>NC_064809.1:123064253-123123135 GCF_023721935.1 Panthera uncia
TGTATATAAACCACAATTTCTTTATCCATTCATCAGTTGATGGACATTTAGGCTCTTTCCATAATTTGGCTATTGTTGAGAGTGCTGCTATAAACATTGGGGTACAAGTGCCCCTAGGCATCAGTACTCCTGTATCCCTTGGATAAATTCCTAGCAGTGCTATTGCTGGGTCATAGGGTAGGTCTAGTTTTAATTTTCTGAGGAATCTCCACACTGCTTTCCAGAGCGGCTGCACCAATTTGCATTCCCACCAACAGTGCAAGAGGGTTCCCGTTTCTCCACATCCTCTCCAGCATCTATAGTCTCCTGATTTGTTCATTTTGGCCACTCTGACTGGCGTGAGGTGATATCTGAGTGTGGTTTTGATTTGTATTTCCCTGATATCTCTGTTTCTTTATAGTCACATCTTGAAAGGTATGTACGTCTGTCTGCACATTCTCATTTCCCAAATACTATGTAGAAACTGCTTTTATCAAGGTCACTGGTGATCTAGCATTGCCAAATCCTTATACTACTTGATCTTTCATCAGCATTGGAAACAGTTGACTACTCCCTCTATAAAATATTTTCTTTCCTGTATTGTCTTCCAGAGCACCACACTCCTAAATTTCCTCTTGCTTCCAGCTGTAACTCTTAATCTCTTTTATCAAGTTCTCCTCCTCCCAGCCTCTAAGTGGTGGCATTTTTCATGGCTCTATCATCTTCCTTCTATTTTCTATGTATTTTACTGTAGGCAATCTATTCCTATAGCTCCAAGCACCTTTACTCATAGAGAAGATGTAGCCCTGATGGCTGCTTAGGGCTTCAGCCACATATTCAACTTTGTACTTGACATCTCTGTGGGCATTGCAAACTTAATGTGTCTATACATAATTTTCCCCAAAACCTGTTTGTCAAAAATACATATCAAATCCATCTACCTTTCTCTCTCTCTGCTGCTTCCATTCTAGTTGAAGCTGTATTTGTTCCCTTCCAATCCATTTTCCACACAGCAGCCAGTGTGGTTTTCTTTTCTTTTTTCTTCTTATGTTTATTTTTGAAAGGGAGAACGAGCTGGGGAGGGGCAGGGAGAGAGGGGGACAGAGGATCCCAAGCAGGCTCGGCGCTGACAGCAGAGAGACCTGATGTGGGGCTCGAACCCTCGACCGGTGAGATCATGACCGGAGCCAAAGTCTGACACCTAACTGACTGAGCCCCCCAGATGCCCCAGGCAGTGTGATTTTCTAAAAAGTTTTAATTGGGTTGTATGTCTCCTTTGCTTAAACTCCTTTAGTGACTTTTCATAGCATTTAAAGTCTAATCTCCTTATCATGGACTGTAAACCTCCACGTGGTCTGGTGCCAGGTTATTCTCCAGTTACATCTCAGAGCACTGCCACTAACATCACCCACCCTGGCTTTCAAGACCTTAAACACACCAGACTCTGCCAGCAGTGCTCTTTCTTTGCACATTTAGCACCTTCTCACCATCAGAACTTGGCTTAAATACCACTTTAAAATGGATCCTTTCTCCAGTGATTTTCTATCATACCATCCTGTTCATTTCTCTTATAACACTTTAATTTTTTGTTTGTGTTCCCCATTAGACTGTCATCCCCATAACACATAATAGAATAATGTTTGTTTTGTTCACCACTGTACACCTCTCACATTACACAGTGCCTTGAATATAGTGGGCATTCAAGTACTGTTAAATGATTGAATGGAAATTGAATGTGTACATTTCACATCTCGCCTTAGATGTCACTTCCTTAAGAAATCTTTCCCTGAGTTGGTCTGTATCCCTCCCATAAGTTGGATTAGGTGCCTTAGATTTGTATTACCATAGTTTTTTACACTTAAATCAGTGATTCTCACTGGGAAGTGATTTTATTCCCCAAGAGACATTTGGCAGTTTCTGGAGACACTTTATATATGTATATATATATGTGTGTGTGTGTGTATGTGTGTGTGTATATATACATATATATATACATATGTGTGTGTGTGTGTGTGTGTATATATATATATATATATATATATATATATATAATTGTCAAATTGGCTTCCATACAACACCCAATGCTCATCCCAACAAGTGTCCTCCTCATTGCCCATCACCCACTTTCCCCTCTCCCCTATTCCCCATCAACCCTCAGTTTGTTCTCTGTATTTAAGAGTCTTTTATGGTTTGCCTCCCTCCCTCTCTGTTTATAACTTTTCTTTTTCTCCCTTCCCTTCCCCCATGGTCTTCTGTTAAGTTTCTCAAGATCCACATATGAGTGAAAACATATGGTATCTGTCTTTCTCTGCCTGACTTATTTCACTCAGCATAATACCCTCCAGTTCCGTCCACGTTGCTGCAAATGGCAGGATTTCATTCTTTCTCATTGTCAAGTAGTATTCCATTGTATATATAAACCACATCTTCTTTTTTTTTTTTTTTTTAAAGTTTTTTTTTTTTTTTAATTTATTTTTGAGACAGAGAGAGACAGAGCATGAACAGGGGAGGGTCAGAGAGAGGGAGACACAGAATCCGAAACAGGCTCCAGGCTGTGAGCTGTCAGCACAGAGCCCAACGCGGGGCTCGAACTCATGGACCGCGAGATCATGACCTGAGCCGAAGTCGGCCGCTTAATCGACTGAGCCACCCAGGTGCCCCAAACCACATCTTCTTTATCCATTCATCAGTTGATGGACATTTAGGCTCTTTCCATATTTTGGCTATTGTTGAAAGCACCGCTATAAACATTGGGGTACAAGTACCCCTATGCATCAGCATTCCTGTATTCCTTGGGTAAATTTCTAGCAGTGCTATTGCTGGGTCATAGGGTAGATCTATTTTTAATTTTTTGAGGAACCTCCACACTGTTTTTCAGAGTGGCTGCACCAGTTTGCATTCCCACCAACAGTGCAAGAGGGTTCCTGTTTCTCCACATCCTTGCCAGCATCTGTAGTCATAGAGACACTTTTGATTGCTGTATTAGGTAGTGATAGTGAGGGGGTGTTACTGGTATCTAGTGGGTGGGGGCCAATGATGCTATTAAATTTCTTATACATATCCTGAGAGAATTATGTAGTCCAAAAGGTCAGTAGTGCTAAGGCTGAAAACTTCTGGCTTAGACCTATCAGAGCACTTATCACACTAATCCATGGCTTGTATTTCTTTGTAAATGCTCCCCCATTCGATTTTAATTTGCTTAGAAGCTTGCTATTGGCTACCCAGTACCAAGGATTTTACCTTGGATTTATTAGATACTTGGTGTCTTCTTGAATGAATGAATGAATGAATGAATGAATAGGTAAACAAATGAATATATAAACCAGCCATAGCACAACTAGGCTAACTTGGACTAACTTTTAGTATTAGTTATAGAGAGTAGTTGCTTCGTCATTTAGGTGAAATATAACTTTTGTTACTTATGGAATGCTGGCATAAGAGGTTCTGTATGAGATATCGATGAGACATTGTATTTCAAAGGTGCATTTTATTTAAATTTAAAGCTAACCTGATGCAACAAAGGGACCCCAAGATAGAAGTGGTTTGAGGAATATTGGTGTTTTATTACCTTTTCAAGTGATAGTTCTGAGGTGATCCGATCTGGTTAGGTAGGTGAATAACTCTGCTCTGTAAATTTATTCAGTTGCCCTGTTTTCCTTCTGAGTTTCCAAGTCATGCTTCACTATCTCAGCATTGTCCTAGCATATACTGGGCTGCCACTTCCAAGTTCTGGGCTACAGAATAGGACAAGAAAGTAGAGAAAGAATGCTCACTGTCTTAAAGACCCAAACCCAGAAATGGCTTGCAACGTGTTCACATACATTCCATTGGCAAGAGCTGAGTCATATGGTCATATGGCCTCAGAGCAGGTGAGGAATGTGTCATAGGTAGGCATTCGTGGGTCTTGCCACACTTCTGTTACTATATCTGAAGGGGAGAATGGATTTTGGTGGACACTGATAATAGTTTTTCAATATAGTGTTCAGCAATTAAACTAAATCTTAGATAAGCATGTTTATGAGACAGTCCCTCATTACCATGGGATCTGAGTTAGTTTTACTACTTTTGTTATATAGTTCAAGAAAATTTATACAGTATAAAATGCATTCTCTAGAACAGTGCTCCTTAAATTCCTTATGGTGAAGGGCCAAGGTTTTTGTTTGTTTGTTAATTTTTCCCTAATTTGCAGTAGACCAGTGCTTCCATAAAATACAATAAAAATGAAACATTAAAAGAGATAACCACATCCTTTAATAGTCACAGCAAAGTCGGATTACTATAAATGTTTCTAAATGCAAACTCAATTTTTTTATACCTATTTTCAGTTTGTGTACCTATCTCAATGCAGTCCAGTTACAGTTTGTGAACTGGCATCAATCTGTAGACACGTTTGAGTAGCACTTGTATGTCGGGTTGCCAGAGTATAGGAAACTATTATGTCTGTATTTTTTTTTTAATTTTTTAAATGTTTATTTATTCTTGAGAGAGAGAGAGACAGAGTGTGAGTTGGGGAGGGGCAAAGAGAGGAGACAATCCAAAGTGGGCTCTGGGCTCTGAGCTGTCAGCACAGAGCCCAATGTGGGGCTCAAACTCACAAACTGTAAGATCATGACCTGAGCTGAAGTTGGATGCTTAACTGACTGAGCCACTCAGGTACCCCCTATTTTGTCTGTATTTTGAGCAAAGACTCTTTTTTATGTATAAAATTTGACTTTTAATTTCTTAATATTTTTAGAAATCACCTTTTAAAACAGTATATAAATCATGATAGATCATTTGAATGTTCATCTATGCTTTATAGCATGTTCTGCTTACTTCATAGCAAAAGCCAAAGCTGATCTTAGTTTTACAGATTCATAGTGAAGAGCTTATCATCCTGGAGCTGGAAGAAGGTTGCCTTAGGAACTCTTAATGCATGATATAGATGAAGAAAGAGGCCAAATAGAGTGACATACTCAAGATCATATTTTTAATAAATGAGAGAACGCTGTGGTACAATCATTGACATGAAGTGGAAATCACATTGGAGTCAGATAATCTGGATTAAGTCCTGGCCTTCTACTTCTTAGTTAAGTGTCCTTAGACAATAGTTTAGGTAAGTGTCTAGTGAGCATTTCTTACATTGAAGAACATATATAAGAAGTTTTTTGTACACTTACAAAACCACCCATTATGAAACCACTCCTTTTGATGCTAATAAGTCCACTGCTCTTTCTGGATTCTGCTATATTTCATGGTAGAGGCTTACTGAGAACAGAAGTCATTTAATATAACTGCATCTATTTAAAATTATTTATATAAGGATTCTGTAGCAATGTGGAAAAATGCTAATAATTAAATTAAAAATTAAAAAGTCAGGAAACAAAATATATACACGTTATGATTGTAATTCTGTGTTAAAGTAATATGCATATGTTACTGATAATCAAGTAGATTGACTAAGAATAAATACTTCTGTCTCCTGCATTATAAAATATACCCGCTAGGGGTGCCTGGGTGGCTCAGTCAGTTAAATGTCCAAGTCTTAATTTCAGCTCAGGTCATCATCACACAGTTGTGAGTCCTGCATCGGGCTCCATGCTGGGCATGGCCCCTACCCAGCTTGTGCTCGCTCACTTTCTCAAAAAGAAATTAAAAAATTATACACACACACATTAGCTGGTGTAATTATGACTGTTTTTCTATTTTCTTTAATAGTTTGGTGTGTTTTACATTTTCTTTTTTTTCCTTTTTTTTTTTTAACATTTATTTATTTTTGAGAGACAGAGCATGACCAGGGGAGGAGCAGAGAGAGAGGGAGACACAGAATCCAGAGCAGGCTCCAGGCTCTGAGCTGTCAGCACAGAGCCCGATGTGGGGTTTGAACCCACGAACCATGAGATCATAATCTGAGCTGAAGTTAGACACTTAACCAACTGAGCCATCCAGGCTCCCTGGTGCATTTTACATTTTAAAGAACATATATATTTAAGTTATTTAACCTCTTCAGAAAAAAAGAACTTCATATGAAGACATCTAAGTTCTGCTCATATAAAGAGACATTTTTACCCAATGAGACAAACCATCTTACTAGTCCAATCACACGAATAGCCTTTACTACTTCTCTTTCCTTCTTAGAAAGGAGAAGTGTCCAGATAACATTAATAGACTTCTACTAATCCTTTAGATTTGAAGAACTTAATCTAATCAGTTTATATTTTGGGTGCTAACTTGTGTGCTAGTTGCTCTACTGAGGGCTACAAGGATTATGAAGAATATGAATAATAATAATCACCATTTACAGAGTACTTATTATGTCCCAGAGTCTATTTCACAATAGCCCTATGAGATATAGATGATACTATTCCCTTTTTACACATGGGACAGTGAGGCTCAAAGAAGTTAAAAGAAGTTTTTTTTCTTGAAAAAAAAAAAAAAAGTGTCCTTTCTGCCATCAGAGAGCTTTTAGTAGTAACAGGAAGAATGTACAGAGCACCAAATGATTGCTATAAGATATGGTTTGGGTATTCCTTGGAGAGAAAGAATGTTGGGAGCTGAAGTGGTTAGGAGAAATTTTATATCAAAAGTGAATATTAGGGGCACCTGGGTGGCTCTGTCAGTTAAGCGTGAATTCTTTATTTCTGCTTCGGTCATGATCTGACAGTTCGGTTCGTGAGATCAAGCCCCAGGGTGGGCTCTGTGCTGACAGTGTGGAGCCTGCTGCTCCGTATTCTTTCCCTCTCTCTCTCTCTGCCCCTCTCCCTGCTTATGTGTGTGCACGCTCTCTCTCTCTCTCTCTCACTTTCTCTCTCTCTCTCACTTTCTCTCTCTCTCTCACTCAAAATAAATATTTTTCTTAAAAGTGAATTCTGAGGTTAGCTTTGAAGAATGGTTAAAACTTGAATAGTCAAAGAGGAAGAAGAACTGATGCATGTAGAGGGGAAGCAGTAAGAAAGCAGAAGAGCTCAGTGTGAGATAATTTGGATAGGAATATAGCTAAAGAGGAGGGTTTGATAGAAGCACAGTATGAAAGAGAAGCCTGAAAAAGTAGGTTGGAGATCTTAAATGCTAAACTGAGGACTCTGAGATTTTATTTTATAATAATATATAAACCTATACTGAATACTTACACATTCTAGGCACTATTCTAAGAGCTATACATGTGGGATATCATTTAGCTCTTACAGTAAATGAGGCCCAGAGAGGCCAAGTAAGTTGCCACAGTCACACTGTTAGAAGATGGTAGAAGAGCCAAGGTTTGAATACAAGGAGTTTAAATCCAGAACCTTTGCCTTCATCACAGTACTGCTGTGGTTCTAGAGTCCATGGTAAGTTGAACAAGTTTCAAGCCCAGGACCATTGACCTTAAACAAGTAATATATTTCACATGTGGAGTAGTTGTTTTTTTTTTAAATTTATTTATTTTATTTTATTTATTTATTTTTTCAATATATGAAGTTTATTGTCAAATTGGTTTCCATACAACATCCAGTGCTCATCCCAAAAGGTGCCCTCCTCAGTACCCATCACCCATCCTCCCCTCCCTCCCACCCCCCATCAACCCTCAGTTTGTTCTCAGTTTTTTAAGAGTAGTTTTTAATATTTAAGATAAGAAAGGTAATGTGACCAGACAGTGACACCCTATTCATCTTGAGGATAATCAAAGAGAAGTTAAGGTATTTGTATTAATGGCTTTCAACTCAGCCTACTTTTCTATGCTTATCTGGTCCATTGCTCTCACTTAACCCCAGTCCTCTAACATCCAAGTTGTGTCAGTCCATTGTTAACCATAGTTCAGTGGTTCACAGAGTGTAGCTTCTGAATTGGCAGCAGCAACTAGGAACTTGTTAAAAGTCCCAATTTTGGAACCTCACTCAAGACCAACTGAATCAGAACCTCTGAGGGTGAAGTATAACAATGTATTTTAACAATCCCTTTAGCTGATTATGATCCATGATGAAGTTTGACAACCATTGCTGTAGTAGACTTTGGGATTTCAGTTCAGGAGCAAATTACTAAAATTTTTTGGCGGTACTGATAGTAACATTGGGGAACTATTTGGGATCTTACTCTTGAGTGTCTGCTCCTGCGTCCACAGTGTAACTTTATAGAAATAGCCATGGCTTGCTAAGCTAGTAAGCATTTTAAAAGGGCTTTTTCTCAGACTCTTTGATTCTTAGTAATTATATTTTGTAAGCATACCTCAACTTTGCTTTCTGACTTTCATTCGTTACCGAGAACCCAAACTCTAAGTGAAAGTTGTTAAATCAGAAAATATTTCCATTAATTTTGATAGAAAAAAAAATTGTGTTTTGTAATTATCTAAGGTACCAAAATAATTTGAGATTGAAAAATATATATCAGTTGAACAATGAAAACAATTTTGAAAGTAAATAAAATAGTAAATAAAAATAGTCTATACCTAACCTCTAATATAATGACAGTTTATTGTACCTGCAAAAAGAGGAAGAGAAGACTTGATAGTAAGTGGTGGCTGGTGGAGGAGGAATACAAAGGAGTCATTCTTTGGAAGATGCTGGAGAGTCAGGTAGTAGTAGTTTTAAGGTTAGATATTTGTGGTTATCTTGCACTTAAAAATAGGTATAGCACACCTGATCCAGCCACAGGGCTACAGAAAACATGGCCTATTCTCTAGGAGCCTGGAGAAGGAGTGAGATGCTCCAATAACTTACTCTATACAAAAGCAAAAACTAAGATCTTGTTGGAAGCACAAATATCAAAAGAAGGAGTGACTAGGGAAGCTTATAGACCCCTCAGTCTTCAAACTAAAGCTGAGAAAAAGAGGGGGCTCCTGACTAGAGGGCATGGTAGCATGTCCTTTCATGCCACAGAAGGAACAGCAGGGAAGGAGCTCAAGACAGATGTCAAGGGACTGGGAGTCATTTTGGAGCACTTGAGAAAAAGCGGGGAGTGTCTGTGACAGAGCAGTAGGAAAAGGATCACTAGGCTCATTCCAGATATGTCCTGTGGGCATCAAGGGGCTATAGAAAGTGTTTGAAGAGAGCAGAGCATGTTTTAGGAAGCATAAAATCAACTGAAAAAAAATAGTCACAGCATAGAAAAATACTGTTCGGGCAAAATAAAGGTGAAATACAAGAGCATCTTTGAAATACAGAAGGAGTGCATGCACTCAACAGATGGAGAAAGTGTAAAGAATGCTCCCTCTTCAATTCTCTAGCTTGGTGTACATATGCAAAGAAAATTTTTTTTCTTTTTTTTTTAATGTTTATTTATTTTGAGAGAGAGAGAGAGAGAGAGAGAGAGCGCGCATGAGTGGGGAAGGGTGGAGAGAGAGAGGGAGACACAAAATCAGAAGCAGGCTCCAGGCTCTGAGCTGTCAGCACAGAGCCCGACATGGTCTAACTCACAGGCTGAGAGATCATGACCTGAGCCAAAGTCAGATGCTTAACCAACTGAGCCATCCATGTGCCCCCAAAGCAAAATTTTTCTGATTCATCCAAATATACCTGATTTATTAATTTGGTCTTCATAATATTCTCTGAATAGAAATGATTATATTGAGTACAGCAGTAGGTGTGTTTATAAAATATCACTTTTGTTGTATTTTGGGTAGGTCTTTGATTTTATTTTTTGAATTATAGTAAAAAAAAAAGGCAGAGAAGAAAGAGTCATGATCCAAAAAGTGGCTTGATTTTCAAGATACATTATGATTATAATAAAAAGCCACCTAACAGTCATTACGTGAGGCATGTCTATAATGAGAAATGGCATATTTAAGAACAAATATAACCAAAAACTGTGCTTTAAAATTAGAACTCTTGTCTTTGGTTGCCAGTTGATCTCCAGGAAACCTGTAAATGAAGTCTTTTTTTTTTTTTTTTTTTAATGTTTGTTTATTTTTGAAAGAGCATGAACAGGAGAGGAGCAAGGAGAGAGGGTGACAGAGGATTCGAAGAGGGCTCTGCTGACTGCAGAGAGCCTGATGCAGGGCTCAGATGCACAAACCATGAGATCATGAGCTGAGCTGAAGTCAGACTGACTCAGTCAGACTGACTGAGCTACTCAGGTGCCCCAGAAGTAGTTTTTAACTATAAATTTTGTAGGCTTTCTAATTTCTTTCATGTAGCCTTTTTATGTCCCAGTGTTTTAGTCCATTTGATCTATAGCTTTGTCTCTTCCTATTTGTATTCATACTTTGTTCTTTTTCTTTCTTGAGTCTGAAGGTAGAGCAAGAAAGGAATCATATTGTCTATAGATTTGGGGGGGATTTTTTTGTAGCTGTTGTTATTTTTGGTTTAGAAGGTTAGGAGGTAAAGATGTCTATTTTACTAGATATGTAGAACTCCAAATTCACATATATAATTTTTTATAATACCTTATTTATTATGTGTTTCTTAAACAGGAATGTAGATGAGTTCTCTCTTGAATAAAGTTATGTGGGTGCAAAGATTATCTGACTTCACCCCCAGAAATATACCACATAGGAAACAGTATGTTGAATTGGTTTTGTTTTGGTTTTTTTGTTTTGTTTTTTATCTTGGATATGAAAGATCAGAAATTAGAGAAAAATTGCCTTGTTTTTTGTATTTTTATAATGGGCACATTACACTTATCCCCACTGCCCAAACTTACGTTCATTTTAAAACAAAATGCTTTGGGGCGCCTGCATGTCTCAGTCCATTGGCTAAGCATCTGACTATTGGTTTCGGCTCAGATCATGATCTCATGGTTCATAAATTTGAGCCCTACATCAGGCTCTGTGCTGACAGCACAGAGCCTGCTTGGGATTCTTTCTCTCCCTCTCTCTCTGCCCCTCCCCTGCTCGCTAACTCTCTCAAAATAAATAAATAAACTTCAAAAAAAATTTTTAAGGGCTTTAATGATGATAGTAAGACATTAAATGAAAGTCCTTTCTAGTCATCAGGGATGGCAGGTAGAATTGACATTATTATCAAATTTTTTTCAGCTTGTCAAGTTAATTTCCTTCCCACCTCCATCTAGAGAAAATAGTACAGTTGACCCTTGAACAACGTGGGGGCTATGGGTGCCAACCCCCTGCACAGTCAAAAAAAATTCTGTGTATATGGGGCACCTGGGTGGCTCAGTTGGTGAAGCGTCCGAGCTCAGTTCGGGGTCATGATCTCACGGCTTGTGGGTTTGAGCCCCACATCGGACTTTGTGCTGACAGCTCAGAGCCTAGAGCCTGCTTTGGATTCTGTGTCTCCCTCTCTCTCTGCCCCTCCCTGCTTGTGTTCTGTCTCTCAAAAATAAATAAATGTTAAAAAAAAAACTTTTTTTTTAATTCTGTGTATAATTTCTGACTCTCCAGAAATTTAACTTACTAAGAGCCTACTGTTGACCAGAAGCCTTACAAATAACCTCAACAGTCAATTAACGCATATTTTGTATGTTATATATTATTGGATTTATACTTTTACAGTAAAGTAAGCCAGAGAAAAGTGTTAAAATCACAAGGAAGAGAAAATATAGTACATTTATAGTACTATACTGTATTTATTGAAAAAGATCCATGTATAAGTGGACCTGTGCAGTTCAGATCCATGTTGTTCAAGGGTCAACTGTACATTTAAAGTTGACATTGCCATAGCTGTACTACTAGGATGTACCTGAGAAGGTACACACAGCTTGGGATTCCTGCCAAGATCATAATGCTTGACCCATGAATAGCCTCTTTTTAAAGAGTTAAAGTCTGATGCTAGGTTGATACAAACTTTGTAAAATCTTACATCAGTCCTAGTTGGTGCTGTTGTTTTTATAAAATGCAACAGGTACAGAAATGGTCAGTAGTAAAATAGTTATACCTACTTGTTCCACATATAAGACATGAGCTTGAGAGACCCAGACCTGCAGTTTATGGAGAAGAAATCTAGACATTGAATTTTGAGAGATGAACAGTGGTTCTTAAATTTAGCAATGACAGGAATAATTATTTTTCAAAAAATGCAAGATAGATAATATGTACTCTGGGTCCATCAGCTATGATTCAGACTAATTGCCTTCTATCCTGGTATTATATGTAGTCTGATGTTAAAAATCTGTTGAGAACAAAGCTATATAAAACTTGACCGATTTACTCTGGCCCTGTACAACTAATTCAGTCTCTCTAGCCTTCAATTTCCATATCTGTAAGTGAAAGAAGTGCAGCAAATATAAGGTCTCTTTTTTTTTTTTAATTTTTTTTTTAAATTTTTTTTTTGAATGTTTATTTTTGAGAGAGGGAGAGAGAGACAGAGACAGAGGACAAGTGGGGGAGGGACAGAGAGAGAAGGAGACACAGAATCCGAAGCAGGCTCCAGGCTCTGAGCCGTCAGCACAGAGCCCGACGCGGGGCTCGAACTCACCAGCCGTTGAGATCATGACCTGAGCCGAAGCCACCCAGGCGCCCCTAAGGTCTCTTTCACTTCTAACATTCTGTGACTTAAAAAATTAAAAATCGAGGCGCCTGGTGGCTCAGTCAGTTGAGCGTCCGACTTCGGCTCAGGTCATGATCTCAACAGCTGGTGAGTTCGAGCCCCGCGTCGGGCTCTGTGCTGACGGCTCAGAGCCTGGAGCCTGCTTCGGATTCTGTGTCTCCTTCTCTCTCTGCCCCTCCCCCACTTGTGCTCTGTCTCTCTGTCTCTCAAAAATAAATAAATGTAAAAAAAAAATGTTTTTTAAAGTAAAAATCTTTTCTAGCCAGAACCTGACTGCTATTACATACATTGGTAGAGAAGTATTCTGTTTTAAATCATTTAAGCCAAATAATGACTTTTCATACTCATTCCTGTTTTTCAGAAACTCTGTGAAGGTATATTTAAAGTCCTTGTAAAGGACATCCCAACAACATGTCAAGTGTCTTGCCTGGAAGTTCTCCGCATTCTCTCCAGAGACAAAAAAGTTTTAGTTCCTGTAACAACCAAGGAAAATATGCAGATACTGCTGCGACTAGCCAAGCTAAATGAGTCGGATGATTCTTTGGAGAAGGTGTCCGAGTTCCCAGTTATTGTGGAGTCATTAAAATGTCTGTGTAACATAGTGTTCAACAGTCAAATGGCACAGCAGCTCAGCCTGGAACTTAACCTTGCTGCAAAGCTCTGTAACCTCCTGAGAAAGTGCAAGGACCGAAAGTTTATCAGTGACATTAAATGCTTTGACTTGCGCTTGCTCTTCCTCCTGTCACTTTTGCACACCGACATCAGGTCACAATTGCGCTATGACCTTCAGGGACTAGCGCTGCTAACCCAGATCTTGGAAAGTGCCTTTAGCATCAAGTGGACCGATGAGTATGAATCGGCCATAGACCGTAATGGACCTCCTCTCTCACCTCAGGAGACAGACTGTGCCATCGAGGCCCTCAAAGCTCTCTTCAATGTGACAGTAGACAGTTGGAAGGCACATAAAGAGGTAAGGTTGAGAAGAATATTCTTATCTACCTATTATTTAATTGGTCCGGGGCATCCCTAGAGCTGCCTGTAAGGTTTTAGTTGACATTTGTGTAACACTTACTAGAAAAATAGGATGAAGATGAAAAAACAAATATTTTATTTTACTTGTTTTTTATAGATTTAAAAAAATTTAATTCCAATATAGTTAATATGGATTATTATTTTGTAAGATGCCAAATATAGTTCCTTTTCTGAGTTGTACCATCACATGTCTTTTTTTTAATGCCTTTTTGAGGAATAAGGTTTAAATGATAATATTTGAAGGGAAATAAAACAATGTATTTCATAAAGTTACAGGCATTTATGATGACTGCCATCTTGAAGAAAAGATAAGATAATCAGGCCAGTTAAAACTGATCAATCAGAATTGATGTCTGCTCAGTAGAGTAAAAGATGCTGTATCACCTATCATCCCAATCTCCTAGAGTGTTATAGTATTAGATAACTATCAGAAATGTAGGACTAAAACTAGATATCCAGGCTTGTACACAGTCCTAGAAAACAAAAGTAATTACACTAATGTGTGAGAAAGGTTTTTTTCTAGACTAAGATCCTTTTCTGTGGCTTGGACCATACAGCAGCCCAAAAGTGAGGCAGATTTGATAGTTTATATCTAAGTACCCACAAGAACAATATGCTAAACAAGAAAGTTAATTTAAGGAAGAAGACAATTGTAAATGAAGTAGACAAACTTTCTTCCTTGCTTCTAGAATCTCAACATTTCACGTTTACCCTATTTAACCTTAAATAATGAGTGAAATTGAGCCCCTGCTTTAAAAAGAAAGAAAAGAAAAGAAGAAAGAAATGCAGTATGTTGGTGCCAGAGCAAATTATCTTTTCTGACAATTGACTTTAGGACCTAGGGCTAACATGTTGCTGTGTCCATTTGAAACATTTCTCACCATGAATACAGATCTGTTTTTGCCAGCAACCTACTTTGAGAAGATTATCTCAGTGCAGTGCTATAGTGGGAGAATGCAGGCATCTGAGTTTTCAAGTGCAAATAGGTCTATATTTTGAAACCAAATATTTGAAGATCAGTCCTAACAGCTGTTTTAGATGACTGTAGTATGGTCAGTTTTTCCTGAGACTTGGCAGGAAAACATGTGGAAAGCCCACATGCTCCATTTATGCTTTGAAACCAAATATTTGGAAGTATTTAAAATATTATGTCTCTATGCTTATTTGGTACCTTCTATGGTTATTTTTCTTACACTGTTTGTTTTGGTGTTTTTAAGTTCTCCATTTAGTTGCAAGAGCTCTTCTGAGACTGTTGGTTTTTCATTGTTGGGAGGCCCTGTTATTTAAATTGTGCCCAAAATAGTAGTTCACACTGTTCAGATTCCCAACAAAAGGGTGTACAAGTCAATGACTGCTTATCAGTATATGTATGGAATGACATGTGACATGTATCGGTAAATTGAGATTCGCCCTCATGAGTGTGCTTCAGTTAGAAGCAATAGTGGGGCTGGAAGAAGCCTTAGAAGATTTAAAGCAGCAAATACTCATTCTGTGGCATAGAAAGTTTATTTTCCGAAAGATAAATGAGAAAGGATCAGTAGTCCTGAAGCAGGCTTCTCAGCAGATGAAGGGCTTCTTGTGAGTTGTGGTTCAGTAGATGAAGCCGTTATAAAATGTGCCCAGTTAATGTTAGTCTGGGCTATTACTGAAGTTATCAGAAATTTAAACAGTAGTGAAAGTAGGATCTTGCCAACCCATTTAGGCAGGAGTGTGGGAAAGGTTATTTTTAAACCAGTTGAATCTCTGTGGGTCTCCAAATTCAAATTTTAGCAAACATTTAGTCAATCATTCAGTTAGTCAATAAATATTTATGGCCAATTACAGGGTATCATGCTGGCATGTGTAATATGTTGGCAAATAATAGACCTAGTCTCTGCCTTCAGTTTTGTTGGTGAGACAGGTAGTAAGTAAACAAATATATAATTCAAATTGTGTTAAGTGCTAGGAGAGAAACAGTGCGTTCATGATTGAAAATACTTAGCACAGAGAAGACCATGAAGGTGTCTCCTGAGATAGGAAGAGTGAGAATGATAAAGCTGTTTGAAGATTGGGGAGATGGATGTTTCCCTGAAATCAGAACATAGAGCACCTTTTAGGGAGGTACCCACAACTTAGCATAAAGAAAGTCTATAATAAAGTTGCAGAGAAACTTGCCAATAAGAGTCCATTTACTTAGATTTTTTTTAAAGTTTATTTATTTATTTTGAGAGATATGTGGGGGAGGGCAGAGAGAGAGGAAGAGAGAATCCCAAGCAGACTCTGCACTGTCAGCACAGAGCCTGACACGAGGCTTGATCTGTGAGGTCGTGACCTGAGCCGAGATCAAGAGTTGGACACTTAACCGACTGAGCAACCCAGGTGCCCCCATTTACCTGGATTTTAATAATTACTTGATTGTCAGATGCATGGCATCTTTCTCCAATTGAGCAAGCACCTAAAGAATTGTTAGTACTTTAAATACCAACTGAAATAAAGGGATAATAAAAACTTACTTTTTACAGAAGAATCCAATTTTAAAATACAATGTTAAAAATAACTAATATTATTTTCTTTTAATCAAAATGCATGCTCATTGCAGTAGATCTAGAGGAAAATTGCATATGAGCAATAAGTACAAATCACCTATAAGCTTACCACTCAAAGATAAGCACTGTTTGTGTTTTGACGTGTATCTTTCTAACTATTCTTCATTGTAGAATATATAAATATAAACATGTATAATTTCTTTTTACAAAAATGCAGTAATTTTATAATCTTTTTTTCCTCAGTAAATGTTCTTGAAGAGTAGTAGTTTTCAAAATGTTCCCTGAAGCCATAAAGTTCCTAGGGGTAGCCTCTGGTGATGAGTGGACAGTGTTCCAGGTTCCCCACCCTCACTTTCAAAAGAGTATCTTTGATTGTCGCTGTTGTTTTTTTCTATTTAAATTTAGGTTGAAGGGCGCCTGGGTGGCACAGTTGGTTGAGCACTCAGGTCATGATCCCAGGGTTGTGAGATCAAGCCCCACGCTCAGTGTGGAGTCTGCTTAGGATTCTCTCTCTCTCTCTTTCTCTCTTTCTCCCTCTCTCTCTCTCTCCCCCTCCCTCTGCTCCTCTTCCCCACTCGTGCTGTCTCTCTCTCTCTCTCTAAATAAAATGAAAAAAATTAAAAACAATTTTTTAAAATAAATTTAGGTTATAACTAGATATCATTTGGGGATAAAAAGAGTTCTGCAACCAAAAAATAATGTACCAGTTTATTTTCCTGTTAAAGATTGATAAATCCTTATGAAGGAATACCCTTCATAAGTAATTTTATATTTAATAGGTATATTTATACTTGAGTATTCCTTCATAAGGATTTATCAACCTTTAACAAATTCCCTATGTGTAGGCATTTAGATTGTTTGCAGTTGTTTACTATTGTAAATAGTAACACAGTGAATTTTCTTATTGTAAAATTTTGTAGATAAATTCCTAAAATTGTTGGGTCAAAGGATTTTTTTTAAAACCCTAAGGGTTGTTAATATGTATTGTCAAATTGACCTTCAGAAGATTAGTGCTAGTTAATACCTTTCCAAACCCTGGGGATTGCACCTTTAAAGATCTTTATGACCACAGCTCAACCGTTAGAGAAAATACAGATGTTTGGTTTTGGTTTTAACTGTTTTAGTAGGTATTTCTATCACTGTTCACTTACAATTCATTAAAAACAGAAAATTAATGACTAGGTTTTTCTTGAGGTTTAGCAGATTAGTGCCATTTGTTCATTTTAGGTTCATGTGTTAAATTCCTGCCTGCCTCCCTGCCTGCCGATACCATCAGGAATCTGAAGATTCCTTTCTATTCAGTAGTTGGCCTTATTTCCACACGGTGTCCATCTGTCTTCCTCACTTCCTTCCTCTTTCCCTCCCTTTCTCATTCTCTCCCTTTCCTAAAGATAGTATGTTTAAGAGGTCAAAAGACTCCTTTAGCAGGACCTGAAGTCAGTTCTAGAAAAGTTAAATGAAATGGTCTTGTCTTCCTCCTGCTTTAACACTTTTGCTAAATCTCTTTGTTGGAGGAAAGCATGTTATTCTGGAAATCCCTTACTTAGCACACTTTCCCTCTGCACTGCTTCCCAGGTCATCAGTGCAATGTAATGAGAAAACATAAGGACCAACAAACATGTTAGAGCCAGACACCCAAGTGCAAGCAGGGAAGTAGTACCACTATCTGTGTAGTCAAAGGATGTATTAGAGTGACAGAAAACAGTGAATGTCCATAGAAGTTAATTGGGAATGTCACACTGTCATAGAAGAGGTTAGTTCCATGATTATTTTAGAGACTTTTAAAGGAAATATGGGAAAAGGACATAATATTAATTTAAAAAGCTTCAAGCTATGTCATGTTTGTTTGTTTGTTTGTTTGTTTTGGGGTTGTTGTTTTTTTTGCTGAATCATTTTTGAGTAGACATTGAGTGCCCGGTATGTGCCAAATTCTATGTTGGGTATACAAAGATGCAAGATTAAGAAATCATCACTGCCTTCAAAGAACTAAAAGATTAACAGGAAAATCAGACACATAAACACAGATAAATATACGACTGTTTGTTACATTCTATTCTTCTCTATATTTTCTATATGTTTAAAAACAGGAAAGAATCACCTCAGTAATGCAGAGATGTTTCAAATGCCATATGTTCTAGATCTTTGAGGGTATGTCTGACCTCCCTGGGATAGTCTTTCTGCTAGCAACATACCCAGTACAGAGTAGACTTTCAGCAAATTTTTGTTTAATGAAAAATAAAATGTGATATACAGAAATACATAGGAGAAAAAGCCCAAAGTTAGCAGGGAGGGAGGAAAAATATATGGTACCTTTTAAATTTTCAAAGCTTTTAGAAAATTCTCTAGAAGTCTAAAACATTTAATAACATTATTTACAGTAGTAATTTCTAGCCTTTTTAGAGTTAACACTATCTATTTTATAACATTTATATCTCCCCTTGCAAATTAATTCAAAAAAGCATTGATTATTTTATGCCCATCACCATGTTAGATGCAAAAGATGCAGAGGTAAAATACATAATCTTTACCTGTAAAGAGACAGAGATTTTTAAATATACACAGTTTAGTAGGACAAATAACCATGGTAGAGGTAAGCAAAAGGAATAGGGTAAAACATAGGATAAAATGCTACCTGAGATACAGCTGTATTTCTAGGTAAGCATGCATACATTTATATGTGTGCATGTGTGTATGTGTGTCTGTGTCTGAGTGTCTGTTTCACTTTTTATAGGATTGAAATTAAATTTTCACAGGACAGGTTTCCTAAACCTTCTTGAAGAAAATTAGAACTATCCTGGGGTAACAATACCAGATCAGGACTGGTTGGTGAGCAGTATTCTCCCTTCAGACTTTCTCAGGCATTGTTTACATCAGTTGACACTTTGAATGAAAAGATGTGAGGAAACTGACACCTTTACCAAATAAAAGTGAGATCTTCCACAGTTTGCACAGAAGGAAAAAGCAACAGGACCATAGTAGAATCTGTAATTAAGAAGTGAAGCCTGTATAGAGATCCCAAAGAATTTTCTGAGTTTTTATCTACCTTTTAATTGAGTGTTGTTATCTCATTTTGATTTCCACTATCACAACAAGCCTATTTGCTTTCTCTCTGTTCCTCCTTCCTTTGTCCTTGGTGACTTTTTTCTTCTCAATCTTTGGAGATAATATGATTTCAGAGGAGAGAACATTGATGTCTTAAAGATACCAAAATTAAGATGAAGCAAGTAAATTATAGTTATATAAACTGTATTTGTATAATGTTTTATAAAGAACAGTTATATTTAATCTTTCCAGCATCCTTGTGATACAGCAGCATTAACTACATTTAACACATGGAGACATGAAAGATCAGAGTGTTTAAATTACTTACGGAAAGTCACATAGCAGACTAATAGTATAGTATCCATTCTAACCTTTGTTAAATAAGACTTCTTAATGATAACACTCATTTAACCAATATTTATTGAGACATAGACTAATGGAATAGAATAAAGAGTCTCGAAATAAACCTACACATATATAGTCAACTGATTTATGATACAGGTAACACTGAAGTGCAGTGGGGGGAAAGTGGGCTTTTTAATAAATTGCCCTGGATCAATTGAAAGGCTGTATGGAAGAAAAACGAATTTATTTTATTTTATTTTTAATGTTTATTTATTTTTGAGAGAGACAGAGCATGAGTGGGGGAGGGGCAGAGAGAGAGAGGGAGACAGAATCTGAAGCAGGCTCCAGACTCTGCGCTGTCAGCACAGAGCCTAATGCGGGGCTTGAACTCACAGACTGTGTGATCATGACCTGAGCTGAAGTCGGACGCTTAACCGACTGTGCCACCCAGGCATCTGGAAAAACAAATTTAAGTCCCTACCTTATACCATACATAGAACATTAATTTGAGATGGATAAGGACCTTAATATTAAAAAAGGTAAAATAATAAAGCTTTTAGAAGAAAACAGATTATATTCATGACTTTATCCTAAACAAGTCAAACATTTCTTAAGTAGCAAAGATTTCTAAAATAGGACAAAATAAAAACCAAATCTTAAAGCAAAAGTTGACAAATTGGTCTTCATTAAAATGAACTCATCAAGAGAAGAAAGTAAAAAAAGCAGGCCACCAAATGGGAGAAGATATTTGCAACACATCTATAAATAAAGGATTGTATCCCAAATACATTAAAATCTATACAAATCCATACAAATAAAGTCAGTCAACCCAGTAGGAAAATAGTCAAAAGGCTTGAACAGGCACTTCACAAAAGAGCTATCCAAATGACCAGTAGTTACATGAAAACTCCTTAGTTATCAGGGAAATGCATAATAAAACTATGAGACCACTGCACACCCACAAGAATGACTGAATTTTAAAAGACTGACAATACCAAGTGTTGACACAACTGTAGAACAACTAGTGAGAGTATAAATTGGTATAAACACTTTGAAACACTATTTGGCAGTATATTCTGAAGTCTGACATATGTATATGACCTGTGATGCAGCAAATGAAATGTAAGAAAGTACATTCACAGCAGTACTCTTCAATGTAGTCCCAAACTGGAAACAATCCAAGTGCCCATCAAGAGTAGGATGGATAAATAAATTGTGATATATTCATTGTATTTAGCAGTGCTTTCTTAACCAAATTGGTGAAGGATCAGATTTTTTGCCCTTGCTTTCAGAATGAAATTCTTGTATAGTGCAATATTACAATGTCAAACTGGAAAAGTTCCTAAATGCTCACACCTTCTGCACTCATGACACTGCAGATCAGTGGCAAACAGGGTGCGGACCAGCAGTGATCCGCAGACTACATCTCAAATATTACTGCTCTCGAGTGATGAAAATGAACACACTGCACCTAAATACACATGACAACCTGAATGAATCTCACAACCATACACAAAGGGTCTATATTTTATGATATCATTCAAGTAAAATTCAGTGAAAACAAAAAATCACTAACCTGCAATGTTAGACATTCAGATTACCCTTGAGGATCAGGAGATTGTCATTTGAAGAGGCCAATTCTGGAGTTCTTAATCTTAGTGTTGGATCATTTTTGTGCTGGTTATATGGATGTGCTCATTTTATGAAAATTTATCTGGCTGCCCACTTATGACTGGGACTTTTTTTTTGTTTTACTTACCATTTACATTAAAAATTATTGAACATCTATTAAACACATGCACTCTAAACTCGTAAAGGTAATAGAGTACTGGAGAAAACAGTGGATATTGCCAGTATGTAAAGAAATGTGGCATTACAAATTAATGATTTTATGAAAGGAATCATAACAAGATACAGCAATAGAAAATAATGAAAGAAGAAACCTACTTAGATATGGTCTAAGTAGGTCTTTTCTAATGAAATGGTCTTTCTAATGGTCTTTTCTAATGAAATATTTTAGCTGAGACCTGGAATATGAAAAGGAATCAGTGATGCTGAGATTGGAAACAACAATCCAGGGATTTGACAGTTGTTTTGAGTAGAGAAAGGGAATTTAGTGGATTTATAGTAAAAGAGGGCATTGAGGATATAGGTACAACTTGGGAATTGGCGTTATAAAAGTTGGGACAGGAGGAAATGGGATGGAAAGAAGTAGGATTTTGGTTTACAGTTGCAAATAGAAAGACCACAATGGATAGTTTTGCAAGAGGCTTGTCAACATCAGCATGAGAAGAAATGATTGTGATATCTAGAATAAAGGAAAATCTTGTTTGAAAGGAAGTGCATTCCTAGTTAATTTTCAAAACCGAGGAAAATATGATCTTATTAAGAATTAACAAATGGAAGAATTTTACATGTGTTTCCTGTGCTTCATGTAATTTGGGGTAAGCAAAAGTGTATTTACATATTAGAGAATTTTGATCCAGGCATTTGAAAATGGACAGTGAATGGGACAGCATTCATTTCAACCCTACCAGTCCTAGTGTCTCTGGCATTCTACTGACCCCCCTCCCCTTTTCTCTATTCCTTCCCCAACACATGATTATTTTACTATCACTCATTTCAGCTCTATCAGTCTTACTTACCTTTTGTTTCCTTCTTCCCTCATCCTTTCCACTCACCTTCAAATGTTTCATTCCAAGTACTAAGCACTTCCATGTGTATCATCCTCTTTAATCCTTTTATAACCCTACCAGTCTCATATTTGTGGAGATTTGTGTGGGGAAACTTTGGCTCAGAGAATCTGTATGACTTGTCTAAGGTCACAGCCTAGACTCCAGACTCCAAGTGAAGTGCTTTTTTACCATTATGCTACTGAGGCCTTCATCTCTTCCAAATGAACATATGATGGTGTTAGGCTTAAAATACTGTCATCTGCATTATGAGTAATGCAATTGTGCTCTATTGTTTGTTAGATCTTATAGGAGACATCATCTCAGAGGGCTGAGTTATATATATGAATATATGTATAATATTTGAGTATATTTCACTTTATATAGACTTGAGATTATATGTAAAACTGAAGTTTTTAGATTTAAAACATTTTTCAACGTTTTTTATTTATTTTTGGGACAGAGAGAGACAGAGCATGAACGGGGGAGGGGCAGAGAGAGAGGGAGACACAGAATCGGAAACAGGCTCCAGGCTCCGAGCCATCAGCCCAGAGCCTGACGCGGGGCTCGAACTCACGGACCGCGAGATCGTGACCTGGCTGAAGTCGGACGCTTAACCGACTGCGCCACCCAGGCGCCCCAGATTTAAAACATTTTTAATAAAGTTTTTAAAATTTTAAATAGTTTTTGAGGTAATCGGAGACTTCCTGAAGTATAGCATATGCAGGATCTCTATTATAATTATCATTTATTTTACATGTCTTCTTACTTACTAAAAATCTGGAAGCAGAGAGATATGACCTTGATGCAGGTAATTAAAGAAATTATAATGGCCCAAAATCTCAAGAAGAGGCCCAAAATCTCTAAAAGAAGAGGAGGTAAACTAAGTGATTATTCAAAACTTAGCTTATTTCCTACTGCTTGCCTTCTTCCCTCTGACTCTCTCTGTGTCTTTAATAACAATGAGTAAACATTGGAAAAATAGGAGATTAAACTCAGATCACTTGTTTTTCATCACTTGCTGGTAATTCTGGGGGAACTAGCAAGATTTGGGAGAACTAGGAGATTAAGAAGACTCATTAATGAAGTTGACAGATTATACCTTTTAATTTATTGCTTTTGAAATAAGAAATGAGGCAGTTAAGTATGTACAGCCCACTGTTAAAATATCTGATAGCATTACATCTGTTTGAACTTTTATAACCACTAGTAAACTCTAACAGTATACTATCAAAAGAATCTATAGACTTTCTGAAAATGGAAAAGATCCTCAGGTGAATTGAGTCTTAAGGTAAAAGAGAGTAGGAAATGCATGGCTGTTGATCATGTCTCTCTTTGCCTGACATGCCATAAAGGGAGTGGTTAGATCAGCATCTTCTGGTTTTCAGCCACTTCTGGAGATGGCTGTTCATATAAGACAGTAACTATTAACTTAGTATTGAGAATTTTGTCTACAGTGTCCTGACTTCTATTATTTATGGTATAAGAATGACTGTTTAGGGGGACAAATGGTCCAGAAGATAGCTCCCAGGGATGTAGGAATACACCAGACTCCTTCACTAAGGCATTCAATCCCCAATTTTTCCTCTTGTCTTTTTTATTTGCTGTAGAGTGATTCTCATCAGTTCCGTGTCATGGCAGCTGTCCTTCGCCATTGTTTACTAATCGTAGGTCCAACTGAAGACAAAACAGAAGAGCTGCACAGGTAGGTAACTTCTGTGTTGATATCTCAGTAGAGGACATCATCAATTCTCGATGTTTTTATGCTTCTAATTTTAGTTGTTATGAGTACAGGAAAGTGAAAATATTCTGGTAAATCAAGTAACCGGTAAGTCAGAAATCACTACCATGCCCTGATGACAAATTTTCATTCTGTCCCCTTTGGAGACAGTTTGGCATTTGTTGCATTCAACAATAAAACCCAAAACAACAGTAATAATAGCACAGTTCAATAGTTATTGAATAATGGGGACCCTGTGTGGTTCAGTCGGTTAAGTGCCCGTCTTCAGCTCAGGTCATGATCTCACGGTTCATGAGTTCAAGCCCCATGTTGGGCTCTGTGCTGACAGCTTGGAGCCTGCTTCAGATTCTGTGTCTCCCTCCTACCTCTGCCCCTTCCTTGTTCATGCTCTGTCTCTCTCTCTCTCTCTCTCTCTCTCTCTCAAAAAAAATAAACATTAAAAAAAATTTTTTAAGTTATTGAATACTATATGTGACATTATGCTAAGTGCTTTATAAAGATTAACTTCTTTTAATCAGCACACCGACCTTATCAAGTGGGTACTATTTTTCCCTTTCAATAGATGATGAAATTGGGGCATAGAAAGATTAAGCAATTTCTCTCCGATCACACAGCTCTATTAAGTGACAGAGCTTGTATTTGAACCCTGCTTTTAATTACTACACTCAAACTAATGTTTCCACTAATTTCATTGTAAGAGTATTTACCAAAAAGTGTATCTTAAGCAATATGGATTAATTAAATTTTAAAAACCTATTATAAGAATTGGGTCATAGTCTCAAGTATTAATATATAAAAAATAGTTCAAGTTTTGTGTCTTGCCTGTTGGAGCTATTAATGGACAGCTACTAAAATGTATCATTCTCTGAGAACTGAGTTAATACATTTTTCTCCTTCTTTTACTTTCTATTCTAGATCAGATTTGTATTAACAACACTTATAATTTTAACATAAGACTGCTTAGGGTGCTTTATTCTTTAAGAATATAAATGGCATTTTAAACAACTCAAATAAATTCAAATCTGCAAACAAATAACTTTGGCGTTAACTCTCTTTTACAAATAAACTTAAAATTGGGTTCTTCATAGCTTTTGAGCATTTACAGTATTCTTTTTTTCCAAAATATGACTTAAGTAAAACTTAATAGAAACACAACCAGAGTGTAAAAATGAAACGTAACCTTGTTATTTTTTAATCAAATTCATATTATTTTAGTTATGATCAGCAATTTATTATTTGATACTATGCTGAGTTTGTTGGTAGGTTATCTTTATGTACCCCACCCTGCAAACCTCAAAAGATTATTTTCTTCACAGTTAAAAAGTGTGATTTTTTTCCTTCAGCTAGAGATCAAAAGTTCCTTTAATTTTTTTGAGTCAGTGCCTTTAAAAAATAATCAGATTAGGGCACCTGGGTGGCTCAGTCGGTTGAGCGTCGGCTTAGGTCATGATCTCACGGTTTGTGGGTTCAAGTCCCACGTCAGGCTGTATGCTGACAGCTTGGAGCCTGGAGCCTGCTTTGGATTCTGTGTCTCCCTCTCTTTCTGCCCCTCCCCCACTCACACTTTGTCTCCCTCTCTCTCTCTCTCTCTCTCTCAAAAATAAAATAAAAACATTAAAAAAAATAATCAGATTAAGTGCAAAAATCATAACCACTAAAAAGATTTTATTAAGCGTTTTTGACTTACTATAATTTTTTTCATAATCAAGAGACACTGTAGATACTAAAACTTAAAAAAAAATGGATTTATAGAAAGCCCAGGAGTAAATTGGTGGCTTTTTTTTTTTTGAAATCAGATATTATAAGTTAAATGGTATTCATACAAGAATGTGAAGAGAGGGGTGCCTGGGTGGCACAGTCAGTTTAGTGGCTGACTCTGATTTCAGCTGAGGTCATGATCTCACATTTCATAAGAATGAGCCCTGCTTAGGGCTCTGTGGTGACAGCAAGGGGCCTGCTTAGGATTCTCTCTCTCCCTCTCTCTCTCTGCCCCTTCCTCTCTGTCTCACTCTCAAAATAAATAAAGGGAAAAGAATGTGAGGAGAAAGTGGGGAATTGTCACACTAGTTACAAAAACGTTGCCAAAGATTTCTCTGATAAATTTAATATATTTTTTCAAATGTTTATTTATTTGTTTTTAGATGTGAGAGCACACATGTGCGTAAGTGGGGGAGGGGCAGAGAAAGAGGAGGAGAGAGAGAATCCCAAGCAGGCTCCATGCTGGCGACACAGAGACTAACTCGGGGCTCCATCCCATGACCATGTGATCAAGAGTTGGACGTTTAACTGACTGAGCCACCCAACTGCCCCTGATAAATTTAATATTTTAACACAGCACCCAGTATTTGTCAAAAGAGAGCAAGAAGAGAAGTTTTAAAAATCAGATTTTTTAAAAAGTAATTAGATTTCTTTATTTTCCTAATGATATTATTTGCTTTAAATATTTATTCTTAAATAAATTTTAAAGATACTTTTCTTTAAATTTGATTTTATCTTAAAAGTTCCTTTGATAAATTTCTATTAGGTACACTGTAAATAAGAAGGGATATCCCTAGAGCCACAAACAGGATATAGGAGTTTCTCAGAGGCTTTCCCAGGAGATTGAGGTTGTGGCTGACTTGACAGTTTATCTGGAAAGGCCCTGCATGTCCCTTTAATCAGAATTAAAGTGATTAGTATCATTGGAGAATAATGACTCTAGGCTAAGCCATTTAAATACAGAGAAAATTGCTTTAACCTCAAAGAGCTATTTTAGGAAACTTACTAGAATTGTAATACCTACTAAATTCTGCTTATTTGTAGTGGCCATGAAAACTGTGTGTGTGTTTAAGGCAACGTTAAAACAAAAAAATCAGAATGTTTTTCAAAGTAATATTTTGTTTCAGTTTTTAAGTTATTTTCTAAGTTTGTTTTTTTCTTTTTCTTTTTGACACTTGGATTTAAGGACAAATATGATGAAATAGGTAAACCTGAATAGTATGTGATTATGCATTATCATCAAACTCAAAGAGTTGTAGTAATGATTCAATAAGAAATTAATAAAGAGCTATTGTCCCTGGCACTGAGGAAGCACTTGGCAGGTGGGAAGGCTGCCACTGCCACTTCTGTAACTATTACTGTAATAAGCATACTGGCTTTTAGAACCAATATTTAGTTCCAGATCTCTTCCAACTTTTAAAAGTTGGTTTTTGATTTTGATATTTTGTTTAGGAACTTATTTCTGTGTATATCCTGTGATCATGTAGAGAAATCTATTTTCCAATCATCTAAGCTTTTCTGTCTATCATACATAAGTGTCATGAGCCTACTAGGCTCCTCCAGGAAACGAGTGAGTAAAAAAATACCTTGGCAACAGCTTTTTCTGATGTGCTGTCTCTGTAAGACAGTGCCCTTTTTTTCCCCACCCCCAGAGCAATGAAGAGGACAGGGACATTGAGATAAAATGAGTTAGCTCACACGGACAGCTGACCTTAACCTTTATTTCCACTAATAAGCGTGTGAGATAGCTTTAAAAATCTATTTATTCTATTTCATTTTCTCTTGTCTATACTTAAAGTAACAAGTAAATTGTTGGTTTGAGCCATCTTTTTTGCTACTTTAAAGAACACATCCTAATTCTGTTCTTCTCTGCTATCTTCCTGAACGTATTTTCAGCCCTCTTGTCCATAATCAGCAAGCTTATACATAAACAGCCAAAAACAGTTGCATGTGGATGTGGTTGTGGTTTCATTTTATTTTAGAAGGGGGAAGATGGGGCTGGCCTAAATGCTGGATAGTTGAGGAGAGGGGAGGGAAGGACCAGATCTGATTTAATTTCTTTTAACCTCTCCATCTAATTTCTTTCAGTTAGCACGCTGGCATCTACAAAATGCTTTCTCTCTCTCTCTTTTTTTTTTGAACCCAAAGAGCTGGTGTGTTTTTTATTTTCATTTTTTTCAATTTATTGTTATGTTATTTTATTGGTGTGAAATATACTATCAGTTCTACTTGTACATTTCAAACAAGCAATTAAACTTTGATCTGTTATTTGTTTTGGTTTTTTTTATAAATATGAAATTTATTGTCAAACTGGTTTCCATACAACACCCAGTGCTCATCCCAAAAGGTGCCCTCCTCAATACCCATCACCCACCCACCCCTCCCTCCCACCCCCCATCAACCCTTAGTTTGTTATCAGTTTTTAAGAGTCTCTTATGCTTTGGCTCCCTCCCTCTCTAATCTCCTTTTTTTTTTTTTCTTCCCCTCCCCCATGAACTTCTGTTAAGTTTCTCAGGATCCACATAAGAGTGAAAACATATGGTATCTGTCTTTCTCTGTATGACTTATTTCACTTAGCATAACACTCTCCAGTTCCATCCACGTTGCTACAAAAGGCCATATTCCATTCTTTCTCATTGCCATGTAGTATTCCATGGTGTGTCTTTTAAAAGTAGTGATTACCTCCCTGCCTTTTTTGTTTCTTTGTTTATTTTAAAGTTTATTTATTTATTATGAGAGAGAATGAGCATGCGTGAGGGAGGGGCGGAGAGAGGGAGAGAGAGAATCTCAAGCAGGCTGCACACTGTCAGCACAGAGCCCAACGTGGGACTTGATCTCATGAACAATGAGATGATGACCTGAGTTGAAATCAAGTCGGACGCTTAACTGACAGAGCCACTCAGGTGCCCCATGTTGTTGTTTCTTTGTTTAGACCAATTTATTTTATCTCACATATTGAAGTACCTAATGATATCTTATTACAATGCTAAGCATATGCCTTTTTTTCCAGCTTTATTGAGCTATAATTGACATATAACATTGTTGAAGGTGCACAGTGGTGTTGCTTTGATACACTTATATTACAAAATGATTACCACCACAGCATTAGCTAGGCATAATGCCTTACCCGTGGCTGACTTTCAATAAATGTTTGAAAACTGAGGGGAGAGAAGATGGGGGAATGGGTAAAATAGGTGAAGGAGATTAAGAGCTACAGACTTCCGGTTATAAAATAAATAAGTCACAGTGATGAAAAGTACAACATAGGGAATATAGTCAATAATATTGTAATAATGTTGTTTAGTGACAGGTGCTAACTACACTTATCCTGGTGAGCACTGAGTAACAGAATTGTTGAATCACTGTTGTATACCTGAAACTAATGTAACATTGTGTTTCAATTATACTTCAATAAAGATTGTTTTTAGAAGTTTGAAAATTGGATTTCATTTTGGCTTATATTTTTTAACTGAGCTCTTACTATATGATAGGCACTATGTTGAACTCCTGGACAACAAAGATGAATACAGTACAATCTGTGTTCTCCAGGGCTTAACCAACTAGGGGTAAAACAGACATGTAAGTAAATAAGTGCAGTTATTTTGATGAGTGCTGCATCAGACACGAGCAAGCTTATGTAGGAATGCAGAAAACAAGAGAGTTTACTTTGGAGAGATCAGGGAAAGGGGGTCTTATTTTATTTTATTTTTTGTTATTAAACCACCTAGCTCTTTAACTTCTTACTGTGAATAACACTTATGTAGGTGAACAGATATTTTCTGAACTATCACTGAGCACCATGCTAGGTGCTTGAAGGTCTCCATAGTGCATACTCTGGAGGAACATAGAGTCTAAATGAGGTGACAAGACATAAATATTAGGAAAAGTTAAATAACAATTCAAGACCATAATAGAAGAGCTATCACAAGATTTTGAGTAGTATTCCAGTGAATTAATTATCCAAATAATAACTGCTAATAGAGTTTAAAGACAAGCTCACTGTGGTCTAGCATGATGAAGAAAGTCTTTCTTACTTATACTGTACCTATTCTCCATCCTCATCTAGACCTCTGGTCTCCTGGTTATTCCTTTTTCTTCTACCTATAAGCCCCCAGAGGCTTACTTTCTTCTCTCTCTATTCTGAAGCATTGGTTCATCATTTCAACCTGTCTGTACACCTTCATTTTCATGTCCTGCCAGTCTTGAAGCACCCAACCCCAGATCTGTCAGACCACCCACCTTCTCCACTTCTAAACTCAGGCTGCTCAGTCTTGTGGGACAGTTTTACTAACCCAGCAGATTGGTCCGTCCTATCTACTGCATGCAAGAGTTGTTTCTTGAAAAGCAAATCTCTGTTTAGAATCCCCTCAGGGTTCCCCTCTGTCTTTATGTTTCAGAGCAAACTTCTGTTGTTATTTTGCATTTATTAATGATCTGTAGCCTTATCAGGGAAATCTGTTTCCCTGGCTTCTGCACCTTCCTCTTTGCCAGAATAACTCCAGTTTAAGGTCACCAGTAACCCATCTGGCCATAACATGCATCTCATGGCAATCCCCTTTATGACACTCCTACCCCACTCCATGCACACATACATGTACTTTTCTGGTTTCATCGCCTATTAAGTCCCCTCCTTTAGAGGCATTATCCTTTGCTTTATACTGTATACTTAGCACCTAGCATAGTAGGCATAGTAAATATTTGTTGAGAATGAAGGGAAGTTTGAGCTAGTCTTAAAGAATGAGAACATTCTAGGCAAGAGAAAACATGGTCAAATACAGAAATGAGTATGTCTCTATGGCACATTTAGAGAACAGTGACTAGGTTGCTGTGTGTTAAAAAGATATGCTTTGGGGCACCTGGGTGGCTCAGTCGGTTAAGTGTCCTACTTCAGCTCAGGTCACGATCTCGCGGTCCGTGAGTTCGAGCCCCGCGTCGGGCTCTGGGCTGATGGCTCAGAGCCTGGAGCCTGCTTCCGATTCTGTGTCTCCCTCTCTCTGCCCCTCCCCCCGTTCATGCTCTGTCTATCTCTGTCTCAAAAATAAATAAACGTTAAAAAAAAAATTAAAAAAAAAAAAGATATGCTTTGCAGAGAGCAGCATACAGGGGTCTTTCCATCCATATCTTATCCAATGTTTTCTTGATACTTCTCACCCGCTGCTACTCCAATCTTCTCTTGCTCTTTACAGCAAAACTCCTCCAGTCGTGGACTCTCTGGTTCCTCTACTGTTCTTTCTTGAATTTGGTCAACTCATGCTTTAGTTCCACTGCTCAACTGGAATGGCTCTTAGTGACTTCTGTGGTGCTAATCCAATGGACATTTGTCATTTGTCATCTTGCTTGTTTGTCCACATCATTTGACAGGGTGGTTGCTCCATTCTTGCTTATATACTTTCTTCCAGGACACCAAACTATCTTGGTTTTCCTCCTACCTCACTAATTGTAATTTCCTAAACTCAGCCTCAGACAACAGAGTGGCCCAGGTTCAGCCCTCAAAGTCTTTCAGTCCACACTCATTCCCTCACTGATCTGATCCCATCTTTTATCTTTAAACATCATCCACATGCTAAAACTCCTCACTTTCTATCTCTAATCCAGATCTCCCTCCATGGACTCCAGACTCTTATAGCTAACTTCCTATCAACATCTCCACTTGGAAGTCTAATAGATAAACCAAACTTAACATATCCAAAATTAAACTCTTAATGTTCCCCTAAAAAGCTGCTTCTCCTGCAGCACTTCCCATTTCAGTTTATGGCAACTCTAGCTTTCCACTTGCTAAGGCTAGAACCTTGAATTCTTACCGTTCACAATTCACAAGAAATGCCCTTTAAAATGTATCCAGATGTAGCCACTTCATTGTTATCATCATGTTCAGTCATCTAAATTATTATAGTAACATCCTGATTCTTCTCACCTTTGATGTCCTACCATCTGTTCTCAATGCAATAGTCAGAGTGACCCTTTTAAGGTAAATTAGAGTATATCACCATGCAAAACCCTATAGTGGTTCCTTTTTCACTCCAGAATAAAATTAAGTTATAATAGCCTGCAAGACCTATCTGGCCTCCTATACCTATCTGATCTCCTGTCCTACTCCTTTTCTCCTTTATATAGTAGTTCAGCGAAACCATCCTTCTTACAGTTCTTCAGTCATGCTGCTGCATGACTTGGGGCGTTTGCTCTTGCTTTTCTTTCTGAAATGCTCTTTCCCCACATAGTTACATGGCTCACTTCCTCACTTCCTTTAAGTCTTTGCTTAAATGACACCATTTTAGTGAGGACTACCCTAACCACTCTATTCAAAATTATAACCTACATTTGTCTATCTTACCCTCCTGGTCCCCCACCCCCACCCCAGGCCACTTATGAGCTTCTATGTGCCTTCTATTCGTTCATGTTATTTGTTTTGTTTACTTTTTACTGACAGTTTTCTCCATGCTGGAAAATAAGCTCCATTAAGACATGGATTTGTCTTTTTCTTCATAAAACAATGCCTGACACAAGTAATTAATAATTACTGAATTGAGCTAGAGTAAAGGTAGGAATTTACATCTGAAAGTCTTTTGGAGATCTTAAGTTCCATTTAAGTAAATTCTGTAGCCATGAAGAAAAGATATGTGAGCCCCAAGTATAAAGAAGATAGGTTTGAACCAGGAAAGATTTGTTAATGGTTGTAGGTCTGCATGTACCGTTATCATGCTTCTTGTTGTCATTTGGTATTAAATTATGTTTAGTCCAGTGATTGATACAGGACTGGATTTTAGATTGCCTTCCCACTCTCACAACTAACAAGGCTTTAATCAGGGCATTAAGGAGCTCTAAATAGGCTTTGCTTTTGAATCTGCATATCAGGAGGGGGCTGGGAGCATGAGTGGGAGGATGTCATGTCCCAGTGATTAATGATCTCTAGGAAGCTGAAAAGGGGAGAGTAATATACACAGTATTTCTACCCCCTGGAGTAGGAATGCAAACACCATTGTGCAGATCTGTGCATAGTCACTGACTTCCTGGTAGCTGGAGAATTTCATACACTCTTCTACCACAAATAAAACTGTCAGAGAAGTGACAGAGCTCAAAAAGCTGGCCTTCCTTACTTAAAAAGAATAGCTCAAACACAGTGAGCCAGAAAATTAATTTTGTAGTTGTTTGGAAACCCAGTTGTTTAATAAGAAATGAGAAAATGAGAACTTTTCTTGAAAAGCCTAAAAGCTCCAAATATTTGTTGAATCAAACTCAGCATTTGGTTTCTTAAATTTACTGGATTCCTGGAAACTACTTATTTTAAATGAATTTAAAGGAAAACATTCCTTTGTAATGAAATGCACTGTCTTAAACTTTTCAGTGTGTTCTCTATGGTAGATTTAGAAAATCATCCTATCAATGGACTCCTGTGCCTGTTGCCCTATGTGTCGAAAAAAAATCCTAACATTTCACAATACTTCTATGGTTTTAAGAAAGGAATTCTATGGTAGAGTTCTTTTGCTTGTTTTCATCCCCAGTGAATCTATGATATTTAATAACAGTTTCCAAATGCTTAAGTCAGAAGGGAAACATTTTTAACTCAAGATAAGGAACTACAGATGTTTGCAAAAATTTTTAAATGAAAGTTTGTGGGAAAAGCATTGTATTTCAACCAATTGTGATCATTTACAAATAATCAAAATGAGGGCCTTTATTTAACAGTAGCAGTAGTAATCACAGAAGCAGTGACAGATTTTTAGTGGGGGCTTCCAAGTAACTTGTATTTTACCAAGAACCATTCATTGATAGGACTTGTTATTTTTGTTCTTGGTTCAGATTTTTTTGATACCGTTTACATCACTACTCATTGTTCTGCATTGTCTAATTTTTAAACTTTGATTTTTTAAATATTTTTTCCGTAATATAAAAAAAAAAGGAAGGAAATACTCATTCTTGGGGAAATGAGAGCCACACTTCAGAGTAAGGAAAGAAAAAATTTTATATTTTATTTCTGTTTTGTTGGTGTTTACTTTGTTTATTTTTGAGGGTGTCACTATAATCTGAATTAAAATGAACTACTGTGGTCTAAATTAAGGCAGCATCAGATAGAATCAGCCCTGAGTTTGGTTTCCAAGTGGTTAGACTTTTCAATTGCATTTGCAAGAGTTTATTTTTAGTCAGGATGTGGTTATTTTTAGATCTGCTTCTCTGTCACTAGGAAATGTAATGCCTGTCTTTCCATTGTTGTTTATCAGGAAGTTCTAAGGCACAGGCTTATAATATCCAGTTAGCAGAGAACACCGCCTCTCCTTTTAGATGAAAGAATATATGAAATAATCCTTGAAGAAAAATGTGTTAATTGAGAACATGTCTAATTTTTTAAATTATTAGTGTCACTTTAATCTCTTACACGCTGAGCAACAGAACAAGATTTTTAGGGAACATCAAAAACACAAGGTTTGGGTTCCCCCTACTGGTATGCATCCCAGGTGCATGTGTTCCTTAGTGAAAAGGCCTAGGGGATTAGAGATTTGAAATGGCTATGTGGACCTCTTTTAAAGAGATCTGGTGATGAGAAAAGGAGAAAAAAAACACCGTTACCTATTTTCTGATAATGTCTTTTAAAAAAATTAGATGATATATATGCTAACTAAGTTGGATGTAAATTAAAAAAAAATAAAATAAATAAACTGAAAAAAATTACAAATAAAAAATAAATAAATAGTGAAAACCTCTAAAACTATTTTAAAAATTAGATGATCCAAAAATTGTATTTTTTACATCTAGAAAGAACAAAACTTAATGCCATAATATTTGGTTTTTTAATGTTGTTGCCTCTGTGATAAGCTGCTTATATACAGCTTCTCAAATGCTTTATGTTGTAATCTAAGGAATAATAAAACACCAGTGGCTCCACAAAAGGATTTAAAACCCCAAGGAAAAAAAAAGCTAGCATTGTGTCATAATAAAATTAAAGAGATGGTGTTAAAGCTCACTAATTCCTATTTTAGCATTTCAGAAAGTGACAGGACATCATGTGATTGTGTGTGTCCATTTAACATCTGTTCTTTCTAATTTCTCATATGTGTATTTAAAACTGTTCTCTTTATTTTGTGTCTCTTAGTCAGTAAATGCCAAGTAATATTAAAGGCTTGTTTTGAAATAGAAAAATTTTAATTGACTCCTAAAAGTCATTTCTGAACTTCTTATTATGTTTGCATCTTAAAGGACTATTCAATGAAATTAAAATATTGTATTTTTAAATTGCTTTTCAGCAATGCAGTCAACCTTTTAAGCAATGTTCCGGTCTCTTGTTTGGATGTTCTCATTTGTCCATTAACCCATGAAGAAACAGCCCAAGAGGCAACGACTCTAGATGAACTGCCCAATGATAAAACAGCTGAGAAAGAAACTGTTTTGAAAAACAATACCATGGTATACAATGGTATGAATATGGAAGCCATTCATGTTTTACTCAATTTTATGGAGAAGAGAATAGACAAGGTAAGGCTGATAAAATGGAGGCCTTGGGAAGATGTTTCTAAAGAATGTAAATGTGCCATATATACAGACATCACAGGACATGATTTTTAAATTTAATCTTTTTTTTTTATAGCTGACATACTGCATAATTATGCTCTGGAAATCATTTTATTACAATATATGATTAATTGCTAAAACAAGTCAATTTATTTGTTTAAAGACAAAAAATTTGTTAATGCAACACCAAAACTGTGACTAGTGCCTGCCTGCAAGTGAAGGAAAAATTAATGACTTTTCCATGTAGGTATTTTTTAAGACCTAGAAGTAAAAATTATCTGCCCACAAAACCTGAAGATAAATACTTTCCATAATACCTAAAAGCTATCTTTAAAAAAAATCAAGTTTTCATTAGTTGTGAGCTGCTTATTTTCTTTTGTCTGGTAGCTATATTAAAAGGCAGCAGGGTAGTATGGGTAGGTTGTCAAAACCTTTGCCTTATTTAAGCCCATTGGTTGAGCCAGTGAGGACCCCACAAAATGTAGGAAAATCCAGGGAGCATAAAAATGAGCATTAATAAAAATGAAGATAACTGGTAGAATGAAAACATGGTTAGGAAAATAATTTCTTAAATAGTTTGTAAAGCTTTGGTAACATAAAATGTCTCCCCCACCAAAAAAGGAGTATTAATATACTCAGTTATATAGAGGAAAGTAACACTGTTAGAAACTAATGTAGTATGTCTGGTTTTCTTTATAGGGAAGCAGCTATAGAGAAGGTCTAACTCCGGTTCTCAGCTTATTAACAGAATGTTCCCGAGCCCATCGAAACATCAGAAAATTTCTCAAAGATCAGGTAACTGCTTAATGCATATTACATCTCATGGTTAATCTTCTTATATGCAGTTTCTAAAAATAGAATTAATGAGTTGCATTCTTTCATAATGGTTTACTTTCATAAAATCAGAAACTCAGAAAAGTTAGTTTTAATCTTTGAAATCTTCCTAATCCAGGAAAAAAGTGATCGTGTGTATTTTTCTGAGTCATTGATTCATTTATTCAACTAATAGTGGAGATCTACTTTGTGCTGTGTTCTAAGCATTGTTCTAATCACTGAAAGATAGATGAAGTCTTTGCCTTGTGGAGTTTACCTTATAGTCGGAGAACAAAAAGTAAATGAATATGTTATAATGGCAAGTTGTGATGTGTTCTGAAGAAAGACAGCAGGGGAAGGGGAGATTTAGGAGAATCAGCAGGGCCTCTCTGAGAAAATAACATTTGAGCGGAAACTTGGATAAATAAGAAAAGGATCTCTGAGAATATCTGGAAGGGGACTATAGAGAGAACATGTTCAGAGTTCCTCAGGTGAGAGGATGCCTTGGTGTGCTTATGGCAGAGCAAGGAGGTTAGACCAAGTTGACAAGGAGAGTGGTAGATGAAGTAAAAAAAGGTAAGCAAGAACCACATAGCCTGAGGTTGTATAGGACTTTTGGTTCTCTTTTAAGTGAGATGGGCAAGCATTGGACCATTTTGAGAAGGGGAGTTGAATGAAGGGTACTTGTTTATATTTTGAAATACTCTGGCTACTATATGTAGGATAGACTAGGGGAATGTGAGTAGATGCAAGGAGGCCAGCTGGAAAGAGAGCTGATGGTGAATGTTTGGAGTAGGATGATAGTAGAGTTGATGATAAGGATTCTTTGTACCACTGTGTTTTCTGTTCATCTGCTTGTGTCATATAACCTTTGTCTCCCCTTCTATCATGAGTGAATTGTCCCTGCTTTCTTCTGTGGACAGCCTCTTCGCTTGTGTCCTAGATCCCTTTCCTTCTCACCTTCTCAAGAACTTTGCTTTTGCATTTATTTCCTCTCTTCTTATGTTAATCCTTTTTTTTTTTTTTTTTAATGTACTGGGTCATTTCTATCTTCATCCAAACACATCTTTCATCTTAAAAATAAAAAAACCTTCTCTTAATTCCACTTCTCAAGCTGCCTCCCCATTACTCTGTTCTTAATGCAGTTTTCCTCAAAACACTTTTCTGTACTCACCTTCTCTATTCTTTTTACTCTTTAATTCTCTCCTGCACCCGCTGTAATTAGGCTTTCCACCCCACTGCAGAGGCACTCATCAAAAATCATCAACCCAGTAATGCCAAATCTAATAGTTCTCAAACCTTTTTTCTTTAATTCCCCAGTGCATTTTGATGTAATGGGGTATTCTCTCCTTCTTGAAATACTTTCTTCACTTGGTTTCTAGGACACAATAGGGAACCTTTTTGCAATGTTTGAGTGCCCTGAGGCAATATTGCCTTGGTCTCCATTTCCACTCCCTTGGTGATCTCATTCAGCAGTCATGGTTTTGAAAATCATCTGTACGCTGATGACTCCCAAATTTATGTCTCTGGCCCTGACTTGTCCCCTCCGCTCCAGATTGATATAACAGGCTGCCTACTCATCTCCTCCCCTTAGATGTATAGTAGGTATCTTAAGTTTTAACACATACCCGACTAAGCTCTTGATTCCCATCCCTTCACCCTGTTTCTTTCCTTCTTTCCACATTTCGGTGCATGGTACAACCATTCACTCCACTGCTCATTTTTTGCCATACAGAATTTCCCTTGTTAAATGAACCAGCTTCATTTCCCCCCCTTTATGTTTATGATCAAGATTTAGTAAGCACCTTACCATACGTGAAGTACATTAATAGATACTGCTGCTAAGGAGAAATTAGAAAGTAGAGACTATCTTTGAGGAATTTACAGTCTATTGGAAGAAGAGAGTAGTACCCTGAAAGCATGAATAATCATTTAAGCCAAGTAAACTAGTTGATTAATGAATTGAAGTCATTTTCCAAGTTGATTATTTTAAGACATTCTACTGTGACTAGGAGGAGTTGGTGAATAATAAATGAAAAATATTTTAAGTTTTCTATATTTTAGCTTTTTCACATAGGAGATCCAGGTTCAACTGAACTATTTAGAGTTTAGATCTCTGGCCAGAAGAGCCAAAAAAAACCTGTTTGTTAAACAACTTCTCTATGTGAAGCTCTTGAGCCACATATTATGTAGAAACAAAGATTATGAGACCCTCTTTTTGTCCTTAAAGAGGTACTACAGTATAAAGAGATGAGACATGACAAGTAAAGATAACTAAAGATACAAGACACACACAAAAATCCACTTTCTTCCTGAGAAAGATGCACTCTCAACTATGATGATTAAGAAAGGCAGAACATAAAGTAACAGGTGGTTACTTTTGGTGATAGTGTAAATGGAATGATGGCTAATTAATTATTATGCCCTATTTCATTATTACCTGATTGAACCCAACACATGCCTACCCAAAGGAAATTGGTCTTAAGTATTGAGGCAGGTAGAAAGAGAACAGATGGTAGAAAGTACCAACCCAGGTTGGGTTAGTCTGTGGAGAGGTTTACAGAAGAGATGAGGAATCTGTGGATTTGAGAGAAGAGATGGACAAGATTTGTCAAAATAAAAAATTTGTTGGAGGGTAGTATTTGGGAGGAAATAGAATGAGTCTATACAAATGCAGTTTGGGAGTGGTATGTAACAATGAAAGCAACAAACTTACGTTTAAAAAATTGTGTTTTAAGAAACCTAAAACATTGGTAACAAAATTTGGGGGTGATAACCTTTGTTAATAGATTCTTTACTCTGGAACAGTAGGCACATACTACATGAGATCACTTGTTAGATGTCTCATTCTTCTCTACATTCAGTGTATAGAGACCATATAGAACTCAATATGGTTAGCTGAATCAAATAAGGATTTATTGTGCAGTGACTTTGTGCCTATAGAGCACAGAAATCATGGTGCTCTACCCTATCAGAAATACTGAATATGGGTTCTGTAAACACTTTGGTAGATTATTCAATTTTCTGGGATTTAGTTTCTGTTTGTGTTCACAGCTGTATCTCCAGTGTCTCCAATACCTCCTGATTCAGGATAGGCATTCAGTGTAGAAGGAGAGAAAAGAAGAAAGTCAGTTGAATGGATTAAGTAAAATAATATACACATGAAGGGTCCAGCACAGTAAATTATTATTTGACTTTGTTTTTATTGTCATTTACTACCTTAGTGCCTAGCTTATGGAAGTCACTTTTAAAAAGATATTTGAGGAGTGTCTGGCTCAGTCAGTAGAACATGCAACTCTTTTGTAAATTCGAGCCCCATGTTGGGTGTAGAGATTATTTAAAAATAAAATCTTTAAAAAGAAGATCTTTGAATTCATTCATTCTTCCTTCAATCAGCAAATACTTATGGAACATTGTAATATGCCATGCACTGAGAGCAGTAAACAAAACAGAAAGAAGTCCCTGCCCCCATGGCACTGACTCTTGTGGAAGAAAGCCAACAGTAAAGAAAAATATACACTGTATCAGGTGGTGATGAGTGCTGTGAGGAAGATTAAAGCGCGGGCGGGGGTGGGGGTGCACAGAAAAGAATGCTCAAGGTTAGTCATATAGGGTGGTCAGGAAATGCCTTCCTGTAAGCAACATTTTAACATAGACCTAAAGTGAAGGGAATGAGCCACACAATTTTCTAGAGAAAGTGTTTCTGGGCAGAGGGAGCAGCAAATGCAAAGACCATGGTGTGTCTTAAGAAGTTCCATGGAGGCCTGTGCAGCTGTAGCAGCATAGGTCAGAAGTGTAGTCAAATTGGAGTTAGAAAAATAGCAGGAAGCTGGATTATGTGAAACCTAAGGGAGTTGTAAGGACATTGTTTTCGCTAGGAGTAAGATGAGAAGCCCTGGAAGCTGGAGGACTGAGACCAGGAATGACATGATCTGACTTTCAAAGGATCCCTAGCTGCTTTGTAGAGAATAAATCATAGAAGGGCGAGGTTTGAAGCAGAGACCACTAGGAGGTTGTGGTAATAACCAGTTCAGGCAAGACATATCAGTAACTTGGATTTGGTAATACTAGAGGGAGTAGTGAGAATTGGTTGAATTATGGATATATTTCATAGGTAGAAACAATATAATTTGCTGGTGGATTGGATGAGAAGAGGCTGTTTCTAAGGTGTTTGTACTAAACAGTTGGAAGAATAGATTTACCATTTAATGAGATGGAAAACTAAGAAGGAACAGCTTTGGTGGGAGCATCAAGACTTCTGTTTAGGACATGCTAAATTTGAGAAAGCTTTAAAAGTCTGGAAGTCAGTAAAGAAATTAAGATGGAAATATAATTCAGGGAGTTATCACTATGTAGAGACTATATAAAGTCATAAAAACTGGTTTAGATCACCAATAGATTAAGTGAAGAATGTCATCCAAGAACACAACCCTTGAATTTTCCAACACTTAGAAAACAAGAGGAGAAAAGAGAATTGGCAGAAGAGGCTGAGATGAAGCAGCCAGTGAGATAGGAGAACCTGAAGAGGGAGGGGGCTGGGTGGATGGATGGGTGAAGTGAGTGAGCAAGCAAACAAACCAAGCAGGCCATCTGCAGGTCAATTGATAAAATAGGGTGATGGTGATGTTACTGCCTCCTTTGCAAGGTTACTGTAGAGATCAAGTATAGAGAATATATATGTATATCCTCTCTTATAGGAACTAGCACCTTTAAAGTATTCAATAATTAGTAGCCATTTTTATTATAAAACAACAAGAAAACATAAGTACAGATTTTTTTAGTAAATACGAAAATGCTGCAGGAATTACAAAAAGGGAAAAATCAATAGGAATGAGAGTATTAAGAAAGGCCCCATGGACGATAGAGAAGATAGATTGACCCTCGCTTTAAAATGGATTTTGATGGAAGCAGGCAAAGGCATTCCAGATGCTAAAATAAATAAAAACCCAGCAATGAATTTGAGTATATCATGGTGGTACAATGAAGAGATGTTTCTCTTCAAATGAGATTTAATTACAAACTTGAAATCATTTGAGGTGGGATTTTTGTTGTTGTTGTTGTTTAGTTTTATTTGAAAGCAAACCTATTTATTTTTAAAAAGCTTTTTCCACTCATAGAAAACTGAGCTCATAGACATTCTAAGACTGACAGTTGCATGGTGCCGTCCTCGCTTACTCTAGTACCCACAACTGATGATGGTTTTGCATTTCTGCCATTAGGTTTTACCACCATTGAGGGATGTGACAAATCGTCCTGAAGTTGGCTCAACTGTGAGAAATAAGCTGGTGCGCCTCATGACACATGTTGACCTTGGAGTCAAGCAGATTGCTGCTGAATTCCTTTTTGTCCTTTGCAAAGAGAGAGGTAGGTTAAACTCTCTTTGCTCTCTACATTTTTATTTTTCCGAGGGAACTTAAGAAATCTTTCTGTTAGTAGTGGCCGTCTCATTCCACTCTTTTCAGAGCTTACTCCTGTCTGTTCTATTAGAGGGCCTGAGGAGATATTAAAAATTAATAATTTAAAAAATTTTCTGTATGCTTCTGAAGTCATTAAGATGTACAAACACACTCACATTAAACTTTGCCTTCTGTATTCTTAACCCAGACTTCTTAATCTTGATGAGAGAGGACCTGGAGCCATTATGGAAAATCTGCTTAAGTAATTCAGGTGCTACTATTTTGGGTTTTTTTTTTTTAGATTTTATTTTTTTAAGTAATATCCTCACCCAACATGGGGCTTGAACTCACAACCCTGAGAGACCAAGAGTTGCATGCTCTACCAACTGAGCCAGGGTGCTACTGTTTGGATAACCAGGCAAAGCCCTGGGTTAGTTCCCTTTTGTAATTCCTCTTGGAATTAAAACTGTTGGAGTCTTGGTTTCTTCCCTAGGTTATTTAATAAATAATTATTCAATGTGAGGTACATATACTATGGAAATATAAAATGGAAGATGGAAAGTACAAAAATGCCTAAGATATACCCTTTACCCTTGAGATAAGGATAAGATAGAGGTAGAGAGAAATTTTAATTTTTTTAATTTTAATTTTTTTATTTTTTAAGTGAGCGAGCAGGAGGAAGGGGGAGAGGAATGGAGAGAATCCCAAGCAGGCTCCAAGCTTAGCATGTAGCCCAACGCAGGGCTTGATCCCACGACACAGGGATCATGACCTGAGCCGAAATCAAGAGTCACTCAACGGACTGAGCCAGCCAGGTGCCCCAGTAGAGAGAAACTTGAAAGTAACTATACTACAATGTAATAAACACCATTTTATAAGCATATATAAAGTGATTGTCTTCATCTAACAATTTTAAATATTTCCTAAAATTATATGGGTTATTTGCCCTGCAAAATCAAGTTCTTCAAACAAGGAACTTTAAGTTATCCAGATATTTTTACCTATTTCTTTCTTCAGCTCCTAGTTTTATATGTATATTGGGGCACCTGGCTGGCTCAGTAGGTATAGCATGAGACTCTTGATCTTAGGATCATGAGTTCAAGCCCCACATTGGGTGTGCAGCCTACTTAAAATAAGAATTTCAAAAAAAATTTTTTTAATTAAAATTTAAAAATGTAGTAGTATAAAAATTCTATCTAAGCAGATTTTATATTCCACTTTTTTAAAGTACCTCAGTTTTGTGAAACATAATTTGGAGGTAGAAAACTTCACTCACTTCTCCCAAAATATTAAGTTCAATTCTCTTTTGTTTTTTTCCCAGCTATATTGAGGTATAATTAACAAGTGAAATTGTATATATTTAAAGTATATTATACACCATGATCTGGGGTGTGTGTGTGTGTGTGTGTGTGTGTGTGTGTGTGTATTGTGATGTGATTAACAATTAATTACTTATGTATGTCTGCTGCCTGCATGGTTCCTTTGTGTGTGTGTGGTGAGAATGTTTAAGACTTATTCTTTTAGCAAATTTCAAGTGTACAACACAATACTATTAACTATGGTTAATTTCATTTCCCCTGTCCCTAACCACCATTCTACTCCTTCTAGGAGTTTTATTTTTTTTTCTTTTTTTAAGATTCTACATGTAAGTGAAATCATACGGTATTTGTCTTTCTCTGGCTTATTCACTTAGCATAATGTTCTCTAGGTTCATCCTTGTTGTCACAAATAGCAGGATTTTATTCTTTGTCATGGCTGAAATATATATATTTACATATTTACGTGTGTGTGTGTGTGTGTGTGTGTGTGTGTGTGTGTGTGTGTGTATAGCACCTCTCCCTTATCCATTCATCTGTCATTGGACATTTGGCTTGTTTTTGTATCTTGGCTATTGTGAATAATGCTGCAGTGAACATGGGAGTGTAGACAGCTCTTGGGGATAGTAATTTTGTTTGCTTCTGATATATACCGAAGAGTCGGACTGCTGGATCATAAAAACTGCTGTTTTTAATTTTTTGAGTAAACTCCATACTGTTTTCCTTAGTAGCTGCACCAATTTATATTCCCGCCAATGGTGTGCAAGGGTTCCCTTTTTGCCACATCCTTGCCAACATTTATCATCTCTTTTTTTTTTCATCTCTTATCCTTTTGATAAAAGTCATCCTAATAGGTGTGCGGTGATCTCTCGTGGTTTTGATTTGCATTTTCCTAATGATTAGTTAAGTTGAGCATCTTTTCACAAAAAGACCTGTTGGCCATTCATATGACATTTTTCAGGTTTTTTGCCCATTTTTGTTTAAGCAGGATTTATTTTTAAGTTTATTTTTATTATGAAAGAGATAGAGACAGGGTGCAAGTGGGAGAAGGACAGAGCAAGGGAGAGAGAGAATGCCAAGCAGGCTCCATGCTGTTGGCACAGAGCCCAATACAGGGCTTGATCCCACAGACCATGAGATCATGACCTGAGCCAAAACCAAGAATCAGATGCTTAACTGACTGAGCCACCCAGGGCCCCTTTCCCCATTTTTTAAATAAAATTATTTAGAGATTTTGCTACTGAGTTGTACCCACTGAATTCTTAAACTTTATTTCTAACTGATTCAGCCACTTCAGTTCCTGTTAAGATGGCATATTAGCAACATAATTTTATCAATGTAACAATAATAATAAACAGCTATTATATATTGGGGTATCATGTTCCAAACATCCTAGGCCATAATCTCATTTAATTCTCATAAGGACCCTATAATTTAAATATTATTATTCCAGTATCATAAATGAATTAACCTGGAACTTGAGAGTGTTTCAGTAATTTACTCAAGGTTGTACAGTTGCTAAGGGCTAAAGCCCAAATTTGAGTCCTCTCTTGCCATTCTGCCACATTTCTTTACTTAGAGTAATCATCTTCAGCTGTTATCACAAATGCTCTTTTAAATAATTCAGTTCTTTCATGACTTTGAGAAAAGATTGATACAGCATTTTAGGATTAAGTGACTCGTATAGTGCCTTGCACATGTAAGCTGAATTGAATCAATTTTTCCAAGATAAGAAATGAGCTGTTTTTGTAAAGTATAATTATGTATGTATACATAAATCTAAATCATACCTATGTATCTATCCATCAAAAGAGGTTTATCAAAATACGTACTAACATCTTATCCATTGTTACCTTTGAGTAGTAGGATGGCTGGTGACTTTTTTTAGTTCTGTGTATTTTGTAATTTTTCTACAGTGAGCATGCATTTCTTGTATTTTTAAAAAAAATTTAGGGTGCCTGGGTGGCTCAGTCAGTTAGGCCTCCGACTTCAGCTCAGGTCATGATCTCGCCATCCATGAGTTCAGGCCCCACGTCAGGCTCTGTGCTGACAGCTTGGAGCCTGGAGCCTATTTCAGATTTTGTGTCTCCCTCTCTCTCTGCCCCTCCCCATCTCATGCTCTGTCTCTCTCTCTCTCTCTCTCTCTCTCTCTCTCTCTCACTCTCTGAAAAATGAATAAACCTTAAAAATTTTTTTTTTAATTTTAAAGAGGAAAACTAAAGCTTATTTCTTCTGTAATTACAGATCTTCGTAAATTATATTACATATCTAAATATAATCACCTTACTAAGAGTTAGTGTCATAGCAAATATGGCATATGCATTTATATATGAATTTTTTCAGTGTTTTTCATTTGAAAGTATTAGCTTTGTTCCCTCTTGAACCCTACATTTGAGGTTTTATAGTCCTAACTTTGAGCCCAAAGCCAACCCATATTAGCAAAAGTATATCAGTTTCACTTGACCTTTAGCAATTCTATGTATGCTCATCTGCTTTTCCTTCCAATCTGATTTTAAGTTTAGTAGATACATTCTTTTGGAATACAACTTTACCCATTTAACCATTTACTCATAATTTTTGAGCTATAGCCAGGGAATGCAGAAGTATAAAGATAAACAAGGTTTCTGTTCTCATATCACTTACTTTCTTATCAAGGGTTACAAACTCACATGCCTTCAAGTGCCAGGCTGGTAATAAAAATGGACTGGACATAAGAAGGTGAATGAAAACTGACACTTAACTCATTGGTGGGAAGATGGTGGGTTGGGAGTAGGGGAACAAAAAAATTGTGCGAGATTGGAGAGAAGATATTGCTGCTACTTAGCTCCAACTGGTTGTTATCATGAAGGAACATATGGCAATGTTACCCAGTCTTCTAGATTTTTCAGGAGAAGCCAGGATTCTGGATTTTTACATAAAATCTCCCAGTTTTTAAATGCTATCAACTAATTATAATTTAAAACCATCTAGGGGCTCCTGGGTGGCTCAGTCGGTTAAGCGTCTGACTTCGGCTCAGGTCATGATCTCACAGTTCATGAGTTTGAGCCCCACATCGGGCTCTATGCTGACAGCTCGGAGCCTGGACCCTGCTTTGGATTCTGTGTCTCCCTCTCTCTCTGCCCTTCCCCCACTCATGCTCTGTCTCTATCTCAAAAATAATTACTATAAATGTTTAAAAAAAATTTTTTTAAACTAGCCAAAAGAAAAAGTTTGTAGTCCACATCCAACTTGTAAGTCATCAGATTTTGGAGTTTGGATTGGGTTTGGATGCAAACTATACTAAAATGAGATAAATTTCAGATAATTCATCAATGTTGAACTTTCCTCTGAAGGACATTCAGCTAAGTTTGAAGTGAAGGTATCATGATGAAGTCTTAAAAGTCAGACCACTAAGTGGAAACAGCAGGCAGCAAATTGGGTTAGGAACACAGAAACTAAATTAAGAAGGAAGATTGAAATGGGACAAGATACAAAGGGCAAAATTTCATGGCAGCCTTGGCACAGAAAGAGTCATCCAAGGGTCATCAATACCCATCTGTGCCAGACTAAACTATATCCCCAACTGACAGTGGCCCACAGGTTAACTTGTGCTCGTGCCCACCAACTTGTTGAGCCAAATCTAAACTTACGTTACCAGCTCTGGCAATTGTGTACTTTGTCCAGGGGGCCTAAAGAGAGGCCTTATGTGTTTTAATTAAAGAAAACAATTTGTAATACAATCCTCCCCCTGTTAACACATTCATTAATTACCAGTGTGTGCTAGGCACTGTGGTAGCAGCTGAATTACAAAGATAAATAAGGCTTAAACACCCTCAGCACATAGCCTCACAACTGGAAACTTTCGTCTCCTTTATTTGAGTCTCTGAGGAATAGGTAGGTGTCTGTTTAGCTGGTAGCTGAAGTCTCCCTTTTCTGATCTTTTCTCTTCCTGTCTTGTTGCTGTTGTTGCTGTTGTTGTTGTTTTTAACTGTCTCTATGTGTTTTCCTCAACCTGTACACATCTCGACATCACGGTCCTTTATATCTTAGCCTCTTGAATGACTAATCTGGTTTTCCTCTTAGTATCCTAACTACCACTCAGGCTTCAACTTGCTGCAAATTAGGCTTTCCACTGCCTTTCCCTACCTTCCAGATTCCTCTGAAAGTGCTCTTAGTAAGCTCACAAGGTAACTAATTTTCAAAAGTAGTGGATATTTTTTAGCCTTCATTTTACTGCATCTATCATTGTAATTGACACTATTGGCCACTCTATCTCTGTGCTACCATACATTCCTAGATTTCCTCTGACCTTTATTTTCAATCACAGTTAACAACTGTCTTTGCCCACATTGAACTGCCAGTGTTCCCTAGAGTTCTCTCCTGACCCTGTTCTCATTTTACATTGTCCCCTGAGTGATCTTATCCTCTACTTGGCTTCTGCTTCAGCCAATTTGCTGGGGATTCCCAATTCAGTGTATCTCTTAATATAAACTATTAATAAGTCATATCCCTCCTTTCTGGTCAGGTTTTCTTCAGTCTGTCTTCCATGTAGTTAGCAAAAAGATTCTTCTAAAATACAAATATAATCTCATCACTACCACCTTGTAAAACTTTCAGTGACTCCCTGTCACCTGGTAAAATCCAAATTTTCTTAGATGCCTCCATGGCCTGCCTTTTGTGCTTCTAAGTTCTAAATTTACTACTAATTATAAATTTACTACTACTTTATACTTTTTGCTTATTCATGCTATATTTTTTGTTCTTGCCTGATCATACTGTACCATTTCTTGGCATTATCTCCATGACTTGGCAAATGCTGTTCCTTTTACATGCAATGTCTTCATTTTCATGGCAAGCTTTATTTATCCTTGAAGATCAGCTTAAGTATCATCTCTGTGAAGACTTGTCTGATCATGGAGGCAGAGTTAATCATTGTCTTCCTTGTACCATTTTTACTTACACCCATTTTTAGTACTTTTGACATCTGCTATATTCTAACTCTTAATTTGTTGAAATTGCATTCTAGCCATTGAGTTTCTTTAGGTCAGAGATCATGTTGTCTTCATTTTTGGATCTCCAGTTTTAACAAAGTACCTTAGAGATAATAATAAAAGAGCAAACATTTCTGCTATCTGAATGTAGTGTAGTGAATATACAATCTTATGGATTTCTTCATGTAAAGGAATAATTTCAGTATACTATAAGAGAGGAATGTGCCCGGTACTGTGGCAGCCTGAAAAAGGGAATGATTGGTTATGTGGAGATGGTCAGAGAAAGTCTTTGCAGAGAAATGGGAAACAGCCTTGGTATGTATAGGAAAGAGACTAGTTCAAGATGTGAAGAATCCATGATGTGCAGGAATAATAGGAGATGAGTTTGGGAAAAGAAGGCAGGGGCCAGAAAATGAAGCAGATCTTAGAGGTTTTATACAGGAAGGTGATAACAAATTTTTGCTTTACACAGATCTATGAGGCAGCTGTATGGAACAAGGAATTAGAGGGACATGAGATTGAAAATAGGGAGACTAGTTAGAGGAAGCTATTAGTATAAGATTTCTAAAAGTTGCAGAATTTGGAAGGAAAAGGATTATAAAGCCTTCTCTATATAACAGAGAAAGGGGATTGGTCTCTAGGTAGAATCTGGCTCTGCCATTCTTTCTCCTTGGTAAAGAGCAAAACCTTTTTGTTTTCATGACAGAGTGTGATAAAACCCACGTTTGCGTAAGCTGCAATACCATTACCACCAGTGCAGTTCTGACTGCAGTATGCTACTGTGGTTGCTTTCCTCTGTTCATAGTACCTCTAGCATCTTGATAAAATAGTGGTGAAATTTTTTTTGCAACTTTCTGACTGTTGATTTGTCCCATTTCTGCAGCAGTTTTACCTAACTGCATGGTTGATTACTAGGACAAAAAAAAACAAGTATTTTTTTTAATGTTTATTTTTTTTTAATTTTTTTTTTTTTAACATTTATTGATCTTTGAGAGACAGAGCATGAGCGGAGAAGGGGTAGAGAGAGGGAGACACAGAATCCAAAGCAGGCTCCAGGCTCTGAGCTGTCAGCACAGAGCCCAACGCAGGGCTTGAACTCACGAACTGCGAGATCATGACCTAAGCCGAAGTCAGACGCTCAACCGACTGAACCACCCAGGTGCACCGTTTGTTTGTTTATTTTGAGAGAGAGAGAGAGACAGACAGACAAGGTACGAGTGGGGCAGGGGCAGAGAGAGAGGCAGAGAGAGAATCCCAAGCAGGCTCCACACTGTCAGCACAGAGCCCAACTCAGGGATTAAATTTATGAACCATGAGATCATGACCTGAGCTGAAATCAAGAGTCAGACGCTCAACCGACAAAGCCACCCAGGTACCCCTAAATAAATTTTTATGTTGTTTCTTTCTTTTTTTTTTTTTTTTTATTTAAGGCCCACCCAGAAAACCTTTTCTTTGCCTTAGCAGCTCACTTTATTTTTTAAAATGTTTATTTTTGAGAGCCAGAGTGCAAGCAGGGAAGGGACAGAGAGAGAGGGAGACATAGGACGTGAAGCTGGCTCTGCTCTGATAGCAGAGAGTCCAATGCAGGGCTCGAACTCATGAACTGAACTGTGAAATCAGATTGACCTGAGCCAAAGTCAAGAACCAGTTGCTTAACCAACTGAGCCACCCAGGTGCTCCACAGCTCACTTTAACATCCAAGTTCAGTCTGTTTTCTTTTTACTACTTTCCCAGTATTGAATAGGATATTTTACAGTGTTATTTGAAAATAGCTAAAAAGTAGTTATAAAACATTCCATGAAATGATGTCAATCAGAACTTCACAAAGAAAATATTTCTCACTGTGAAAATTTTGTAGTCCATTTGTCATCTCCCTTCCCCAACCCCTATTTTTTAAATATTTTATCCTATTAACAAAAGTTCATTTGATTCTGAAACTATTGGCTATAGCCTTATCTGTTTTAAAGGCAAAGCAAGTCTTTAAATAGCCTTTGTAACCCAAACTGTCACAGAGTTGATACATGTTTGTTCCAGTGAATGAATAGTAAGCATTATTTTCATAAAAGTGCTAGGGATTTCTTACTATTAACTAACTTCCAGGAAGATTTTCTGCTTAAGATAGCAGATTATTTAGTGTTCAGGTTACTTTTTAACCTATTTTGGCTTTTCATAAACTCTGCATTCTTAAACTATTTTAATGTTTAGCCATTGTAGGTGGTTACCTACATTTTATGTCTTTTTTATTGTTATTTTTTTAATTATATTCATTTCTCAATTTAGACTTCCACAATTTCAGTCAGTATTTTTTCTGGAACTACCAAACACCTTTATTGGTTAAAAAGTAAGGCTTATCAAAAACACAATGAGAGTATCAGTGCCATGTGGATTCAGATATATGATTCTTCGCCTCTCTGACTTTGTGTCTGACCCTGTCATTAATGTCTGACCTCTGTGAATATTAAGAACACCTGTATACATCCCTAAAAGTCCATTAAGAATTCATTAATTTATCCAAACCATTCCAGTCTTGCAGAGGCCCTGTCAGCAAAGGGAGCATATTCAGATTTATTCCAAGGGCTTTCAAATTAAACCACCGTGATCCCTCACTGAACTCCAATATGATTCTACCTAGCACCCGTTGAGAATTATTACCAAGGAGACAATAGTTACCAATAGGTTTTAAGGTAGAAAATGGTTGAAAGAGAATCATGCAAACTTTAATCTACTTATATTATTAATCCATGTCTCCTTTCACACAAATTTCACCAGTTTGCTATATCCTTTGAATGTAGGACTTCCTTTTATTTGTCCCCAGACTGCCTATTTTCAGTGTCAAGAAAGGTACCCTCTAGTTCAAGTATTTGAAAAGTTAATGAACAACTCTACCCTGGATTATTCATCCTATCCATGCCTTTAATGATTTCATCTCTGATCATATATGTCCCCTTTCCTTACCCACCTTTTTGCCTATCCACTGCCCCTTTCAGGTCCCAAAGTCATTTTAATTGCCCTCTGAATCTTCTCAGCTTTATTTTGTCTTTTTTGAGTAAGTGGTCTGAATTATAATAGTATTTCAGATGTAGGTTTCACTAAAGCCTTATACATGAATAAGATAGTGTTTGGTTTGTTTCCTACAGTTGTCTTTAGAATGACATTTTATTGAGAGCCTTAAATAAAATTTTTATTTTTAGACTGATAGATTGAATATTTTGGTGCTCACCTTGAAACTATACCTGATGAAAGGAAAGTACTCTTCAATAAAGCTGCTAATGATTGCTTAGTTTCCAAGAAAAAAAAAAAAATCCTACAGTTCAGGGTTCCCCTGCAAAAGTTTTATGTGTCTGCTTGTCTTAGAGATATCACCTTGCACTGATAACAGGGTAATACTGCCCTGCATCAGATGGTTCACTGAGCTGTTGCTGCTGTTGTTGACTAAGATAAGTCTAAAATTCTCATTTTACCTAATATTCCCAGGGAAAAAGAAAGAGCATTTACTTTGTGCCAGATACTTTTCTAAGCACTTTGCATGTATTAACCTGAAGTAGATATTATTCCAATTCTTGAGATTAGAAGAAGTGGGATACAGAGCTGTAAAATAACTTACCCAAGTCAACCAACTAGTAAGTGGTAGAGCCATTACTAAAATCCAGCCAGTCTAACTCCTGGGCCTACCTTCTTGGTGGGTCTCATGTGCTTATGTATTATTGCTGACTTTTTTGAAAAAGCAGTAACTTAGCCTATCCTATTTGCAAATATCCCTAAGTTTCGTTATTGCCGACAATTCCTATAAAGGGTATAAGAAAGATTTTAGATAATGACTGAATTGGTAAAATTCCAATCTGGGTTTCATTAACTCCAGTTTCTAGTCATCGTTTCTCCAAAACCGGATAAAAAAAAAAAAGATGTAAGATTTGTGACCAGAAAATTAAAACACCACTCTTGCCAATGGCCCTGTGGTCACAGAGGCCCCACTCCTGCCACAAAGTATACTCCAAACAGCTCCACTTGAATTTCTGATACCTGAAAAAAGACTTTTGGTCCTCAGAGCATGCAAGAGAATTTATGGGTAGTTTAGTATAACCACTAACACACTTTGAAAATCTCTCAATTTTAAGATTTACTGCCGTATAGATCTCCGACTTCCTTGTACTGGTAAATAGTCAGTAATGACAGTGAGCACCCAAGACCCAAGGATTCCTGTCTAAAAACCTGTTCTGTTTTTGCAGTGGATAGCCTGCTGAAATACACTGGCTATGGGAATGCTGCAGGACTGTTGGCGGCCAGGGGCCTCTTGGCTGGAGGAAGAGGAGATAATTGGTACTCAGAGGACGAGGACACAGACACTGAAGAATACAAAAATGCAAAACCAAAGTATAGTATCAAGTTTCTTTTCACCTATGCCTGTGCCTTTGATTTGGTTATTTACCTTTCACTTCCTTTGTCTTTCATTTTCCAAGTGTTTCCTTTCTTTTGTGGATTTGGAAGCTTTCCATTTAATAGTGTTTTTAGGGACAATTTCATAGCTAGTAGCTTAGAGAGTGACTTCAAATGATTAAGGAAAGATAATATTGCAAGAAATGTTCTGCTGCATGCTCATTGTCCTCTCCTAAGAATTTGGAGAGATGGCATTTTTAGACATTTACCATCATATACTTAAAAAGTATTATTGGCTACTTTTTGCTTTCCTTTCCGTAGGTTGAGATTGTATAAGGTACAACCAAGACCAAGGATTTAAGCTGGTTATTTGATGGTTCAGTCTTTCTCAGAAATCTAAACATAGGTTTCATAAATTCTGATCTTCCCTCTTGCAAAAAAGCCATTATGAATCAATAAAATGGTACATTACTAACAAAAGGAAGGAAGTATAGCTCCACAGTAAAGTTTTATCAAACATTTAATCATCTTTTAACAGATGTATTATTGCTTTGAATAGGCAAACCAGAGACTATCATGTCTTTCCTGAATCAGTGCTTAGAAATCAAAGACACTAATTCTCTTATCCCAAAACAAACCACCTCTACTTCCTTCTGTTTCCTCCGCATCCTTTTTTTCCCCCATTTAACCCCATCCCAGGTAAATTTCTTAGTTCCACTTATTAGGACTTACTTGAGCTCAATTTTCTGGTTTCCATTAATGAATATTAAAAGGGTATATCCATCCCTTTTGGCATCATCGATGATGTTGACATGTTAGGTTTCCTACTGATGGTTTCTAGAGTGTAATGGGGATCATGTGGTAGTTGATAAAGGATAGAAAATCATTACCTGCAAAATTAGGCTTTTTTTTTTTTTTTTAAAGGATAGACTGTGCCCTGTTAACATGAAAGTAGCAGGTTATCAGAAGGTAACGGCAAAGATCATTTCCTAATCAGACAAGACATATATGGCCTATATTCCTTGGCAAATCAGGCCTGAGTAGGAAGCATTATTACTTTTAATATTTCTAGTGCTTTCAGTCTCAGCAGCAGGATCTTGTAGAGTATATCCTAGAAAGAAAAGGCTTCAGGGAAAATAAAACTAGCAGTGACTCTAACCAATACATTCTTAAGACTGCTACCATTTAGATGCTATAAATTGGGCATCTCTATCAAGTAACTGAAGCTTAGATAGAGGAATTCTACTTTAATCTTTTCCTAATCACAGAAGTCATCATTCTAAATTAGTCTTGCTAGCTAGCTCTTGATTTTTCCATTCCATAAACTATACTTCCATATCAGTTTTTTTCTCTCTCTTCATTTGAGACATTAAATATACCACTTAAGTCTCATATTTTTAAACAAAGGTAGAAATTACATTAGGCATTCATTGTGTCCCAAGTTATGCAGACAAGTCAACTAAGATAGAAACTCTTGGAATACTCATGGATGAATGATGTCATTATATCAATGTGTATTGTTGATTTTGTTTGGTGAATGACTCTATTATAGTAATGATCACATATCTCACAAGCACCAGAACACTACTATAACAAGAAATTGGAAGAAACACAAGAACACTGGGTCTAATAGCATGGGAAATAGAAATGTGTTAGATTGTGAAAGTGATGTTAGATTTCAGGAGAGCACCTTTTGTTTAAATCAAAGACCATGATGTTTGGTATTGTTACTGTTTTGGCTTGGAAGAGTCCATACTTAGGCCTGCATACTTAGTTAGAATCTTCTTCAGCCTTTGGACCTGGCCTGTAGGGTTCATAGGAATGGTGTGTTAGTGTGGTCAGAATAGTCACCATTGTGAAATCTTGTTGTGTTTCTTAAACATTGGTCATTACAAGTATATATTTCTAGCAAGCATTACATCTTTCCCCTTCAGATAGATTTGCATCTGTTTTTTTCTTACATCTTCCCTCTTTCAGATAAAACACTATAGTGGGATGTTTGTTAGTTAATTTAAAATATTTATTCAAATGGTCCTTGTGGAAGCGGTGGTGAACAAAATACTTTGCAAGCAAGACAACTCCTTGTGCTCTGGGGAGTGATCTACAGAACTGAAAGAACTTTTTCCCCAAAAATCATGAAAACTTTTTACCAATCTAGTCAGGCTTATGAAGTCTGCACCTGAAAGGATTGCTTTCCCTGCTACCATCTGATTACCCTTCACCAAGATCACAGTATGCTTTTCTTATGATGCATTTATTCACAACAGTTGCTAGTTTGGGCAGAAGCAGAGAAATTACCCTTTATCCACTTGGCCTAGTCCCGTTGTCAAAAATGTAAGTGGATTCTGATTGATGCACCAAGGTAACCTGTAATCCTTTAGTGGAATCTGAAACCAATAATTGTGTGGAGCTTACATTTAGGCTATAGGAGACAGTTAATTTCACAACAGTCTTTTTTGTGTCAAAATAAGTGTATTTAATGGACTGGAAATGGCTTTCTGCAATTAGCAGAAATATAGTCAGAGAATCAAGTTACATGCCACACACACTGTGTTGTAAGTCTAGCCATGTTTGTTAAAAGTTTTCAGATAAACTTTGGTCCTGAATCAAAGAGAAAAATTTCCAAATTCTAACTTATATACCTACCTGTTTCTTTTATGCCTCAGAGCATGGAGGCCCCTTGACCATACAGGTGGTATAAGTGACTAATGTGGTTTGTACATCATTCCAGACATCAATTGAAAGATGTGTACCTGATGACATTTGGCTCACTTTAGACCAGTGGCCTTCAAGATGGGTATATAGGAGCCTAGGGGTCCAAAGAAGTATCTTTAAAGGGCTGCTAGATGGAGGGCAAAAGGAGGGGGTGACCAAAGTGGGCAGAACTCTAGGATAACTCCTTATACTCTTAATACCCTACACTAGTTCATAATCACACCCAGAAGCTTAAAATCATTGTACTAAGCAACTCAGGGGTGTTTCCTTCTTGACTATATTTCTCTCAGCAGTAGCTGTGGCAGCAGCTGTGTAATTTCTTCAGAATGAGACAAGAGACTTTTATTCTTTGTCAAGATTTTGTTTTGTTGCTTTAAGTCCCATTGTAATTGTCACCATATATTGAGACTATACAGAAGACTATTGTTTTGCGGGGGCAGGTACTCTGGGGAGTTTTTCTTGGAAAGATATTTCTAGCCTTATTTGCACTTAACCTCTTCTTTCCTGCTCTGAGCTCACAAAAGCCTTTCCCTATTAACCCTTATCCCTTTCCTGGAGGTTGCAAATTGTCCACTCATAGACTAGATTCAGCCCACAAGTAAGTTCTGCTTGGCTTACCTGATGTTGCATTCATTGGTTTAGTTTTGTGTTTTCATTTTCTGTTTTACATAATATTTTGCCGACATTTAGAATTCAGATATTTCAGATGGAAATTTGGATTTTGAACTTTTTTTTAATAAGTTCTAATAACATTAAGCCTGCATTTTCACGTGGCAACTGGCTGATGGAGTGGAGGGTCTGTGGTGCCCACCATACCAGGCATGAGCTCCTCTGGCTTAACAATATATCCTTGTCATTTACCTTACCTGCCTAGCCCCTGTAGGAATTTGCCTTTATAGCCCCTTCTTTAACCAGAATGCTTTGAGTGAAATTTAATCTACACTTCTTAGGAGATTGAAGTTAATTTTCATATAGCTCATGGAAATTTTAATGGCTCTTTTTTATAAAGTGACCTAGTACTGTTGATGTTGACCAAATGTAGCAACAACTCGAAAAGCAAAAGTTTTGAAATATATTTCAGCTTTTATGTATATATTCATTTGCTCATACCTTTTTATGTCTTAATCCCTTCATCTCGAGGCCCATAACTGCAGTCAGTTCATAGATAGTAGCCTTATATAATACGAAATGCTCGATGATGCTTTATATAGGTATTTAAATAATTCTTGTCACCTAACTGAAAGACATATACAATCATAGAATTGGAGGGCTGGGAAGATGGGGAAGGGGAACGAAGGCAAGGTGGGACAATATCGTACCATAAAATTACCCAATACAATATCTACCACAATTAGTGTACTTAAAGCATCTTAAGATTCAGTCTTAGAACAAGAGAAAACTACCCTCAGAATTTCAGTGTTAAGATCCTAAAACCTAGAAAGTTAAGTCTTAGACTATACTATTTGAGGTTGTAGTGATTGTTCAACTGAAAATAATCCACTTTATGAAATCTCACATCATTGTTGTTATGGTGACTGTTTTCCTCTCTTGGTAAGGAAACCACAGGAGGCTGGTTTGATGTGGGGAGCAGGAGGGGCGGCAGTGTCCCCAGCACATTGGCATTTTTCCCGTAAAACAGTGGCACAGTTCAGTGCCCCAACTTGTGTTTGCTGTGGCACCGGGTACATTCTTCTACATATTGGGGGTGGGGTATTACATGAGTAAAAGATGATAAATCCTTACTCTGTAAGTGAATCTCTGGCTACTGCTTTTATACTCAGTGAGCAAAGATTTTGTGACGTTAGTAGCTAATTTCAGAGCAAGCTATTAAATCATTTTAGCAGCAAAGGGCTTGAGGTCAGCTTATTAAAAGCGGACATCACTTGTACTAAAACCTTAAAAGAACCAAGAAAAGAATCAAATGTACCCTGATTCAGGAATTCATGTTCTGGCCTTATAGTGTGGATACCACAGAGCTTACCAGTGTATCCTCTTGACACATTTTCCCCTGAGGCACGTGATGGCTTATCCTAATGTCATTATATTCCAAAACAGTCTGTGGTTGTCATTTCTTATTCACCCCTCCATTGAACTTGAGGAGAAGAGCCTTCTTTCAAGAGACAAATCGAACATATTCCACATAGTTAGTACATCTACCTTTCCTTGTACTTTTTTCTAAGGCCTGATTTCCTTTGTCTGCTTGGGAAGTGGTATACACCTCTAATAAGTACCTTTACTAATTTATTTATAAGACTAGTTGTTTTTCTAATTTAGCAGGTGGCAGAAAAGGAACTGTGAAAACATGTGCTGTTGCTATATGCCCAGGGAAATAATTGATGGATGGTAGAATTACATTTTTAGTATGCATCTGGATGCATCTTTAAAATGCTATAGTTCTTAGAAGCCTTGTCTGGGCTCCCCTTGTTCTTGACTTTTGGGAACTATGATGACCGCATTCAGTGTTTTTCTTAATGGCCACTAACTAGAGGCCTTTTTCTCTCCTATTATAGCACCTGGCGGAATAAAAAAAAAAAAAAGGGAGGGAATAGTAGCACACAATGAGTGTCTGAAGTAGGCGCTCTAGCCCTGTGGTTCTTTAACCTCATTGTGTATCAGAACCACCAGGAAAATAAAATATATAGATTTAGTTGGTCTCAGGTGAGGCCTAAGCCTTTTCTTTAAAGTTTACCGAGTGATTCTAATGCGCAGCCAAACCTAAGAATCACTGACAAGCCTATGAGTTTTCAGGCTGTTTCCTTCGAGTTCCTAAAAGTGCCTCAGGGGCTACCTTAAAAGGAAGCAAGTAAGTACAGACCAACAGAAGGGGCTTTAGGCCTCCACTCTGCTTGGTCACCCATCCCCTCTTCTGCCAGAGAGGTTCCACTTTGTCTGTTTTATATGTGGGCTTTCTGTGTAGATTTCATTTGTTTAAAAAAAGGCAGGGGGAGGTTGGTGGTCTGTCCACCGCTTTGAATGAAAAAAAGTTTTTTAATCATGGCTACAGCCTTCGGTCTTATGCAAGAATGACAAAACAGAGGTTTTAGATATGTTTGTTGAGAATGCTGAGCACTGAGTCCTTCCACAAGAATCTGAATATCATGTAGCCTCCAAGGAATGTAGAAAAAGAGAAGGAGATCTTTTAGTAATGAATGGTAGTACCTAGTGACTAGCCCTTTTACTACTCCAAATGAGAAATCCCTGATTGGTAAAGAAAGTTAAACTGCCCAAGTCAAAGTCTAAAGCACAGCTTGCAAGCTAGCCCCCAGAGGACCCAGTTGATCACAGTCTTCGTTTTGGCCCATAGGATTCTACCTCCTGCCACCTTTAGACAGGTACTGTTCTCAAGTTTACCCCAGTCCCCAACACTCCACATTATTTATACTTGACCAGTTCACTCATTTGCTTATCCTGAAGGCCTGGCCACTGAAAGTATTTGTGTTTATAGACCCTAGAAAACAATTAACAGTTTGCTATGTTTTTAATGATCAAATGAAATATCCCTGCAAACTATCTATATACTTGGCTCAAACAAAATGCCATAACCTCTTGTCTGCTTTTCCAGAAACATGTTTAGGTTATAGATATTTAGCAGCCATTGAAAGAATTTTCTTTCATCTCAAAAAAAAAAAAAAAAAAAAATAGTGTGGCTTTCAGTTAAGAGGATAGCTTGTGTGGTATTACAACTTTGTACAAACTTTATGGAACATATTCATTTTAAGTACTTTGTTAAATTATTTCCAGAAAGCCAGATGGTATACCTGTCTCTTGGTAGGCTAGATTTCTTTTTTTAATCCAGGTCAGATCAAATCTAATTTCAATTGTTCTTCTGCTTTATCTTTTATTATTTAAACACTCATTGCCTTCTGTGGTCTCACTAATGGACTAATTTCCTGAGATTATAAATCGGCATGCTTTCATTTTCAGATTTCAGCCTCTCTGTCATCATTTTTCCAGTTTTTTTGACATATATTTGTTTTATGCTGTATCACAAAATGGATTCTCCTACTCAGAAATCATTTTTTCTTTAAATTAATAAACTATGCATCCAAGGATATTTATCCTAACGGCACCAATCAAATTTCATATTTTTAAAAAGCAGCCAGGCGTTAAAAAAAACAAAGTTGGCAAGTTAGCTATTGTTTTTTTAAAAGAGTAAAACTCTCACCCATTTCCCAAAGCAAATTAGTAGAAAAAGTAAATTTTTTTTAATTCCTATAGCAGTTCCATACTATAAAATTGCTATTATTGCCCATTTTTGGCTATTATACTCTTTCTTATTATAACTTACAACTTGGACCAGAGAGTATA
>NC_064809.1:123123145-123235380 GCF_023721935.1 Panthera uncia
ATAATTTTAAAACATACAGCATAACTTCTTTTTCTTTTTGTAGCATTAATCTTATCACTGGTCATTTAGAGGAACCAATGCCAAACCCCATAGATGAAATGACAGAAGAACAAAAAGAATATGAAGCCATGAAACTTGTCAACATGCTTGATAAACTCTCCAGGTATTGTATTCCCATCCATTTTCTGCTTGGTTTCTAAAAATGTTCTATTTCTTTGTCTCTCTTACTGAGAGTTACCATGGAACAGCAACTCTGGAAATCCATGTGAATTGGAACAGGGTGGCCCGGGCAGTAGTAGTTCAGACCTCTCTCGGCTACCATGGTTTTTCTATGTGTGCCGCTTCTGGATGTGCATTCTAAACATTTAAACTCTCAAAGCTAGGGTAGGAACTACTAGATCACTGTGGTATTTAACCAACTAACCTCCCTGTCTTCAAAAAGATGCTGTGAGTTAGGTTCAATGATTTTGCTGCTTCTTGTATTTTTGTTTTAGTCTGTTTTGGTTCTTGTTCCAAATCATTATGCTTTTTTTTTTTTTTTTCCATTTTTGATGTGCAAGCTGGCAATTTCTGTCTTTTTGGGTTGCTCCTGAAACCAAGAATTCTAAAATGCCATGCACCCAACAGGAAAAAGTGAAAAGGAATAGCTCAAATTAAGGGTTTTCTGAAAGCAAGTGCTTGTATTAATTAGGGATTCTAAAGACAATCTCCCCTTCCCTTCTTGCTTCATACCACCTTCCCTTCCAAAAATAGCCAGTTTTGAAAATAATTAAGTCAAATATGTACTAATCAGCAACTAGTCATCTTGGAGGAGTTATTAGAAAATATTAATTCCTTTCACACTTGCCTGAATTGCTCTATTTTCTAGTCATACATTGAGTCACTGTCTCCTTTAAGCCATCTTGAATGAGTGCTTCTGTGTGTTGGTGGCAGCTACCACTTAAAGGTGTATTTCTTCTGATCATTTTCGTTTCACAGCAACTATGTAAAGGCTAGTATCCCTCAGTCAGGAGAAGTAGCAACTGGAATGGGAAAGCCGGAAAGCCAGCCACTGTAGGAAAAGGTGTAACAGAGAAACAAGTAGAGGCTAAAAGCATAGCAGGAGGCTGACGGACTTCAGACTTAGGGAGTGTGACAAGTATGGGTAGACACTGCAGAGTCTGAGCTTTTTGCAAATGATGCTGGTGATGTGGTAGAAGCTATATAAAAATTGCTTCATCATCTGCAAAGCTAATAGGACTAGAACTTAGTAACTTCCAGATAGTCCTTTTAAGTTTTCATCCTTTCCTAAAGAGGGTAGAATCTACAGCTAACTAACTATGCACACAATCTTCAAATGACCTTTGTTTGCAAATGACATTCTCCATACCTTTATATAGAATTGACATGTTCCTTTACTGAAAGAATTATAATCAAAGAGAAGACACTTATAGGCAAACCTATAGGAAACAGAATAACAAGGTGTGAATGAAATCAGAAACATAAGATTTGTGCTTGGCTACTTCCAAAAGGATCGAACGTAGCTAATGAAACTGTGGTTTAAGTACAGAAGTTAGGATGAGAACTAACAGAGTCCATCTAGTAGAAGCTGGAGAGGAAAATGTTAATAAGGACCTATGTGGAGCATATCCGTGTGTTAGAGCAATAAACAAATTTCATAAATTTTGCTGAATATGAATTCTTAAAATATAACACAGATGCTGTTCAACTGGCCTATATACCCTAGATGAGTAAACTCCAAGCTAAGAAAGTGGGAGATGGGGAAAGGACTGCCTAAAATACTCCAGTATAATCCAGGTATTTGACTTACTGAAAGAGATAAGACCATTCCATAAGGCATCCCTATGCAAGGGACAGAAAACGGTGCTAGGTCCTTCTCCTTTTAATCCCAGGGGAATCCACATTTCTAGAAGCTGCCAACAAATAAATAGCCTGAAGCTATGTCAAGTCTGAAATTGCCAAGCTTCTTCCACTTGATTTAAACTATGCCTCAAAGAAGATGCATACTCACCCAGAATCACCCAGCAGATACCCAACTCAATCTGAAGGTGATACTCCTTTTTGCATGTATAAAGCAAAGCAAATATGTCTTGTGTTGGTTTTGATGGTACCGATTCTGCCATTAAAATTGAAGTTAAAGGCAACTTTAAAAACAGTTCTAAACCACAGACTTTTTGCATGACGTGTGGTGGGTTTTTTACATTGTCTGCCTTTGTGTGTGTGCTTCCTAACATTTGCTCTTACTAATGATCAGTGAGAAAATTGTATGGAGATCAGCAGTGGGCATTCCTAAGCAGGAATGCAAAGAATGAAGCCATTCTTTATGCATCTTACATGTTTGTCTTAAGTTTCTGCTCTCTTTTCACTGTTGATTTTGGGGTTTTGGTTTTTTTGAGGTAGAAGAGATGGCATAAAGCCAAAGTAGACTAAGTTCAGTACAATTCAGGGAACATTTATTAAGCAGCTACTCTGTGCAAGGCACTGTGCTAGGAAGATGAGGGAGATTCAGAGAACATGACAGACTCTGGAAAACGCACATTCTAGTGAAGGAAATGGCTATGATATTCTAAAATACAAGGTAGATGGAAATAATGACAAAATAAGGTCTATATTGAACTGTAAATACCCAGGAAAAGGAGCAGTTCATTCTGTTTGGATGAATCAGGGACTATTTCACAGGGAACATCTAGCATTTTTGCTGATTCTTGAGATTTAAAAGGTATTTATTTAATAGATAAGTGGAGAAATGACCATTCATTCCAGGTAGAGGGACATTTACTCTTGTCAATAAGATAAACCTTTGGTATTCACATACTACATCTTTCTTCCAAAAGACCCAGGGTGTTTTATCATTATTTAATTATCAGAAATCTATTATCAGATTTATAATTGGGGAGGAAGTGAGGCTCAAAGAAATTACCCCTGAATATATCTAAGCTAATGACAGGATGATACATTTCCTTTAACAGTTTACAAAACACTTTCACATACCTTCTCTTTGTAGCTTCATAACAAAGTGAGATTAGGAACTTCGTTTTCCAGAACTCAAGACCTTTGCTCTGTCCACTGTGCTACTGTGTCTGTCTGTTAGAGTTGGTGTTTGCCTGAACACTTCCTAATCATCCTCTTCAGCATTGCGCTGCTGGTCAGTTCCCTCAACCGTCACTCTGAGGATGTTCTGCATCCCACCAAGTCTTCATTGTGCTAAGAGTGTACTGTAGCTTTGTCTAATTAACTTTCCTTCTCAAAAATGAATCATTTTCTCCTGGGCCTGAAGTAAAAGGCATGTGAGTAAAGGATAGGGTTGGAGGTGACGTGGCCAAGGAATGGACACTAGACACTTCCTTTTTTCCGTCCATAGGAGAGCAGATGTGAAGGACCCGCACCAGGATGGTGGTTAGCAACAGTGGCCCGTGCCAAAGCACTTACCAAAGTGATGATTAAGGTTGGTCATGCCAAGTACTGTTACTGAGCCTGGTGTAGGGTGTAGATGTCATCTACTACCAAAACTGTAAAACCACCGATTCAAAAATTAAAGTCACATTTCCATTTTGCCTCCATGCTGGACATAGTGACTGCCACAAGGAGCTCACCACCTTGGCAGCTTTATCACAGCTACACTTCCAAGGACACTGGAGAGATTCGTGTTCCAACACTTTCTTCCCGTTGAATACCAGCTGACTTAGTAATATTCCTAGTGATTTTGTGTGTGTGTGTGTGTGTGTGTGTGTGGATTGTATTTGTGACAGATGTAGGTAAGGGGATTGGCAGTGGACCTGGAGGTCTTAAGAGTTTGAAAATAATCTGAACCCTGTAAATCCCATCATGGCTAGCTAGTACAGTGCCTTGTACCCTGTGGTTTCCCTAGTGTGTGATGAGGAAATAATGAACACAGCTGATCCCCAAATCTGTTGGGCAGCTTTTGGCTCTATAAAATACCCTATATGGTTTAAGACTTTAAACTTTACCTTTGTCAGTTCCATTTCTTGGCCAGATATAATGACTAATTTGAATCTTGGGGTACATAATTTCTTTAAAATAATCATTGTAATATGTAGCAAACAAACATAAGCATTAAGGCCTGAGGCAGGAGATTAAAAATGTCAAATGAAGCTTTCTATAATGTGAGAGCAGAGCTGAAAAAGGGAATGAAATTTGCCTTCCTCTCCACCTGCTCTTTCCTTCTTTGAATTGGAAAAAAAAATAAGCCCCCACAACTTAAGTGGGGGATTAGAATGGGGACTGTGTGTGTGTATACGCAAGTCCACTGTGGCTAATACAATTGCGTCCACCTTAGCTACAGCACACAGCTCGTGTGTAATAATGACGCCTCCTCCAGAAGAAGGGAGAGAGGATTGACTGGCTTAAGCGTAAACGAACCAAAGGAAATAATATTTCAAGTTTCAGTTTTGTTTTGATTTTCTAATCCCCTTTAGTTTCTTAATTGGAATCAGGCACTGATTAGTCTTCTACCCCACCCTTACCCGGTCACATTTAACAACATTTAACAATGTACATTGATTGCTTTTTTGCTTATATATTTTATCCAAATCTAAAATTTACATTTAAATAATTTTCCCATTTCTTATCTATTCCATATCATATATATATTTTTTACAGCCATTGTGTAGTATTTGAGACATGGCTTTCTTAATTAATGCAGGTTCCAAATATGGGATTCTCTTTAGACTTACTAAAGCTGGGACGAGCAATCAATGACTGAAAAGCAATACGTAACTTTATTCCTTATGAATAAGTTACTCTACTCACATAAAAAAAAAAACCTGTGATCACATCCACCTTTATGATAAGTTAGTTAAGGACGTGCTTTTCAGGTATGGTTCAGAAACATGTTGCAGTTTTTAAAGTGTTTTGAGATCTACTGTAGGTTCAAAAGTGTAAAGATTGTAATTGTTTATATCGGAAAATCTTTTAGATCTGTGCTGTCCAATACGGTAACCACCAGCCATATACTACTGAGAGCTTGAAGTGTGGTTAATCTGAATTGGGATGTCCTATAAGGGTTAAATACTCAGACTTTCAAAAACTCAGTATAAAAAGAGAAATGTAAAATATCTCAATTGTTTAATATGGATTTTATGTTGAAATATTTTTTATATACTGGGTTAACAAAATATATTAAAGTCAAAGTCAGTTTTACTTATCTTTTTCAGTGTGGTTACTAGAATATTTTAAGATTCCATATATGGCTTATGTTATATTCACATATGGCAACACTATTCTGATATCATTAAAATACACTGTAAGGTTGCCTGGAAGTTCAATTAAGGGAACTTGGATCCAGTTAAGTTAATATGCCCTTAAAGTGGCAAGGGAGGATTAATTTGAGAAAGTTAGTATTGTGTATCTTTAGGTTATAGAGGGCCTTCACTGGCTAGACACCTCTGAGTAGGATGTCATGCTCCCTTTGTATTGCCTGTTGGTAGTCACTGTCCTTTAAGCTCTGTAGAAGGAATGATTACTTTGAGCTCTTAGTTTAAGCACTAGCTGAAATGGCTTCTAATAGAGAAACCTCAAATAAGAATAATGTCCCCTGGCTGTTTGTGCTGTTAGCTACCCTCCTTCAACTTTTAAGTCTTTCTGATTGGGGACAGCATGTAAGAATTTCAATTTCTGCTGCTATATTCAACAGTGTCAGTTGGCACGCTGACCTCTTATTTATTTTACTAATTTGGACAACAGGATAGAAAACTCCTGTGGAGAAATTACCAAGAAATAAGAATGCCTTCACTTAAGGATAAAACTGAATTTGATTCTTTAGCACTGTCCCTAACCTTTCTCCATATTTTTTTAACCATGCTGTTTAATGTGAGGTAGGTAACAAATTTTTAGAAGCTTTGCATGATTTTCTAACAGAAATGAGAATAGTAAAAGACTAATATTTATATAGTCTTTAAAGTTTAAAGAGTGTTTCCATTTATATTATCTCCACTGATCATTAAAGCATCCCTGTGAATTATTAGGGCAAGTAGTGTTTGAAGAACAAACAGAACCAATGATTAGGAGACTGACCCAAGATCAGGCATCTGGTTGATGACATAGCCAGGACTCGATTCTCAGTCTTAACACTCCAGATCTTATGTCATTTTGAAAAATGACCAACAGCTCTCAAAAATGTGTCCATCTGGTTTTAAATAAGATGTCCTAAATTTTAAAAAAATGCAAAGTGCAAAGATTGTAAGCATATTTACCTGAGAATTAAGATTTGGAAGACCCACATTCCTGCTCTTTCATTCTGTAGTTGAGATCTTCTCGAAGATCAAGTGAGGTGCTAAAGTAAATAGTTTATATCAAACACACACACACACCTTTATAAGAAGGAAACCAGTGAAACTGCTATGACTCTTTGTTAATAGAAGTTTTTTTATTTTAAAAAGAGAATGATTATAGGTATTCTAACAAATTCTTATATTTAATGCAACCACATTAAGAAAATCTAACTTTTGAAAGGCTTCCCAATGGGACTGTTTAGGCAACTCCCAATTACCTTTACAAACAGAAAGAAATCCAAAATAGATGATATGCTGTGTCCATTTGTCATGGAAATGATATTTTTTATGCTACATATTCACCTTCCTAATTGTACCCAGTCCCAAAGCACAATGGTGAGGTCTCAGGGAAGATCCCAGAATTGTTTTAAAAGATACAGCCTGAAGACTTTGAGTTTGCTGTGGAAAAGCCACCATACCCCTCCAAAAATCCTGGGGTAGCAGCTTAGTGAAAAATCGGTGTACCCAGTCAGGACTAGGAAGTCATTAGATGAAAGACCATGAAAGATGAAGGATCAGGGTCCAAGCCCAAAGGACATTTTTTCCCAGTATGTAACTGAACATGTTAAGCAATGGCCAAGGTTATAATATTATTCCTATGAGAAAAAGGGGTTATAAACACTTGTAAGCATATCAACAAGTTACTAGGCAGTCCGTTGAACTTTGGTGGAGTATGGACCATTGCAGTGATGCTGAAATCTTGAAATAAGATGCACTCTCAGACTTGGGATTAGAGCACAGATCACAGAGCTGCTTTCTCCCAGCTAGCACAGGCTCCACACTAGCAGGCATCTCTTGAAAAGCTCTGTGTTCATTAAAAATGTTTTATGTATTTACCAGTTTCTCACCCTTTCAAATGTGAAAAGGAATTAAATATGAAATGGCTAATTTAAAAAGTCAGCGTTCTTTTTTTCCAAGCAAACCTTACATTAAGAGCAGGAATCCCTGTGCCAAAGAAATGGTTCCCAATTATCCCGTCTTGGGTTTTGTTATACATTGTACAGAAGTCAACAAAACGAGTATGTAACAGAACCTGCCTAAATAGCAGCCACCCTCATTAGAAACAGGGAATTAATCAGAGGGCGATTGAAGGAAGCAGTGCCTCACAGGTTTCCCCCTTTTCTTCTTTTCTAATCATAGAACAAAATATATGACATAAAAGGATCGGAACTATTATGCAGTACTCAATTAGAGGGAGGTGAATAGGTCTCTAACATGCTGTTTTATCAAAAGAGCAGACTGGTGTTTGCATGACTGTTGTTTCATTACAGACCCTGTCATTAATTCCATGTGTCAATACTGCCCTGTAGTACACAGAGCAGACAAGAAAGAAGAGCCCTTGAAAACAAGGGAATGATTTTTGAGTCGTTATCAAGCTAAGTGGCAAGCGGGAAGCTGAAACTCGTATAGGTAAATTCGAAGGGACTCTTGGGAGATCTGCAAGTGGGAAACAAGAATGCATTTTACCAACTGCTTAATTATGTCCTGTTTTTCAACAAGTACACTTGAATTGAATGCTTTGTTTGTATTGCACAAAAACATGTGCTGTGGGCAAGAGTATTCTCTTGCTTCCAGGTCAAGTAAGGTGTTTTATACACATATACATCTGGCCTATTCTATAATGTGCGATTGGGTATGTTAGTGTCTGAGCCCCAATTTTGCACTGTCATTTCTGGGGGAAAGTCTTACATAGGAACCAGAAGCCCTAAAAAGTAGAACCTTGTCTAAGGTTCTGAGAAGTTACAGAAACCCAGGCATCCCAGAGGACCATCCTTACAGGGAAATGGTGGCTCAGGAAAATGTTAAAATATATCTGGGGGAAAAAAAAACAGACCAGAAATTTTTAAATATGGTATAAATCCCATAATCTCCCACCCCTAAATCTTTAAGAAAGTATTTTTTGGTTTCCATTAGCAGTTCCAAGGGTTAGGCTGGGGCAAAGTAGGGTTTCTTTTCTTGGACCTGCTTTATCTATGTCCTTGTGCCTGGCCAAGCCCTTATAGATTATGGTTCCTTATCGTTTAGTAAGATCAAATTTCTAAATGATGTTTCGTTCCAGTTGAACATTCTTGGAGGCTTATCTCTTCCCTGGCCAGATGCCTGATCAGATGAGAAGCCCGCCATGATACTGTCACAGTGCCTAGAATGGGCTCTTTATCCAGTAGACATCACTGTACTTTTTGATGATAACGAGGGCAGTCTTAACTTATGTTAAGGCCTGTGTATAGCATTGAAGGTAAGTATGAAGGAGTTGTTGCTATGTGAATATCTTAATCCTGATGCACATTTCAATATACAGTATCTCCATTTAACCATAATGTACATATATCTGACACCTAGCCATTCCTTTTAGATGTGACCTTCATATTTAGTGCCAGTAACTCTTCATGGCCTGTTTATTGAGGGCCATGACTGAATTTAGATCCTCCCTTGTTAACATTTGCCATTGCTGTGATTTACTTTTGTAATCATTCTAATCATCTGCCAGTGGTTTCGCAGGAAGGATTTCTGTTCTTGATGTAGGTCAATTATAGGTAGGATGCCGTGTTTGACTCTTAGGCTTAGAATATCTTGATTAGAAACAAAGGTTTAACAGCATTGAGTTTTAGTGTCTTAAAAACCTTGCAGCTTTTTAAATAGATCAAGATTATTTAGTAGCCTAATATTGAGACTCTTAGAATAGAATCTTGGGGATCATCTTGTCCAACCCCTTCATTTTATAGATGGGGAGACTCAAGCCCAGAGAAGGAAATGACTTGCCCAAGGACACCCAGCAAGTTAGAGGAATATCTGAGACTAGAATCTAGACCTCTCACTGCCCCATATATAAGAAGCTGCGTCTACACCAATCAGTAGTTCAGTTTCCAGGCTGTACGATACAAAGGGGGCCTGACTTTTGCACGGTCAGAATGTCTAGTGACATTGATGCAAGAAAATAATAAAAATAGTTAAAATAATGAGAAGGATTCTTAATAAATGGTTCTCTACTGTTCTTCATTTATGCCATGACCCATGCATTATACCCTTTTAATAAGCATTTACTGAGCACTTACTGTGTGCCCCCAGCCTATACTAGATACTACAAATCGCAGCTAGATAAGACATGGACTCTGCCCTCAAGTTGCTCACCGTCCAGCAGAAAACAAGAAATCCCTGGAAAGCATTTTGCAGAATTTCCTGTAGAATTCTAATGCCTTTCCTAACTCTGTAAATGATGATGAAAATGAGTCTTCTGTGCAGAGATCTAGCTTTTCTCTTGATCATGATTCTTTTATTAGGAGTCCCATAAGACACTATACCTTTTCTTTCTGTGAAAGTGCAAGATAATATCAATTACAACTAAATTTAGTGCATAAACACTTACTGAGGACCTGCTGTTGGCAAGGCACTGTGCTAGACACATAGGGATATGAAAATTGAATAATTAGAGCATAGAACATTTTCCTTTTAAATGTCAGGGCAATACCGTTTCATAGCTCTCAAACTTTGTAACGAGAATTATTTTTTTTTAATATTCTTAGATGTAGGGCCCTTGACATCGAAGACAAAAATACCTTTGTACCATCATCCAGACTTGTCAACCTAGGATTCCAGTCTCCATTCAGATCCTCCTTTGTATCCCATATCTGTTTTGAGCTTTCTTTTTCCTTTACCTCAGCCAAACCAGCCTGCTTGCCAATCTCTGCACACAACTAACTCTTGCTTCTGTGCCTTTGCTTGACTAATTCTTCTGCTCCTAGGATGGCTTTATCCCCATCAATCTATGTCCATCGCTGCCATCACAGCCTGGCCCTGAGTCCATCTCCTGCGAGGCGCCTGTGATCAGGCCCCATCTCCTTCTGTGTCCTTCCCACACATACATAGCCCAGTTGATGGTGGAACAACATTTCTGTGGCATTCATTAATGCTTCCCATTCTCCATCCACATCTTGCTGATCTAGATATAACATCTTACAAAATGAAGCAGTCTAGTATATAACCAGATCATTCATCAGACCTTTTAGGAGTGAGTCTCTATATCAAAGATTTCATTTGGGTATTTGTGGGCTGTTAGTTGTAGGACAGAGAAGATCAGAAACGTTGAGATGGGAGTTTGATAAGTAAGCCTGGAGTCCAGCAGAAAAAAAAGTCCCATATCTGTGAGAGATCCTCTCTCCTTTCACTCCCAGGTAGGACAAGAAATTTCCTTTAAACACATTTCAGTTACAATAGGGGGGGAATTGATGAACTGTCAAGCTAGGGAAAGCAGGGCTCTGCCTGTTAATCATCTCAAGCTTGTTGATCTGCTGTTCTGTAATTCTTTTAATATTGTTTAATGTGTGTGTGTTTTATCTTCTGAACTGACTAAAAGCTTCTTGAGGACAGGGACCATGTCTTTTATTTGCTTCTGCATATTCAGCCCCCACTTATTCCCAGAGCCCCCTAACAAGCTTGGGGAAGTCTCCAATAAGCACAGAAGGACAGGAAAATCAACTTGCAGTTCCAACCACATTTCAAGCCATCACACTACAGTTTATACATACAGTGACCTTTTGCCTTCAGAACAACTCAGTGAGGTGGGTATTTCTATCCCAGTTCTACAGATAAGGAAATTGAAGAGAGTTCAAGGTCTTATTGCTAGTGACTGGTGGACTCAGGATTAGAACCTAGGTCTGTCCACCGTCAAAACCTGTATGTACCTTTCACTCTACCACAGTCATAACAACCAATATGTAGGACATCTTTGCAGCTCACAGAACTCTTTGATCTACACCCTTGTTATTGCTCCCCCTACTAGTTCTGTTACGGTTACTTCTTACATCATTGCTGGCAAGGAGGTAGAACTAGTATTATCATTATCCCCATTTCACAGATGGGGAAACTGAGACTCAGACTTACCCAAGATCACACAACTGGTAAGTGGAAGAGCCAGGCCTTCAAACAGACTTCCAGACCCCAGATGTTTTTGTTTTTTCACACTGTATCACATTGCTGCCTTAATTCATTTGCACAAATGCATGACTGTGTGGCCAGTTAATCACAGACACCTCTCCTACAGAGGTGTCTAGAAGTCCAAGCATCAAACGGAACCCTCAGAGGAGTTTTCATGTTATTGGAGGGGTGATACAAAGGACCCAAAAAATAAATGCTTGAGAAGAATAGTTCATAAGTGAGAATTAAAATATGAGGCCCTTTATCCCACAGACAAGTTCCTATAATTTGGCCATGAGACATTTGGATTGTTCTTTATTACTTCCATCGTAAAATTGGAATAGGGATGAAACAGATGAAAATATTCCTCCTAGGTTTGGACAAGCTGGTAGCTAGCCCAGCAGCATCCTGCTGTCACAGAAGTGGAGTCGTGTTGGTAGTGGTTTGGGGGCGGGGGTGTATCCACCCAGCGTCCCATTGTGATCTCTCCAGAATTCCTCTAGGCCCATCCAGGGTCCTGCTTCTGCCTACCCCAGCCCTTCACTCCCTACCCCTTACTGTACCCTCTTCCACAAGCCCCTTTAGACCTTTGAACTTTATCTCTCAGTGTTTTATTCCCAGCAGGCTGTCCCCTTGTCCTTTTACGTCATTAGTAAATAGTGTCCAATATCACAAAATCCTTTAGCACAATCACTTAGAACTAGGGAGCTATGTTGTAAAAATGTAGATATGTGTGTGGTGTATATTAGTGCCAGAGAGAAGTTTTCACGGAAACAGGTTGTTTTTCTAGCTTTCCAGTAAACATTTCTACCTGGTTGTCACGCAAGGGCCTCGAGCTCTTCATGTCCTAGAAGAGGTCAGCATCTCCCCACCAAAATCTACTTCATCTGTGGTGTTCTTGCTCCAGTGGATTGTATCCCCATCCTCTCGGTCATCTGAGCTGGAAGCCACAGGGATACTCCACTTCCTAGTCTTTCTTCACCAGCCTTCAGCCCTTCCAGTGGGTCACAGCCCGAGTCCAGTGTCCTGTGTCCTGTCACATACACTGGACAGTGACATCCTAATGACTGGTCTCTCTGCCACCAGGTTCCCCCTGGTCCGGTGTGCCTTTCACACTGCTGCCAGAGACACTGCCCTATAAAACAGAGGTGACATCCCTTAAAGACAAACCTGAGCCTCTTGGCATTGAAGACACTTAACCACTAGACCCCAGACTGCCCTTGCAGCCTTACCTCCGGCCACCTCTTCATCAAACCTCACCACTTTCCAAACACTGGGCCCTTCTGCAGCTTCATGAGAGCACATAGAGAAGAAATTGACACAATCCAAAAAGGTACACAAAACACACAAGTAGACGGGACTCTACCGAGCCCTGTACACCGTCTCCTTTGCCTCTAAGGCCCTGTGACTTCTTTGCCCAGCATTGGATACCTGTACCTTATTTGTACTGCCGTCCCTCCCTTTCCCGGGCAGTGTGGTCTACGCTTCATCTCAGGAGCTGCCAGTTCTTTGTTCGTGATCCTCTGACAGCATTTACCCCATTACGTTCTAAGTTATTTTTCATACATGTTTCACCCACTCCTCAAGGACAGTTGTGCCCAGTCTTCCTTTCCCTGCCTGGTGTATGACCTAGCTCCTGGCATGTAGGTATTGAACGGACATTGAGCAGCTGAACTCAGTGTGCTCCTGTAATGCAGTTAGAGCAGTTAATCCAGATGTGGTGCCCTGCAAAGAGCACAGGAGCCCTAGGTCCCAGGTCCAACTTGGCCCTAGGTGTGTGACCTTGGGTAAGTCACTCAGTCTCATTTAGCAAACAAGGGTGTTGGACTAAATGATCTCTGAGGCCCCTTCAACTTTAAGTTCTATGATTCTGACCCCATTTCTTGAACCAGGAACTGCATTTCCTCCCTTTTAACTCAGGAGCCTCAACATAGCCGGGCAGCCATCCCCATTACTCAAGTGGATTTTCAGACTCTCAGAAGTAGTCTGTGGTACTAGCCAGAGCTGCTTGCTCAGGCTCCTGTTGGCTTATCCAGGGACCACTGGGCTGTTCTCCCCCCTCTCCGGGAGTTTCACTGCACCTCCAACACCTCACACTGCTGTGTGGCTGACCCTCCCCAGGCGGGAACCCTTCTCTGTGCCGGCCTAAGGGCCAACAGCAAGGAGGCAGAGGGAAAGCAGGTTTTACTGTTTCCCTTTACTCCAGATCCCACCAACATTAAGCTGCTGCCATGTGGGTTCTTGGTTGTATATATGTTTTCAGGGGGTGATGCCCATTTCCTTGAGAAATAAATTTGAAGCAGCTCATGTGCCTCTTCAAGGCTACTTGTAAAGTCTGACATTTTGGGGGCAGGAGGAGGGCTAGAGTTAGCAACTCAACAGGTACATTTGCCATAATCTCCATGTAATAAATAAGAGCCTATGAAGAGATTAAATAAATCTTTCCTAATGCTTTTTGATTGACTTAATCAATAATTAATCATCTTTAGATGAGGCTGTAACTCGTGGAGTAGATATAATTGGATTAGGGGAAAAGAGGCAGTTGGGGAGCTTTGAAGAGATTAAAATGGCTGTCAATCCCATAATTAAACTGCCACAAACAAAAGCAATGGTGTTTAAAAAAAAAAAAAAAAAAGGAGGAGGAGGAAAGAGAGAGAGAAGAAAATAAGAGGGAGGGAGGAGGGAGAAGGGAGAAGGGTGGGGAAGGCCAGCTGACTTGGATTGGATTGAGAAGTACTTATGTATTGCTGTAGATTGGAGAGGCAGAATCAAATCTGACCGATTTATTCCACTGAATGAAATCCATACATATCAAGTCAGCCACTTGATCGTATGCCTGGCCCACTGGGACCCGTGAAATCTTGGCAGCTTCAACTTCACTAAAACAACGAATCCACAAAAGGAAAAAAAAAAAGTTAATTATTAAAAACAGAAGAGACCTGCTCCTTGTCCTGAGCCCATTTAGACCTTGACTTTTCATACTTTTAATTGGCTTAGTAGGTTTGGCCTGTGTGAATGAAGTCTTTGATCTCCCTCTTTTTCTTTCCATGCCCCTTTCATCTTTCCTGTTACAAACACACAGAGAGCTTGAGGAAAAATACTTTGGTTTTTAAAGACTTTTCTTTTTAAAAGGATGTGGATTTGGGCGGGGGGAGGGGTGTGTGTGTGATGCTGGTGAATACTTTTTTTTTCTCTCTTTTATCTCTTTTTCCAGAGAGGAGTTGCTTAAACCAATGGGACTAAAACCTGATGGGACAATAACGCCTTTGGAGGAAGCACTCAACCAGTACTCTGTCATCGAAGAGACCAGCTCTGACACAGACTAAAAGCGTCACCTGCCCAACTCTCAATATTGCTTTTATCAGCATCTTTTCTCTGTAGCTCCAGGGGAGTCTTTTCTCTAAAACATTTATGCCCTTGCTTTGGCTAGAAACACATTAACTGGTTTACTCATTGAGAATCCAGCATATTTAAGAGGTGATCCTGTGTTTTTGCGATACCGAGGCATTCGTACAGAGCTGCAGTTAGATGGAGTTGCAGGGGCTAAAAACACAGAGAAAGAGTAATTCCACTTCATCGGGATGGAACTGAAAGGACTTCGTTCTGCAAAGCAGCCCTGGTTGAATCTGGCCGTTCTGTTTGCCAAGGTTCTTAGAAGATAGAGTCGCGTCCTTCCTCTCACCGGTGAAAGCTGCCCTCCTGACTCTCTCCAGCAGACAGCGGCACGTGAGAAGCAGAACGAGCTGCTGATAAACAAGGGCTGAGGCAAGCGACTTCTTAGATCAGGACTGACCACGTGGAAGCCAAGCAGCTGCTCCATAAACCTAGCCCCACTCTTCATTTCAATTTTGTATAAAGATGTGGAAGTGCACACACAAACACGCACACACACAGCCCCAGACTTGCAAACTGATTACATTCTGAAAGTTTGTATGTCGCTTATCTAGAACTTCAGAATACATTTCTCCCCATAAAGGGTTATAAATGATGGTTTAGTTCTGAGGCAGCTACAAATGCCTATTTATTCCCTTATGTACCTTAACACTAGACCCATAGAACTGAACTCCCCCCCCCCTCCCCCGTCTGTATCACTGCATGGGAGTGTGCATTCTGAGCTCTGACCCAGGGTGCCAGGAACACACATCCTCCGATCCAGCAGAGGGGATGGGGACTCCCCGAGTCCTGGGGGTTCTTGTGTGGCCTCTGCCGGGGGTAGAGGGAGTCAGCGGCACCCATCTGTACATACAGGTCATTCATATGTCACAGGTTTTAAATTGGGGACTGTGTGTGTGCCTGTGTGTGTGTTCAGCCTTTCTACCCTAGGTGATCAGTTTAATGGTAACTTTATTTATTTAAAAAAAGAGAAAGAAACACAAGTAGTTACTGTTAAACTGATTAAAGCTGTTTATTTTTACTTCTAGAATTGGTCATAGGAGGAAGTAGAAAATGGATCCTGCGGTAGACAGCGGGCCTAGTCAGTCAGTGGCTAAAGCCTAAAGGGGTCGGTTTCCTTTTATATGTGTATGTATGTAGATAACACACACATACATACATATATACACATAGATTATGTGCTTAACCACTGCCTTTTAAAACTTTAAATTAAATAAAACATTGGGGTTGATTCAATGTAGCCATCTCTGTGTGTTTCTTTATAGATACCTGGGGTAAACAATATCCCAGAATTTGTGCTTCTCTGAAGTGCTTTCACATCCATTATCTCACCTACCACAAGAGCCTTTTTAAGGATAGGTAAAGTACACAGAGTATTAGTGAAAGAGGTCATTTAGCCAGAAGTGTCTTCTCTGGCAAAACAACAGTTCAAGGATGGAATTTTAAAAGGCCTTTGAGCTACCAAAAGAGGTCACTAGAGTTTCTTGCAATTTACTCATAGGAGAGATCCTCAAGAATCTTTTTATTTACTAAAATCTGCATACATTTATAACAGGTTTAGTTCTCTGGCTTTCAAGCCCATAAAAAGTGGCAGAGGAGGCCGACAGATGGAAGACAGGTCTACCGAAAGCCACCGAAGGTCAACAGAAAACTGGACAGGAAGGCGGAGAGAAGGAGGAACACCACTCCAGGCATCACCAGTCTGGGACAGTCTGTTTCCCAAAGGACAGTCTGGTTGACCCAGAAAGATCTGTACAAACAGTACAGCCCATAGACAAGTTCGCATAGAGATGACCCAGAGTTTATTTTTAAAAACTGAGTAAATCCAGAATACTCCAGAATAAAAGGCTAGGAAGAATACAACCCACTTCACGATTTTCATCCCGATGGTTAGAGAAGTGGTGGGTAACCCTCGTTTTAACAGTAAATGAAATGCAACTCGGTAATTCATAAGATTATGTGGGAAAGGTTTAGAAAAAAGTACTTTTGTTACTTCATTCTACAAATGCATTTTTAGAGTATTTTTATAATTTCTACAATCAAATAGCTTTGGCCTGAAGACGTGTCTCCTGAACTAGCATCTTGCCAGCTTATGCAGAGGGTCCCAATGGCCTGTGTAAGTAGCTGTGCTCCTGTGCTTTCAAGGAGTTTGGGTTCTCTCTGAGGTTCCCCACGCCAGGCACTAAGCTCTGTTTTTGAAGAGAGCGTTTGCAGGGGGAGACGAGGGACCTCATTTTGCTCACGGAAAGAGAACGAACATCTGCAGAGTGCTTACTATGGGCTGGGTTTTTTGTGTCTCTTCTCACATGTAACCTCATCGCATCTCATGTGGGAGACCATCTCTGGAAGGCCTCAGTTTCCCAGTGTCACAGCAATAGGAGTCCGAGTCTGGCCGGCCCGACTCCCGGCACCTCCTGCGCCTCCCCACCCTGACCACCCAGGTCCTCGCTCTGCCTCCTAGGGCTCTGGAATGCTGGACAGAGGGCATTCTCAGGCCACTTTAAGCAATAACCATTTCAGCAGAACAGTTTAAGGAACTAAGCAGGGAGGGGACCTGGAGTTGAACTGTGAGCGGGAAACTTGCTCAGGACTGGATTTCAAACAAGGGCCTGGAATCTTTTGGGTTAGAGACGTGGGCTGCCAGCTTTCCCCAGACAGATGCTCGCCACGGTGGCCCGCAGTGGGGATGGTGAGAACACGCTGGCCACCCGCACTCTATGGTCTGAGTGCCCACAGCCCTCCTGACTTTCGACATGGTAAGGAAGTGTGTGTCCTGAAGTAAGGCACTCGAGCCATTGGAGTAGCAACCCATCGGCGCGTAGGGCCCTTTCACTCACCCAGTGGTCCTGGGAGGTGGACAGACAGGGGTTCTTCTCCCTCCTTTATAAATGGAGACACTGCCTGAGGCAGTGCAAGTACTGAGTATCCCTTTATCACATCAGTCTGGCCGCCTCCCAGTCCGAGGTGTCAGGTGTCCCTTGTATGGGCTTCTCCCCACCCTACCCCACCATTGTAAAGGCAATATAGAGGTTCATTGGTGAAAGTTTGGAAAATGCAGAAAATTAAATAAAGTTAATCCACCCAAATCCCACCACCGAGATAATCACCTGTTAATGTTTTAGTGTATGTCTGTCCTGTATTTTTTCTGTGCGTATATAATTCATTTTATTACAAGATTGGGATCATACTGTATTTGCAGATGTGTACCCTGCTTTCTTTAACATATTGTGAGCATTTTCCTACGTCAATAAATATTCTTCGAAAAGTAATGGCTAGATGATACTCCATTCTATGAATTGTGGTAGACACTGCTAATTGCCTACCTAATATTATTCTTCCTTGCTAACACAGAAGACGTCATGGCCCTGTCCCCCAAAAAAGGTACTGGTGCCTTCTCCCATACTGGGAGGCAGCAGGAGTCTTGCCAGCGCTGAAGAGCAGCTGGAAATAGAAACGGCTCCAGGAAGAGGAAATGTGCTCCACCATACAGCACCAGTCCCGCAAAAGCCTTAGCAGCACAAATCACGGCCCACTTAGATTAATGCCCAGATCATTCTACAGCTTTAGTCAAGGAGAGGCATTTAGCAGCAGCAAGGTATCCAGATGGCTCTTAGAAGTCTGCATGTGAAGTGTCAGCGTTTACTGCTGTATAGTCCAGATACGGGCATGCGTTTTCTTGGTGATGTGCTTCATAGCAATCCAAGAGGAGAGGGAGCGCACAAGGACCGGGACGCGCGCGACTGTTCTTTCAAGAAAAGAGGATACCTGTCAGAACCACGGAGTATGTGTCGAGCACAATATGGAGTAGGAACAAATGAATGATGTTCTGGGAACAAATCACACGGGCGAGGGAGGGAAAGATTTCAGCTGTCAATAGAAGGCTGGAGAAAATGAGAACGTTTCCAGGGAGGATCGGCAGCACTATGCTGAGCCCTGCACCAGGTCTTCTAGAAGCACCAGAGCAGCTTTCCTTAAAGGGGGAGGGTGTGGGGAGAGGACCAAGCCTCGGTGCCCTGAAGCAAGTACTGCACCGTGAGCTCTTGTGAGCTCTCCCGCGCATCTAGAATGGGCCTAGTTAGGTAGCATCCTCAGGGGAGAAAAAAGAGATTCTGGCCATTTTGTGCGCTCTGTGGTTCACGTGAACCATGGTTGAGAAAGTCTATCTGAAAGAAAAGATGATTATCCAAGCTTCTGGAGTCAGATGTAGGTTTTCTTTTAATGCAACGCCGTGAAGATCCGGGACAAAAGACTCCAGCTATATCCTGGTCTCACAGACTTTTATCTTTTCTACATTGAACATGATTTCAGCTGTGTATATTTATGTACTGAGCAATCACTGTGCCAGATACCGTGCTAAGCACTTTACATACACTTTCTAATTTCACCGCCATAACAATCTTCTGAAAAAACTATTATAATAACCATTCAGATGAGAAAACCAAGGCATAGAGAGATCGATTACTTGTGTACAAACACACAGTCATTAAGTAGCAAAATTTGAACTCAAGCCTGTCTGATGTCCATGTAAATGCTAGGTTATGTGTTGCTTTTACAATCATAGATGAAATAAAGTATTATCTGGGAGAAAAAGTGTCAAAGGAGAATTAAATGGAAAAAAAAACAGAATTGGGAAAATAATTTTAACATGTTTTTCTCATTCTACTTCCATAGCTCTACAAGAAAATACATTGGATCCCATTCAGGAGCTAGTCTCCAAGGGACCTGTACTCATATGCATACCAATCCACATCAACTTGTTCAGTAAATATTTACTGGGAACCTACTATGTACCAGGCACTGTCTCAGGTACTTGGATATACAAACGTTACTAACTGTTCCTCTCCCCACCGTGTGAGAAGTCCATCACCAAAGCCTGCACCCCAGTGCTTATAGGATGCCAGGTAAAGTGTGGCTGTCACTGGCCAGGAGGATTGTGGGGGTTGACAAAATCTCATAGGCGACGTCCGAGTGGAGTTTGAGCTTGCCATGCATAGGAGAAAGACTGTTCTAGCCAAAAGAACTGGTTCAAACAAAAGCTCATAGACAAAAGGCCCAGGATGTGTTTGCAGAACACTAGCAGTTAAGTAGGACTGAAACAAAGGTATCCTAGCTCTCATGACAGGACACAGGAGTAGTGACATTTCAGGCAAGGAAAGGACACAGTGAGAAAAGTCTACAGTACAGAGAACAGAGTGAGGAGGAACAGACAGTAGGAAAAGAGACCAGACAGGTGTCACATCAGTGCCTGTGAGGGCAAGCGGGGCCTGGACCAGAGCAGTGGCCGTAGGTACAGAAGACGGGTGAAGTCAGGAGGCACTTAGAAGCTGGAATAAATACACTCTGATGCCTGAGAAAGACAAGAGAGAAGAGCTCATTTCAACTCCAATGAGAAGGACTTTGGGGAGAAGGTCGCGAAGGCAGTGGCTGCCAGCAAGTGAACGAAGTATCTTTGGGTCTGGGAATAGGCGGGTGGAGCTGCCAGTTATTTATCAAGGAATCTGCCAATTTGTATGGTCCCCCCAGGCATCATCTCCACGTGGAGTAAGCAAGGTCTTGGACAGACAGGGAGTCCTATTTTGCAGACACTGTACGTACACATGTTGATGTGACGAATAAAAGTTCACTCGTAAACATTACTGAATTCATTGTATCCTTGCGCCCATCTGTCTTGGCTATATTTTCTCAATCAAAATAATGCTAATAATGAACAGCTATCGTGTGGAATGGAGATCCACAAAATTCAAGCTTTAAAAAAAAAAAAATTCTCAAAACTGGAAAGACTTAGGCCTCTTAGCGACAAGTAACAGAAACTCAAAATAAACTAGCTTAGTAGTGAAAGAACACGGGGCTATTTTTCCACAAAGGAGGGAGGACGTGAACAACCAAGCTGTGGAAAGAACAGAGGTGTCGGTGGGGTCTCAGTTACAACTGAAATCCGAGTCCTGTTACAGTGCAGGAGGAGAAAGGAATTTATAAAATCCTTTTTTCACGGTAAGTGACTTTTAAGCCTATTATTTTGTCTTCAAAGTGGAGAAAAAAAAAAAAAACAACCTAAACACGAATTTTTTTCTTTCCTGCTGTAACAATTCTAATTCCCTTCTCCTCCACCCTCTACCTCACCATAGAGAAGCTCACTGGGAATAAAGTGAAACTCCGGAAAGAAAAATTCTGTACATATTGATAGATTTTAAAAACCACTACCTCTGAGTGGTTCAGTCAGTTAAGCATCTGACTCTCTACCTCGGCTCAGGTCTTGGTCTCAGGGTCCTGAGTTCAGGCCCCAAGTTGGGCTTCATGCTGGGCGTGGAACCTACTTAAACACCACTACCTCATGTTACCCAAAAACTTGAAACTAAAAACTATGGTTTAATGTCTGATTTCTAGGTGGTTAAAAGAGTTACTTCCATAGTGTTAAAACCATTTGCACACCAAAAGCACATTAGGCAACGGAAATTTATGAAGTAAATTTCATACTAAACATTTATGTGACCCATACAAGGTTACCAACTGATCAACAGTTAACAAAAAAGATAATCCATGCAAGCCAAAGAATAAAAAAGTATTTTTTAAAAGTATATTTTTAACCATGTATGTGCAATAAGTGAAAAGTGATTCTAATGGCAAACAATTCTGGTTAAAAAAGCACATTGAACGCATGCATTTCCCTTGACCGGCTTAGGGAAACGGATTAAAATGGCAGTACGTGGCCGTTTTCAGGAAGGGTTATTTATGCACAATAGAACCATGAGAATGAAGTCAAGAAGACGATAAGCAGAAAAGCGCTATTGACAAAATTTTGGAGACTGGAAATTAGATGAACTAGGGAAAACTGACATAGAAAAAAGATACAAGGTATCAAAAAAATTAAAGCCGGCAAGGGAATCCAAAAGCAAAAGGACATGTGCTAGAACCAGCTTACAGCAGCTCATGAGAGCCGGTTGTCAAATGTTTAGGAAATTTACAAGCTGGTAAAAAACCATTATGAAAAATTAAATTATGTACATTTCAATCATATTTAATAAAACAAAGGTAATAACTGTTCAAAATTCTTCACTTCCTAATTATGTTTCTAGGTTTTACTGTTACCTATGCTCTTAGAGTCATTCACGTCTGTTGTGTCTGGAAGGTGGAAAACTGGGGGTCCTACTAGAGCATTTCTTCTCAAGTCTGTGTTCGGCGACATCGTGACGACAGAGACAGTGGAGTTCAGCTACGGCGGGAGGATTTACACCATGGGAACGAGCCGCCAACACCACATCAGGGCTTTTCTCCCTGGCCAGCCAATTAAACTTTACCAGCACATCACTGGGATAAATCTTGCAGCACCCCAGAGTGGCTTAGGGCACTTCTGAGAATAAAGGTGTGGGTGGGTTTGAAACCTGCTGCCCATCTCCTCTCCCCCACCTACTCCTACTGTATATGAGCAAGCGATTCCTATTCCGCTTCCCAGGAGAAGCCAGGGATCTGGCTCAGAAGAGGTTAATTCAAAGGGCTCAGGCACAGAAGACAGGGGTACTTTGCTATAAACAGGGGGATCAGATAAGAGACCTTCTCCCAATCAACTCCAAGAACACTGGCAGTTCAGACTCCTGGGGTTGAGAAAACTAACCCAAAAGAAGGATCTAAAGAGACTGGAGTTTAAGGATCTTCCAACGAAATGGCCCAATCCTGGCTCTTTCACACCCAGTGAGGCCACCACTCACTCACTCCTTCCTCAAGCACACATTTAAGCACATTAGTGAACAAAATAAAGATCCTGACCGACCTCATGGCACTGTGACTCTTCTGGATAAAAACAGACAACAAACAAACATGGCATAATGGTAAACCTAACATAGCATGCCACACGTGATGCCATGTCACATGACCCTAAGGCCTATGGAAACTAAAGCAGAGGTAGGCCCAGGTAGAAGTTTTATAAAGGGCATCAGGGGGAGGCCTTGGTGGTAAAGAGTTATTTGAGCAGAAACCTGAAAAAGGTGAAATAAGCCAAGAGAACATCTAGGGGCTATGCTCTCAGGCTGTGGGAATGGCAAGGGCAAAGGCCCTGAGGCAACAATAAACCTGATCTGCCTGCGAACTGAAGTTCAGTGTGGCTGGAGGGAGTAGCGGGTGAGAGGTCGGCCTTACAGGCTATGTGGTAAGTGCACACAGGGCTTACAGGTGGGTGGTCATGGACTCCCTCGATATGAAGGGATAATCAAGGGTCAACAGACATTTGAGGAAACCCTCACATAAGAAACACTGACCAAAACAAACAGAAAAGCAGGGAGCCAAAGAAAATTGCTACAAAACTATGAATTATAATTACAGTCTTCAACTCCAACAGCAGAAGAGAGTAGCAAAAACCAGAAATAAGTAAGTCTAGAGCTGAACAATAAGGTAGAATCTGATAAGCAGTAAGCTCGGTAGGGTGATGCTTTGTTTTGAAGTATATGTACTTCAGTTACTCAAAACCGATGACATGCTGGTCCTCAGCCCGGGGTATAAAGATTGCAAATATTGCAGGAAATAGAGCTGGGAGCAAGCCAGCTGCAGAGGGTTGGAAAACTGAAGCCCTCGCGTTTCAGGCTTCTCAGCTTCCTGTGTTTGTTTCCACGTTGTTTCCCCGGTTTTTCCATAGGTGGTAAGTTCTCACCAGGCTTAACTGTACTTAGGAGAACTAAGGAAGGGGGTGGGGGTGTCTGAAGCTTGTGCAAACCTAGCTCTCCTCCTGCGAATCCCCTTTACTCACAGCACTGCCACACACCCACAGCACTCCTGCGGCCCTTTCCCCACAGCAAGTAATTCTCTGCAACCAGCGGGACGCCCTAAGGCTCAACTCAGCCACCATCTACCGGCGGTGGAGACAGCTGGCAGGCCCCACAGGAGAAGGGCTCGGTCCGCAGACTGCCCCTCCCCGACTTCCGTCACCACGCTGGGCTGTCTGTCACCTGTGCCTCTGACCTACCGATCTGCTATGCGTAAGACTTTCCAAAGACCCCCCCCCCCTCCTTGGGTGCCACAAAGTTCCTATAGCAGCTCACGGAACCGAGAGAAACATTTTACCTGTTAGTCCACCGGCCCTGCTGGAAGATATAAGTCACCAACAGCCAGGAAAGGGAGTGGAGCTCCCGAGGGCACCACTCTCCCTGAACTGAGACACGCTCACCATCCGGAAGCTCTCCTTGTGGGGTTTAATGGAGGCTTCAGGACACAGGCTCAATTGATTAAAATCATCGCCAGTTAGGGATTGATTCAACCTGAGCCTCCTCCCTGGAGGTCAGGGAGGTGGGTCTGAAAGTTCCCACCTTCTAATCACCTGCCGGATTCTGCAACCAGCCCCCACCCTTAGGTGTGGCCCCCTACTCGCCTCATTAACATAACAAAAGACACCCCTAGCTCTCATCACTTGGGAAATTCCAAGGGTTTTTCTTTTTTTTTTTTGTTTTATTTTAATTAAATCTAAGTTAATATATAATGTAATAATGGTTTCAGGAGAATTTAGTGATTCATCACTTACATATAACACACAGTGCTCATCCCAACAGGTGACCTCCTTAGTGCCCATACCCATCTAGCACATCCTCCCACTCACCTCTCCTCTAGCAAGCCTCAGTTTGTTCTCTGTATTTAAGAGTCTCTTGGGGTACCCAGGTGGCTCAATTGGTTAAGCATCCAACTTCAGCCGGGTCATGATCTCGTGGGTTCCTGAGTTCAAGCCCTTCATCTGGCTCTCAGCTGTCAGCACAGAGCCTAATTCAGATCCTCTCTCCTCTCCCTCCCTCTGCCCCTCCCCTGCTTGTGCTGGCTCTCTCCCTCTCTCAAAAAAAAAAAAAAAAAAAAAGGGGCGCCTGGGTGGCTCAGTTGGTTAAGCGTCCAACTTCGGCTCAGGTCACGATCTCGCGGTATATGAGTTCGAGCCCCGCATCGGGCTCTGTGCTGACTGCTCAGAGCCTGGAGCCCGTTTCAGATTCTGTGTCTCCCTCTCTCTCTGACCCTCCCCCGTTCATGCTCTGTCTCTCTCTGTCTCAAAAATAAATGTTAAAAAAAAAAAAAAAAGTTAAAAGTCTCTTATGGTTTGCCTCTGTTTTTATCTTATTTTTCTTTCCCTTCTCCTAAGTTCATCTGTTATTTTTCTTAAATTCCACATGAGTGAAATCATATATTTGTCTTTCTCTGACTTATTTCACTTAGCATAATACACTCTAGTTCCATCCACATTGTTGCAAATGGTAAGATTTCATTCTTTTTAATCACCAAGTAGTATTCCGTTGTATATATATACCACATCTTCTTTATCCATTCATCAGTCGATGGATATTTGGGCTCTTTCCATAACTTGGTTATTGTTGATAGTGTGGCTATAAACATTGGGGTGCATGTGCCCCTTCGAATCAGCAGTTTTGTATCTTTTGGATGAATTCCTAGCAGTGCTATTGCTGAGTCATAGGGTAGTTCTATTTTTAATTTTTTGAGGAACCTCCATACTGTTTTCCAGAGTGGCTGCACCAGCTTGCATTCCCACCAACAATGCAGAAGTGTTCCCATTTCTCCGCATCCTTTCCACATCTGTTGTTTCCTGAACTGTTAAATTTAGCCGTTCTGACAGGTGTGAGGTGGTATCTCATTGTGGTTTTGATTTGTAAGGAAATTCCAAGGGTTTTAGGAGCTGTGAGCCAGGCAGTGGAGAAAGACCAAATATATGTTTATTATAAATTATAATATCACAGCTTGCTCTTGTCATCATCCTCATCATCAAGCAAAGTGATAGCAGTAGGAGCCGGATTGTGAGAACGACGGTAAAGGTCAAACTCGCACAGCGTTACAAGGTCTTTAGCAGTAACTCGCTCCCCTGGAAATTCTCCCCCAGTTAAACCGAGGTCCTCATCTGTATTTTATTTCATTCCACACTTCTCCTTTACTACCCCCGCAACCATGTTGGTATCCTATTATATTGTACACTGTTACTTTCTCCAGTATGAAACTCAAGGTAGGAAGACTCCCAGGAAGGAAGATAGAAGTATTACACACATTACCACACTCAATACATCAGGTAAGGATCTGTACACCTTTTAACTGATGAGAAAACCAGAGGCTCAGAAAGATAATGTGCCCAATGTCACCAAGCTGGAATTGGCAGAGCAGGGAATCGGAGTCTATCTGTATGACCCCCAAATAGTGTTTTACATTACTATACCACACAAACGAACTGATTTACAGTTGATTCCTAAACCTGCCTTCAACAATGGCTCTCTTCCCTGTATCTGGGAGTCCAGGAAGGAAGGAAAGAGAGGGAAGGCAAACCATCATTTACCAGCCTCCATTTCCCGCCTCTAAATTCTCAAGAGTCATTAGACTAAGTATGGTTAAGTACTCACTCCATGACACTAAGGGCTTTGTAGGATTATGTAAACCAACCAAAGGAGAATTTGTCCACCCTTTGTGCAACAAGCCAATAAAAACTGACACGTAGCTTTTGCAGCAAAGATGAGCTATTTATTGGTTTGGCACCACCCAGGAGAACCGGGAGCTAATGCCCACCGCCCCAATGGCTTGCAAGTGAGGGTTTTTAAGGGCAAAATTGGGGGCAGGGGTCTCCTGAGAAGGTGTTTGCGGTTGATTGGACGAACATGAGGTTATGCTAGCAGGTGCTCTGGTGACCCTTGGTCTGGTCCCTCCAGAAGTCTTTTCCATCTCAAGAGAGTTGGAATCTGAAACAGATCTTTCCTTGCAAACTAGTGGGGCTGCATTCCTTACAGGTTCCTCGGTTGGTCCAGCGGGTCTGCGGCAGATATGAGGTCCAGTGTGTCCATTCCTTCATCCGAATTGACAAGATGGCTTCAATCAATCTCATTGCGGTCCTCACAACCTTAAGCCATAGTCACTGTTATTATTCCCAACTTACAGACAGGGAATGAGGGTCAAAAATTAGTTACTGAGCTAGCTGGCAGCGGAGCTAGCTGGCTCAAAGGCACACGGGCAGCATGCCCCCCAACCCATCAAAGGGAGCGGCCTCTTCTTCATTTATCTCACCCAGGGAGGCTTTCTGAGCATCGCTTGACACCATCTCTAGTTTGGAGTCTGAATGTCTTGGGAAACTTTTGTCCAGTCGTCAAGTGGCCCAGATACCCTCCCGGGGCCCGCCTCCTGGTTCAGGGTCAGTTCCGGGAACCGCTCCCTGGCGGTGAGCCCCGGCCTGGGAGCTCCCTCGCCGCCTCCCACGCCCCCACCCCGCGACGCCGCCGGGTGGCGGGTTTTGCCCCACGCCCGGTCGGGGTGGTTCGCGCCGCCGCACAGCCCCGTCCTCGCCGCGCCCGGCGCCCTGGGGTCCCCGCCGCGGCTCGGGGCCCGGCCCTCCTCCCTGCGCCGGGTGCGCGCGGGCACGGCCGCCGGCGGTCCTCCGTCTCGTCCTGAGCCACCGCGGCCCCAACCGCCCGGCCAGCAGGGGCGCGCCTCCGAGGAACACCTGCGCCGCCCGGCCGCGCCCCTGCACGCGCCTCCCTGGCCGGACGCAACCCTGCGGGCTCACGCCTTTGCGGGTCCTCGGCGAACACACCGAGGAGTTCCTCTCCTCCGGGGCTGGGAAAGTCGTCGCATCCCGAGGCACCGGCCCACAGGCCCCCGATCGTGATACTGCCTGGAACAAGAGCAATAAGTGAAAAGGCGCTCGTGGCCTGCAGGCCGCCATTCCTGCCGGGCACACATTTCCACGCTCCCCACTCACTGTGAGGAGAGGAGGGCGATGCAGGTGGGGGCGTCGGTCGGTGAGAGACACCCACCCTCCCTCCCCGTTTTCCCGAGTGTCAGGTCACATAATTTAAAAGGCAACGGGGAAAGAAACCTGCAAATCTGTGTGATTGTTTCAGGTTTTGAACTTCTCCCATCCTTCGGGGCTGATTCTGGCCAAGTGACCCATATTTAAAAAGCATTCAGAATAAAATGATGCACTTTCTATGTGCCATCAGCTTCCCTGATAAAAAGCAAAAATGTTTGAAAATTGTCCCTTTTTGTCGGCGGTAACGGCCGCGCAGCATTTCAGCTCGCCCCCACCCCCACCGCCTTGTGGGCACAGAGAGGGCGGGGTAATCAAGGGCACAGCTGTGGACACTTTATGGCGGCCTTGGGGGGAGGGGAGGGGAAGCGAGAAACAGATTGACTGTGTGTCAACAATCGCCGCTGGGAAAGAGAAAGCTCTTGGAGACCATTCCAACGTGAAGTCCAAGATAAATGATGTTCCTGTTTGGAAAGGAAACAAAATGGAGGTGAAATTCAATAAAGCCTGGCTGAAAAGAGAAGGGTTCCAAAAGCCTTTCTCTGCAGCTAGGCAGCTCCCAGAGAAATGAGCAAAAGTGGCCAGAGGAGGAGGCTGTGCCGCCAGAGACAACAAAGGCCCATGCGGCCCCCGCGGCACTAGTCCTGGTCTGGCAGAGCTGGGCTCAAGGGAGCCCACCCCCGCCGGGGCAGGGGTCTAGTTGAGAGAAATGCCCCAGGAAACTCTGACATTCTGCCCCATTCCTCCCTCAGAGCCCATTTAGGCCTTGCATTTGGGGAAGAGGCAGAAAAAAAGGAGATGCTGAGTCATGTTAGGATAAAGAAAACATTGCACTGGGGGGTCAGAAGACCTTCTCCCAGCTCTGGCACAGCTGTCTAAATTTAGTGAGGGGTTAGGTCCTGCGGCCCGCAGTCCGCAGCCCTTGATTGCTGAGGACAACTTTCTCTTCTATTATCTCCTTGGAGCCTCACAGACACCCCCTGAGGCACGCTGGGATTCTTAGCCCCCAATTTACAGACAAGAAAACTAAGGTGAAGCACTTGCCCAGGGTCCTGCTCTAACAGGTGGGAGAGGCAGGATTCACCTCCAGGAGCGCCTGCTTCTGGAGCTCATGTTCTTCCTCTTATTTCCTATCACTCCTGGGAAGCAGTTTGCCCCAGTGGCTGGAGACAGATTTCCCTCCCGGGAAGCCCATAGGGAAAGCTTCTGGGAGGAAGGAGCTGAGTTTTCAGAGCTCTGCAGGGTGATGTTGGTGGGCACTAACTTTAAAATGAGTCGTATCAATTAGGATTCAAGATATGGAAACTTGTATTCATTCTGGCTTAAGAAGGTACCAACCTTAAAAATAAATTGGTTATTTTTCTAGCAAATGAGTTTATTCAAGAATAGCAGAGGAGTTGCATTTGGGACAAGCAAGCTATGGTGAACCATAGGCTATTCTGGAGAGATGAAGAGAAGGTCAGCTTTTATTAGGTTGTAGGAGGAAACTTGGGTGGGTATTTTGAATAAAAGTCTGTTGGGGAAGAGTTGGAGGTTGTGGTGGTTTCTCACTGGCTGCCAGAGGCGGGTAGCGTGTTGTTGTAGGGTAGGGAGGAATCATCCTTCTTTTTCTTAAAAGCAGAAGATGAGCTACCTATGAGAAAAATGTCCTCCCTTGTCAAAATAATTCTGATAGCCCTTCTTCCAGCTGGTAACTCGGGCTGCGTGGAGAGGACCTGCCCGAGAGTGCCCCCTTCAGGGCTCTGACTCAATTGTAAATGAGGTTTCCTTTATTTTCACAAATGGGGTGTATTATCGCACCCAAACTGGAAGTCCAAAGTGTTTGATTCCGCGGCTCCATGATGCTAAATAGAACATCGCTTCACCTCAAAGTTAGGAGCAAGATGGCAGAAGTCCCAGACATCACACCCAGACATGACAACATCTAAGCTCATCTTTCCCTGTGCCTCCTCTTAAGGGTAAGGGGACTTTTCCCAAATCCTCCCAGTAAACCTCCTGAAGATTCTTTGGACAGAATTGGATCACCTGCCCCTTCCTGAGTTGACTATTATTAAGGGGAGAGGAATTACCTTTCGTTAAATAAAGCCATGACATGGAACCAGGGCTAAGATCAGCTTCCTCTGACTCCATGGTAAGGAGTGCAGACATGAGGAAAAGATCGGATTCTGTGGGAAAGAAGGGGATGAAAATGAATTCTGGGTAGGCAACCAGGAGCGACCACTAAGCAAATGCATCCACGAAAGAGGTGTTAAGAAATACATGGGCTTTGACTACACAGCCACCAGGATGGCTAATATGAAAAAGAAAAAATGTGCCAAAAAATCAAGTAAGTTGGCAAAGGAGTGAATGAACCAGCTCTCTCACACACAGCTGATGTGAGTTTAAGTGGTACATTCGCTCCAGTATTTACTACAATATACATGTTCTGTATACCAGGTGTGTATAACCAGTTCTGCTCCTAGGACTACACCCATATGTTCACCGTAACACAGGCACTGGAATGTTTGTGTATTCATAAGCGCCCGAAACCGGGAAGGCACCCAAATGCCCATAGACAGTAGTTCCGGTAAGTAACTGTGGTATATTCACCCAGCAGTGAGAACAGACAATCTACACCACATGCAACAATATGTATGAGCCTCACAAACATAACATGGAACAAAAGAAGCCAGGGAATGCAGCATCTCACAAAAATTGGAAGTCCAAGGGGCTTGATTCAGCAGTTCCAGTATGATAAAAGAGAATATCCCGTGTTGTTCCATTTATATAAAGTACAAAACCAGGCAACTAACCTAGGCATGTAGACATGTTGAAGTCAGGGTATAAATTACCCTTGAAAGGCGAGTGCCTGGAAGGGAGCATGAAAAGGGCTGGAGGGGCAGCTGTCCATTTGTGAGATGTGCACTTGCCTGTGTGTACATTGTATGCTGATGGTTTAAAAATACAGACCCAAGGGGCACCTGGGTGGCTCAGTCGGTTAAGCATTTGACTTCAGCTCAGGTCGTGATCTTGTGGTCCAAGGATTCGAGCTCCACATCCAGCTCTGTGCTGACAGCTCAGAGCCTGGAGCCTGCTTCAGATTCTGCATCTCCCTCTCTCTCTCTGCCCCTCCCCTACTCACACTTTGTCTCTGTCTCTCAAAAATGAATAAATGTTTAAAAAAATTAAAAAAAAATACAGACCCTAGGGGTGCTGGGTGTTTCAGTCAGCTGAACATCTGACTCTTGATTTCAGCTCTGGTCATGTTCCCAAGGCTGTGGGATCAAGCCCCACATGGAGCTCCACACTAAGTGTGGAGTCTGCTTGAGATTCTCTCTCTCCCTCTGCCCCACCTCTGCTCACACGTGTTCACGCATTCTCGTGTTCTCGCTCTAAAAAAAAAAAAGGAAAGAAAGAAAAAGAAAAAAATTTTAAAGAAATACAGACTCTAGAGTCATATAAGCTTTGAATTGAGTCCTTGGTGCATCAGTTATTTGCAGTGTGACTTTGGGCAAGTGACTTCACCTCTTAAACTTCATTTTTCCATCTAGTATATGGGGATAATTATAATACGCAATAGTGGCTTGTTGAGCATGAAAAGAGACACTGCATGTATAATACATAGCTCAATACCAGGCACATAGTAATCAATAGATAGCATCTAGTATTATTATCATCATCGATAACCACAATGGCAGGGCCTTCTCAGGCACTGAGGATATTAGCTCTGACAGGCCTCAGCAGTAAGGTTAACAGCTGTAAGGCCATTGATGACAGGAGACTTCATTGCAAGGAACTGGAGCAGACTGAGAGGAAAATGGCAGGCTCCACAAAGTCACCCAGACCAGTGCTTCTCAAACTTTACCAGACACACAAATGCCTTGGGAATCTGGCTAAAATGCAGATTCTGATTTAGTGGGACTGGGTGGGCTACTATTCTGCATTTCTAACAAAGTCCCCGGTGAAGCCGACAATGCTAGTCTGCACACACTTTGAGTAGCAAGGCTCTCGGTCTTGGAGAATGCAGGAGTTGAAGGAATTTGAGAGAAGTTTGGGGGGGGGGGGTGTGAGGCAGGTAGTTTTCCCACATGTGGTGGGGAGAGATCTGGAGATTTAGTGTGGTGCAGCTTACATGATAAATCCTATCTCACATGACACACCCAGTGCTTCTGCTCCCTCATTCAACCCTAACTGCCATACCTGCCATGAGGAAGTGTTTTGCTTTTGTTTTCCCTTTCTTTTGAAATTGAATACACGAGACAGGCAAATTGTATAAGGAAAAAAAGAAAGGCAATTAGAAACTTCAGGAAATGAAAAGCTATGCACAAAAGGGGAGCCGTGGTGTCTCAGGCGTCTGACTTTGACTCAGGTCATGATCTCATGGTTTATGAGTTCGAACCCTGCCTCAGGCTCTGTGCTGACAGCTCAGAGCCTGGAGCCTGCTTCGGATTCTGTGTCTCCCTCTCTCTCTCTGCCCCTCCCCTTCTCATGCTCTGTCTCTCTCTCTCTCTCAAAAATAAATAAACATTTTTTTTAAGCTGTGCACAAAAGGAAATGTAATCACAGGCAATGACTTGACTTTGATGAAGAACAGTTAGTGATTAAAAATTCTTAGATTCAACAAATAAAGTACAGAAGACATAAGTACCATCCCCCAGCATAATGTACATGTACCAGTCTCGACAATATAAAAATAAAAGTTTGAAAAGTGGAAGTGAGGAGAAAAGAGCTAACAGGAAGGCAGGGGCACTTAAAAACTCATTTTAGGAAATGATGAGTCAGAAAATACTGCTAAAACTCTATTATGGTTTACACAGTTTACTAGAAAGAGGACAGACCTTTGCCTTGTTCCCTATTTATCCCCAGTATATGGAATAGTTTTTGGCACAGAGAAAGTGTTCAACAAATACTTGGTAAGTGAAAGGAGAGCAGACTACTGAAGCCCAGAGGTACCTTGGAGATCACCTCAGTCCACTTCCCTTATTTTACAGATGATGAAACCAAGGTGCAGAGAGCCACAGGAAGTTGCCCAAAGTCCACTGCTATTTTGTGGCCAAGCCAGGAATTAAACTTAGATTCTCTAACTGCCAAGTGCTGTGCCTTCTCCCCCAGGCTACCATCCTCAGCATGAGCCTTCTCAAAGAATCACACTGAGGTTTGGCAGAAGTCCCTTCTAGTCTCAAGAGTGCATCCAAGAGCTGACACTCGCGATATCCTCATGGAGCTCATGGAGGAAGTGACCTTTGAAGCTGTTGGTGGCTGAACCCCACCAAGGAGCCAAGACCAGTGATGGGAACATCAGTGGGCTGACCTGAGTGCCACTAACCTAGCAACGGGAGATAATCACAGCTAAGAGTTTACTGTGTCTTTCTCATCTTTTGTTTTTTTTTTAACATCTTTTACAATTGTGATCATATTGCATAGAATTTTATATACTCCTTTTCACTTATTATTCATAACATGAACATCTGGGGCACCTGGGTGGCTCAGTTGGTTAAGCGTCCGACACTCAGGTCATGATTTCATGGTTTGTGAGCTTGAGCCCCGCATCGGGCTCTGTGCTGACAGCTCGGAGCCTGGAGCCTGCTTCAGATTCTGTGTCTCCCTTTCTCTCTGTCCTTTCCCTGCTCACACTTTCTCTCTTAAAAAAGGAATAAATGTTAAAAAAAAAAAATAGCATGAACATCTTCCCAGTAACATTGCATTCTGAAAACACTTGTTTTTTAGTCACTTACATGGTATTGCTTCACAGGGCTATACTGTCCATAAGCATTCTTCCATTACTGGCTGATTAGGTTGCTTACTATTTAAGTTTTTATTATTTGGGCCTTCCTGGAATGGCATCAGTGAATGGCTCTGTAAGAAAATCTTTGTATCTCTTATTACTTGCTTAGTGTAGATTCCTAGAGATGGAGTTACTCTAAACAAGGAATAAACATTCTTAAGGCTTTTGTTACATCCAGCCAACTGTTTTCCAGTAAGGAACCCTATATTTTCAAGGGACAGTGCAGTGCATCACATTTCTCTGTGACTAGTTACATTTGAGGCTCTGACAATTTGTTTCATCAAAGAATAGCAATCCTTTGATTCCATGTCTGTTTTCCCACTCTGTGTCTATACACGGTATCATTTAGGTCATTCATTCATTCAGTTAACATTCAACAAAAGCTGGGGCGCCTGGGTGGCTCAATCGGTTGAGCGTCCAACTTTGGCTCAGGTCATGATCTCGCAGTTTGTGAGTTCGAGCCCTGTGTTGGGCTCAGTGCTGACAGCTTAGAGCCTGGAGCCTGCTTCGGATTTGGTGTCTCCCTCTCTCTCTGCCCCTTCCCCGCTCATGCTCTGTCTCTTTCTGTCTCTCAAAAATGAATAAACATTAAAAAAAAATAAAAAAAAAAACATTGGACAAAAGCTCTCTATATAGTATCTGTAGTATGCAGTAGATAGTCTATGTACATACAGTCTATGTACTATTGCTTATATATATATATATATATATATATATATATAAAACATACATATAATATATATATATGCACATTACATTCTTTAATCCAACTAATAACTGCTAAGAAATAGTATTGCCATTTTCCTCATTTTATAGCTGAAGAAACTAAATATTTAGAGAAGTAGAGTAAATCATCTAATGTCATACTACCATGATAGAACTGGAATTCAAACCCAGGTCCCTCGGATTCAAAGCAAATTGACTTTCCACCACTAGGCAACAGTTACCAGCCACATGTGGGGGCTGCCAGGCTGGGCCAGTGGCACTAACTGCTCAGAGAGGCTTCAAGGCCCTTCATCAATCTCTGTCCCCATCTCCCAATATCTGTTTAGCCTGATCTTTCATTCCCAGTGTGGGTCTCCCTCCACCCACCTCCCGAACCATTTATTGAGCAAATGCATTTTGAGCGCTTATTGTAGGACAGGTCCTGGGCATACAGTGGGAAACAGGGGACGCGGCACTGTCTCCATGGAACTTACAGTCTAGTTGTTGGAAGGAGATGGACGATAAACAAATGATAAGTTAACAATTGTGTTGTCAGAAATTAGAAAAGTGCTAGAGAGAGAAGAATCGGGCGAAGGGGTAGCAGTGGACATAGAGAGGTTTTATGAGATGGCCTGTCACAGGCAGAAGTAGGATTGAAACTGTGAGTTTGAGTCCCTCCCCTCTTGGCCCAAGGCTTACTGTCTTCAGGAAAACTAAGGAGCTGTAAGATCCCTTTCAATTTTCAGATGTTTAAATTCTAAGACATCTCTGACTAATCCCTTAGGGCTATCCCATCTTTGCAATTTTTCAGCACTTCTGTTCCAGCTCCATACTTTAATTTTGGTCTCTGGACCAGTGGTCTGTAAACATTTTGGATTGCATATGCCATCGGTAACAACCTGAGCTGCACATGTGTTTTCTCATTTATGTATTAATTTGTGCACATAAGCTATAGTATTAATGCACACTATAAAGCTGTGCTATTCAATAGAGTAGTCATTAGCCACACGTGGCTATTTACACTTAAATTAATTTAGATTTAAAAAATTAAAAATTCAGTTCCTCAATTGTATTAACTACATTTCAAGTGCTGATATAAAATATTTCCATCATCACAAAAAGTTCTACTGGATAGTGCTGTTCTAAACTTTATACCAAAATAGAAATGTTTAAAGGGTAAGATAAAAAACTAAAATAGAAATTCCAATATTTTCTTCCCACACCTCCTGAGATCACCTAGCACATCCCTGGGAGTTATGCAAACCACCCCCTTCATTAGAAATTACTGCTCTAGATGTCTGATGTATATAGTGGATTAAAAAGGCAAAAGCAAAAAACAAAGCCAAAAACTGCCTTCTTAACAAGTACGTCTTATATCCAAGTAAGTGTTCCAATCCTAATATTTCTCTATCCTCGTCCTCACCCCCTATGCTCAACATCCAGCCACACTTACCTAATTACCATTCCTTGAATGCCTGATGTGTGCCTTCATACTTGCCCAAGCCACCCTGGAATGATGACTCCCCACTTCTCTGCTTGGTGAACTCGGCTTTCAAAATCCACCCCAAAGTCACCTCCTCTGTGAAGCTTTCCAAGAACTCTTAGGGAAAAAAATCAGTGATTTTTCTCCTTCCATTGTGCTTATTTATTCACTTGATACTTGTTTATACAGTGGTTACAATGGGCCAGAAATGAATGACTGTACATAAAGAGGTTAGAGCGGAGCAGAGCACACTGAAAGCACTGTCCCAGTGTTCCCTGTGATGATGACAATGATGATGGAAAAGACGCCACTGCTGCTGGATGTCAGAGATGATGACACCACAATCCATGACTCAAGAAGCCTAGAGTTTCTGAGAAAGGCCCACAAGAAGTTATGAGACAGTGCAACAAATACTTTGTACTAATGCACAGCACTGTGCAGTCACCGAGACAGCATTCCAATCCAGTTCAGCTTCTAAGAGAGGTTAAAAAACACCTCCAAGGAGGAAGTCTTAGTCTGTTCAGGCTGCTATAACAAAATGCCACACACTGGGCGGCTTATAAACAACAGCCATTTATTTCTCACAGTTGTGGAGGCTGAGAGTCTAAAGTCAGGATGGCAGCATGGGCAGGGGAGGGCCCGCTTCCGGGTTGCAGACTTCTTGTATCCTCACCTGGTAGAAGGGGCAAGGGAGCTCCCTCAGGCCTCCTTTATAAGGGCACTAACCTCACTCATGAGAGTTCTATCCTCGTGACCTAATCACTTCCCAAAGGCCCCACCTCCCGAGACCGTCACACTGGGATTTCAATCTATGAATTTGGTGGGGGACACATTCAGACCATAGCATAGGGGGCACAGAATGGAGCGATATAAATAAACACATATTCCCAGAAATTGCCAAGGTTCCCAGGCTTTCTGGACTACTCTTTGAGAGCAGTTTACACAAGGCTTTAGAGTCAAGCCTCATTTCTGACCGAAGAGTCCATGGCCCAGCTGGCCCACCCAGCTTTTAAGTGGAAAAGCCAGAATTTGGGTCTATATCCAAGAAGCTTCTGGAAGGAAGTCTACCCAAGCCCCCAAGAGACAAAGCTCCCTGTTTTTTCCTTTCACAACTCTTCTCACAACTTGTAATTACATGATTATATGCTTGTGAGTATGTTTACTGTCTGTCTCCCTGGCTGTCAGCGTTTTTACTCACCACTGTATTCTTAGGACTTGGCTCAGCAAAGGAAGGGTTCAGCAAAGGTTTACTGTTCAGTTTCCAGAGTCCTGCACGTGAGCCCCGCCCACCCACCGGAAGGCCCCGCCCCGCCCCACCAGGCCCGCCCCCAGCTTGCCTTAGTGTAACTGCAGGTGCGGGAACCCAGAGCGCACAAGGCCTAGCCACCTGGGCCAGGCTGCCCCAGCCCTCTCGCCGTCGCCGTACCTGTCCCAGACCGGCCCCCTTCTGCCACCTGCTGGCCCTGGAGGGGCCAGTCTTGGCGCCTGCGGTCTGGGAACTGGAGGTCCGCTATGGCCGCCCGGGGATCTTGGTCAACTCTGCAAACCTCTTCTGACCCCAGGTGGCTCCCCTGGGCTCATCCCCTTTCAGCGCAGAGAAAGAAACCCAATCCCGGCCAAAACGAGGCAACAGCCACCACCTAAGCAGCTTCCAAGCAAAAGGGTCCGTTAGACAGCAAGGGCGGGAAGGCAGCCTTCTGTTTGATGACCGCCCTCCGGAGTTGCCGAAAGAGATTAAGGAGCGGAGACGACAGGGCTCACGGCTTTCTTAACTACCAGGTCTTGGTTCTTTCCACAAATCCGCCAAATCTGGTGGGCCCAGATTAACAGAGGAACAGAAGAGCGCCTGGCCCAGCAGAGGACTGGGCGGGGCCTGATGGCAAGAGGGCGGGGCCATGGAAAGCAGGCGGGGCCTAGTGAGGTGCAGGTGTGGGCAGGTGTCTCCTCCCAGTACTCCGCCCAGAGATTCAATGAGGGGCTAAGACACTGCGGGTGGCGGGTGGCGAACAGTCCGTGCGACAGGTAGTCCCCTTAACTGGGCCATCTTCCACCATAGGGACGCAGAGCGTTCAAAAATGTACATTCTAACCGTTGTAGTGGCTCTTTCTTGCCTTCAGAGTAAAATCCGAATCATAAATGCAAGATTAGAAGCACCTTTATTCAGTGTTGTTTCAAATCAACTTATTATTGCCTTGTAGTATTTTCTAAAAATATTTAAACATTAAGATAAAAGCAACTCCTATATTTATGACAGTGAGTTCACCAGACCATTCAGAGAGGGCTTCTTGGAGGAAGTGGAGATGTAGCAGATACCCGAGAGAGGCCGGTTTACTTTGAACTCAATCAAGATTAAGCTTGTGAGCCCCTTTAAGGCCCTGGGAAAAACCCTAGCAACGGGTCACATGATCATATATTTTTAACAAATTTAAAAATTAAGATATTTTTAGTGGCCATTTGTTAAGATCACTGTTTCTTTTCACTCCATCTTTCATCATACTTCTCTTCCATCGGGTGGCATTGTCCTGGCTGAGGGCATTCTGGGGTCTTCCTAAGAGGAGATTGATTTGGGAATACTCTGTCTAACCACAATTTGGAAAGATGCTTTGAGAACTTAAAAAAAAATGAGAAATTTCCAGACTCCCGAGGTAGATGCATCGTTATTTTTTTTAATTTTTTTTAACGTTTATTTATTTTTGAGACAGAGAGAGACAGAGCATGAACGGGGGAGGGTCAGAGAGAGAGAGAGGGAGCCACAGAATCTGAAACAGGCTCCAGGCTCTGAGCTGTCAGCACAGAACCCGACGCGGGGCTTGAACTCACAAACCGCGAGATCATGACCTGAACCGAAGTCGGATGCTTAACCGACTGAGCCACCCAGGCGCCCCGATGCATCTTTAAATATATTTATGAAATCCTCTAGAGAAAAGTCATATAAAAATGGCATGTGAAACAAAAATAAAGATGAGCAATGAAATCAAAGGAAATTATTCTGACACCGAGAAGAATAAAAAAATCAATTTCAGATAAAATCTGAAATACCCTTGTTTATTGAGAAGAAGAGACACATTTCAAGTAGAAATAACAATTAGGCTTTTAGATTACTGATCTAATTAATGAAGAAAAGTGAATCACAGAGATGTACTGGAAATACATCTGAATTTCTTACTAATTTGTCAAGAAATACAGACAACCATTAAGATAATATGATGTACACTCCCACAGGAATAAGTGACCTGAAATCTTATAGTTCCTTCATGACAGGAATTTGATATTTCCTCAAATGTGACAACAATCCTAAAAAAATTATACAACATTGCTGGTATACGACATTTGTTGTGGGGTTGAAATAAATATTTCCATACCATCCATATAAAAAAAAACAACAAATTTTGATCAACCACACTACAAGAGGGCTAGATTATCTCTCTGCCTATTCTCTCTATAGAAAATATAACAAAAGCATTGTGAATATGAAGAGGTGATTAAAGAGCATGCAGCCAATGTAGGAAAATGATTATAAATAGAGGATAGCAAGTAACTAATACAAAAAATAGTGTATTTTTCTGAATTTTGTGATATTTGCAGTACTGGACAGCTGCTAAAATTTTATATTTGTTGTGATTCCTTTCATCCTTCTGACCAAACATTTCCTTTCATGTCTAACTTTGTATTCATAATTTTACATCCTTTTCTTAGAGTGAGTAACAAGAACTGTCTAAGCATGAGGGCTCACAAACTTGGATCTGTCTCCATGAATGACATGATTGGCCCCTGCTGACATCTTCTATCCATCACTCACTCGTTCCCCAACCACACAGACAAACCCAGTGGTGCACATAGGTTATCTCGAGGAATCTCCACACAAACCCTTTCAGCTGGGTACTATCTGTACTCCGAGGAACTACTACCCCGAGGAACTAAGAACAGGTTCCAACATCCATGGTCCTAACCATGGCACTTGACTGCCTCTCAATATTGGTCATATCTGTACCATATCTCAAGAGCTTATGAGTAATAGTGCTAGAGACATACAGACATTACTATTAAATCTCATAACAACCTGGGGATATAGGTACTATAACTGTCCCTAATTTCTAGAACGGGAAACTGAGGCTTGTCCAAAATAACACATCTCCTCAGCAGAGGGCCTGGGGAAGCCTGAATGAATTTTCTCTCCCCAAGATGTTCTATATCTGTCATGCATACAAACCTTTCCAGGTGCCTTTTCATTTACCTGAACCAGAACCCACCCTCCTACCCCCACCTTTCTCATTCCTTCTGTCTTATAAAGCTCAAAACAAGCATCAGCTCCCCTAAGAGAGCATCCTTGTCACCCTCTTCTCACTCTTCAAGGCAGGTGTCTTTTTCCCCGTAGTATATCTTGTGCTTATCTCCATCGGATCAGCCCCAGGCAGGCTGCAGTGTAAGAGCAGGCTCACTGATCCATCTGTCACGTGACCACAAGTATCACAAAAGACATGGAACATGCAATATGTGTTGCGATAAACCTTGTTGTTTTAAGGCACTGAGATTGTGGAGGATGTTTGTTTTTGTAGCATATCCTAGTTTGGCCCTACTGATACACTCCTAAAACTTCTTGAGTGGACGTGAGAAGAGAGACTCAATCTTTCTCTGGCAGAAAAGATAGGAGCCACGCAGATTGCTAACAGCCATATTTCCAGTCTGGTAGACAAGGTGATCTGAGAAAATGAGACCAACAAAGAGAGGCAGGGATGGAGAAAGTGTGTTGATAAGCAGAGGGCCATGGTTCTGCGTGGTTCTGACGTCCAGCGGGACTGGTTTCCCACAGTTACTGTGAACCTATAAAATCCTGGGCTGAGGATATTCTCTGAGGGAATAGTACATAACATAGCCAAACTACAATGTACTGAGTTCCAGAAAAACATTAAAAACAGAATCAAACTGAAACAAATCTCAAAGACCCAGTCCTGTGACAGAGAAGTGATCTGCACATAGCCAGTTAGGAAAAAATCATCAAACATGATGCAATCAATGCCCAGCGACCTGTGCCACAGTTCTGGTTCTACCTGATGAGCTCATGTTGGGAAACTAGCTAGTAAAAACTCCATTTCTGAATCTCTAGTCCAGGCTCTCCTAATTATGAGGGTCTCAGGAGAGTGAGTGTAAACAAACCAGAAAGACATTTTTAAGTTGAAGGAGTGGGGAAAGTGCAGTGGAAGCGTGGGCTCTGTGTGTTGGGAAAGCAGCTCTCCAGCCCTCAGTGAGGTGGAACAAAGGAAAGTTGCTGCCAAAACCATATGCAAATGAGCGCCAAGCCAAAGGAGAGCGAGCACGTGGGAATGGCCTGAGAGTTCAAGGTTCAAGCTTTCGAGGTCTACACTGGTCACCCTGGGCTTCTGGATCCTCATTTCACTCATTACAAAACTGGAATTGAGCTGAGACGGAAACCTGGGGATTGGCTGGGAAAACCCCAGCTCAAAGGACAATCTCCTTAAATCCCAGGCTTGTGGGGCTCTTCATTCTTCCTCCCACTTGCAGCTGCAGCTGACACTTTTCGGGCACCTGCCTAGCCCATGCTGGCTTCTTGGGGAGCTGCTCCCACCCCCTCCCCTGCCCCCCACTCAGAGCCTTTCCTGTTACACCTGTGCCTGCCAGCCCTGGTCCCCACCAGGTGGCACAGAGAGGAAGCACAGACACAGTATGGGACGGAGAGCAAAGATCCCGTGGCTCTGGAGTGTCCCAGGGAGCCACTGCAAAACCCTGGACTTTTCAGGACTTTGTTCAAGGCCTGGTGTACTTCTATCCATTTGTTTGTTTAAGCCCAATGAGTAGGCTCTAGCAATGGTTTTTGTGGGTCACAGATCACTCTAGGAATCCAAAGAAGACATTAGAACCACTCCCCAGACAGGCACCTGGGTGTCTGTTGGTTGAGCGTCAGACTTCGGCTCAGGTCATGATCTCACTGTTCATGAGTTCAAACCCTGCACTGGGCTCTCTGCTGACAGCTCAGAGCCTGAAGCCTGCTTTGGATTCTGTGTCTTCCTCTCTCTCTGCCCCTCCCCAACTCATGCTTTGTCTCTCTCAAATAAATAAAGAAATGTTAAAAAAAAAAAAAAAAAAAAAAGAACCACTCCCCAGGAAAAGGCACATGTACATACAATTTGACAAACAGCATCAGGGGAGTTGCAGACTCCTGAAATGGATCATGAACCTCAGGTTAAGAACCCCTAGACTAGGGGCCAGGAAATTTAGGCCAAGAAAGCTGGACAGAGGGTTCCAAGACCATGGAAGAAACAGATCTGGTGTGGTGGAAGAATCAAATTCAAATTCCAGTCCTGGTAATAGTCATGTACAAGAATCTGTGTGCTGGGGAGGCGAGAGTGGGGGCAGCAAGGCAGAGATGGAGGCATAACAGCATACAGTCATAAAACCCAAAGGTACAGCTCAATGAATTATCATTAAGTGCATGCCTGTGAAACTGCAAATCAAAAGATGAGAATATTACCCACACTGCAGACACCTCCTTCATACCTTTTCCAATTGTAAACCTTTCACCCCTTACCTAAGGGTAATCACTGACTTTGACCATAATCATCTCCAGCCTTTTCTTTATAATTTTGCTATCCCAGTGTACATCCCTAAACAGAGTGATTTACTTTTGCTTATTTTTGAACTTTATATAAATAGGAATTCTTTTGGGTCTTGCTTCTTTCCTTTAATGTTGCGTCTGTGTGATTTATCCTTGGTGTTGCATGTATCTGCGGGGTGTTCATTTTCATCACCATGTAGTATTCCAGTCCAAGACTACAACAACTTATCCTTTCCACAGTTGATGGACATTTAGATTCTTTCCAGATTGGGAGTATTACAAATAATGCTCCTATGAACATACTTGTACCGGTCTCCTGATACTTTGGGGCTCACTTTTGTAGGCTATATACCTGTGAGTGGAAATGCCACTCACATAGCATATGAATATTTTCAACAGTGTACATAACAGCAAATGGTTTTCCAAAGTGGATCTATCAACTTACACTCTTTATAGCAGTGTTTGCAAGTTCTTGTTCACATTCCCTCTCCTTCCTCTGTTTTCCAGAGCTTCCAGTTTTGGTCATTGAGGTACCCGGACTTCATTTCAGATGATGCAGAAAGCAAAGTCCTGGGTGGCAGCTCTTGGACCAAATCCCTGAGCTCCTGATAGCTCCTTTAGTGCTCACAGGGCTGTGAGCTCTGTAACTCTGCTTCCTGACTAGCATCAGCCCCTTCCTGAAGACTGAGAGTGAAGGGAGCAGTCTGGAGAGCTCGGGCTGACCCACTTGTACAGGGAGTGAGGGCAGCAGAAAGTAGAATTGGTAGACTCAGGAAACTGGACCAGCATTTAGGACCTATGTACCCTCTCTCTGCATGGCCGTTGATTAGCTCTATTTTGGGGCATACCTGTTAGCCTCTCCGTGCACCCATTTCTTCCTCTGGGGAAAAAAAACCCAGTAACACTTGGCTCAGATAAGGACACTTCTGGGCATCACAAAATGATAGAGAAGAAGGCCACTAGAAGAGATTACAATTTTCATTACTTCTTGATTTTGCTGATTAGAGTAATATACAAAACCACCTCTTCTTTTTTCCTCCTATGTCTAAAAATTGTATGATGGGTGTTTTACTTTGTAGTTCTCCCAAGAGTCCAGCCAGAGACTCTAGGGCTTCAAGCATAGCAAGAAAGCCATTTTGGTGAAGAGAAGATAATGTAGATTCCTATCCTGAGCAAGTGTTGATACCCAAAGAAAACTGGTTCACATCACCAATTCCACCTAACAGTTTGCATTCCCTAGTTTCAGCTGGTGGGTCATCCCTGCAGTGTCACCCCTGCAGTGCCACACTCCTATGTGATGATGACCCCACAGGAGTTCTCTAGCAGATGCCACCTCTATCTTGGGTAAGTGATAGGGGGAGGAAGCAAAGCACACTCAATACTAAGCTGGGCTCTGTGCCTCTTTGGCACCTTTGAAACAAGCTTTATTATCCTTATTTTCCAATGGGGGAAAGTGAGTCTCAGAGTGAGTCTCAGAGCAACAAAGTTTTCCCAAGATAACTTAGCCAGTAAGTAGGCTGCAGAGTCTTCTGGCAAACCTAAGTCTGGTCTGGCTCCAGAAGCCATAGGCCTTCCTCTCTAGCTGTGTGTTGGAACTACACTTTCTTGATTCTGTCCTGCCAGACCAGGAGTCTCTACAAAGGAAAGTTCACAAAGTCCTCAGTCAATGGTGAGTTGGAGAATCTTCCCATGAAAGCCCTATGCATCTATCCAATGCAGGGAAGGGGAGGGGCTAACACAGTTTCTAGTTCTGGTTCTTTCTGAGGCTAGACTACATTTCTTGCCCTTAGAAACCATGAGATGCACCAACCTCCTTCCCATACATTGACCTTTTTTGATGAAACTGGGAGAATAAGTTTTTGTTTCTGGCAATCACATGCATCCTGATTAAGACAGAAATAAATCAATTTCTCTTACTTTTCCAAAACTTTCCGGTAAGCCTCGGCAATATTTACAAAGTCTCAGACACCAAAAAGGTCACCATAGCTGGTAAATTTGAGAAACCAAAACAAGTTCTCCTACCCTTGTCTTCCTCTAGTAACAAGCTCTCTGTGCACACACCACACCTTCTCCCAGCTGCTTCCTGGATCTATAGGAGGCACAGCTTAGTGGGAGAAGCTTGGGTTTTAGTGTTAGAGCAGAGTTTGAATCATGGCTCTCTACACTTGAGCAAGCAGCTTCACATACCCAAACCTCAGCATTTCCTCTACTACCAAATGGAAATAATATCTTAATTTGTTAGGGCTGTTGTAATAAATACCACAGACTGTGCAGCTTTCACAACAGAAATTTATTTTCTCATAGTTCTGGAGGCTAGAAGTCCAAGAGCAAGGTGTTGGCAGGGTTGATTTCTCCTGAGGCCTCTCTCCTTGGCTTGTAGAGATGGTCATCTTCTCCCTGTGTCTCCACACGGTTATATCTCTGTCTGTATTGTCCGTGTCCTAATCTTGTCTTCTTACAAGGACACCAGTTGTATTGGACTAGGGCCCACTCTAATGACCTCATTTTTACTTCATTACCTCTTGAAAGGCCCTGTTTCCAAATATAGTCACATCCTGAGGTGTTGGGGGTTAGGACTTAAAAATTGAGAGTGCACACAATTCAACCCGTAACACCGTTGCAGGCTATTTTTTTAAGGATCTTAGAAGATGAACCAGCACAGAAAAGGTATAAAGGGTGAAGCCTTCAAGGCTCAGTCCAGCCTTGCTCACCCACCTTGGGAGACCAGCAACCACCTGGTGGAGCAGCTCAAACTGGAGACCAGTGTGGATAGGTTCAAGGTCTCAGCTGCTGCAGAGCCACAACAGTACTGCATGCAGATTGCCGTCAAGGGTGCACTGTTGGTCAGAGCTCCATCCAGAAGCAACACCTTCTAGGAGCTTCGGTCTTGGGCTTTGTTTTGAGGTCAGTGAAGAAGTTCACTAAGAAATACTCTAGCACAGGGGCACCTGGGTGGCTCGGTCGGTTAAGTGGCCGACTTCGGCTCAGGTCATGATCTCGCGGTCCGTGAGTTCGAGCCCCGCGTCGGGCTCTGTGCTGACGGCTCAGAGCCTGGAGCCTGTTTCAGATTCTGTGTCTCCCTCTCTCTCTGACCCTCCCCCGTTCATGCTCTGTCTCTCTCTGTCTCAAAAATAAATAAACGTTAAAAAAATCTTTAAAAAAAAAAAAGAAATACTCTAGCACAAAGTGATGAATGACTGCCTCCATGACTCAAGAAAACACTTTTCTCTTGCCAAATGACTTTAAGATATTTCAGACGTTTCCCATGGTCTGGTATGATAGCCAAAATTCTACAGAAATTGGTGAGTCATTTAAAGATGGAAACTGGGCAAAGGAGTAAACTTAAAAAAAAATTTTTTTTTAACATTTATTTATTTTTGAGAGACAGAGACAAAGCATGAGCAGGGGAGGAGTAGAGAGAGAGGGAGATACAGAATCCAAAGCAGGTTCTGAGCTGTCAGCACAGAGCCTGATATGGGGCTCAAACCCACAAACTGTGAGATTATGACCTGAAGCTGAAGTTGGATGCTTAACCGACTGAGCCACCCAGGGGTCCCAGGAGTAAACTTTTAAATAAAAATGGCCTGGTTCTTTTAGTGAAGTGCTTTAAATCTTTTTTTTTTTTAATTGTTTATTTATTTTTGAGAGAGAGAGAGACAGAGAGTGAGTGGGGGAGGAGCAGAGAGAGAGAAAGAGAGAGAGAGAGAGAGAGAGAGAGAGAGAGAGAGAATCTGAAGCAGGCTCCAGGCTCTGAGCTATTAGCACAGAGCCTGATGCGGGGCTCAAACTCTCAAACTGTGAGATCATGACCCGAGCCGAAGTCAGATGATTAACTGACTGAGCCACCCAGGCGCCCCCAGTGAAGTGCTTTATACTCAACAAATAAAAGCCTTATCATCAAACATATGAAAATATATTTCTTTCATAAGTCAATTAGTGGTGTTTCTACACCTGGAATATATGTATGTTTTATTTACTGGACGTTTACATTTTAGGAAGGAAAACATTTTTTTTTAATTGAATATTTGCAATTTGCTGTTCCTAAGATTTTTATACTATAACAAAATTTGTTCTTTTCTCATGGATTTATAAGTGGAGACTAGCATAAAATTGGAGGAAGAATATGCTTTACTAATCAAATTATATCTTGGTTTTTCTAAATGAGATTATTTTATTTTTAAACACTAAACATGGGAGCTGTTTCTCAGCAAACTTGTTTGGGAAGATTAATGCTGTGATGTGTATTAGATTACCTCATACAGTATATGAAACAGATGTGATCTTTGTCTTAAGTTCCTCTCTTTCATAGCTGTGGTTGTACTTAAAAAAAAATAATAATCATTTCATGTCTTTAAAAAATGCTTAGGGGTGCCTGGGTGGCTCAGTTGGTTTTGGCTCAGGTCTTGATCTCATGGTTTCATGAGTTCGAGCCCTGCATTGGGCTCTGAGCTGATGATGCAGAACCTGATTGGAATTCTCTCTCTCTCTCTCTCTCTCTCTCTCTCTCTGCCATCTCTGCCTCTTTCAAAATAAACTTAAATAAATAAATAAATAAATAATAAAACATACTTAAAATACGACCTACAGAACATTGCAAATGGTTAAAAACAGAATAATGTGAAAATATTACGATCTAAAAGAATTCTTTTTTTATATAATTTTTTAAATGTTTATTTATATTTGAGAGAGAGAGACAGTGCGTGAGTGGCGGAGGGGAAGAGAGAGAAGGTGTCACAATCTGAAGCAGGCTCCAAGCTCTGAGCTGTCAGCACAGAACCTGACGTGGGGCTTGAACTCACAAGCCCTGTGAGCCGTGAGATCATGACCTGAGCCAAAGGCAAATGCTTAACCAACTGAGCCACCCAGGTGCCCCAACCTAAAAGAATTCTTAATGTCACAATATTTTACTTTGATGATGTGTCTTTGATTTAATTTGGGTCATTCTGAAAAGGATACTTTGTAACCATTTTTTTAAATGTTTATTTTTGAGAGAGAGACAGAGACAGAGCATCAGCAAGGGAGGGGCAGAAAGAGGGAGACACAGAATCCCAAAGCAGGCTCCAGGCTCTGAGCTGTCCGCACAGAGCCTGACATGGGGCTCGAACTTACGAACCATGAGATCACGACCTGAGCTGAAGTCGGAGGCTTATCTGACTGGGCCACCCAGACGTCCCTGTAACAATTTTTGAAGAGCTTGGAAGTAAAATTTCTGCTTAATTTGTTTTTTTAAAAGTGGTAAGTCTTACTTTAACTCGAACCTCAAATTTTCAGAGATAATCCTTATTACAATATTCTCTCCTGTTGTTCACGTAAACTGTTGGATTATCGTGGACATTCTGATATTTTGGTAGCCAATCTCCAGATCTGAGACCTTCCACCTCAGATGGAATTTGTGGTCTTTGCACTTGAGACCTGGGCTCCAGGAGGCGTAGACAGTGGCAGAGGCAACTTGTTAGTCCCTAACAGAAGAACGTTATTCCTTCGAAGCTTGGGAATCCTGCTCAACGGTGACGGCATTGTCCTTGCTGCCCCACAGAGCAGCAATTCAGGCCCCACACTTAGCCCTGCCAAGCTCCCGGAGAGCGCTGGATCCTACCCGAGTGGTCATCGGCCTCCAGTGCCAGCCGTGTGAAAAGAGGCCACTTTACATTTGATACAAAGCATCAGCCGGTCTCATTCATGGTGCCTGGAACATGCTAAGCTCCGGACGTAGGGCTGGAAAGTGGCACTTCAGCACAAATGCCCTTTCCTGCCTCCCCACCCGCAAGGCTTTCACAGGCCAAGAGGAACACGCAGTGGCTTGTCTTTTCCACTCCTCATCTCCCCAGATGTCAAGAGATGTTGTTCTGGGGAACAGCTTGAGAAAAGCCCTATTCTCCTCGCTCTTCCTCACCTGCCAAGAAGCCCTGGCCTGCAGGTGCCTGGTGGGACTGAGGAGATGCCAGGAGGCATCAGGCCATTCATGCTGGTTGAGAAGTGGCCTCCTCTCTGCCAAGTTCCAACCTTGGCAGCCCTGTCTGCAGGGCCTGTTCTCATGAGCAACACCTGTCTGCCTAGGCCTCAAACTCCAGCTCCTGCTTGCTGCTTCACACAAACACAGGTGACCCCATAACCAAGGCCTCCCTCAGAGCCATGGTTCCTCCTCTGATGAAGCCCTGTTTGTTTGAATCACTGCATCTCACCAAGGTCTCAAGTCCCAGCAGGAAATAAGAGAGGCTGGGAGATGGATAACATTGCCCAAAGTGCTCTTTTCCAGATGGAGCAATTCAGATTGAGGCAGGAGAAGGACCTTGGAGAGTATCATCAAGTCCAAGGGTTCTCAACCCTGGCTGCAGTTAGAATCGCCTGGGGAACTTTAAAAAAATGAGATCCTGACTTAGATGGTTTTCGGTGGGGGTAGGGAGAGGTCCCCTCAGTGGAGCCCTGAGAATATTGAGAAACCTGATCTGGCTCAACCCACTTGTTATACACATAAGAAAAACTGAGGCCCTGACAGTGGGATTTTTTGAGATTGTTAATCTTGTCTAATCCACCAGTTTTACGATGGGGAAACTGAGGCCCACGAAAGGTTGAACAGAACCACCAAGGCTCCACAGAAAGTAAGTGGTATTTTAGTACCACGGGTGACTTAACTTTTAATTGTGTCAGAATGGTTCTACTTCTATCATGTTTAGTTTTATTATCACAAACTCTGCTTTAAACTTATTTTTGTTTCCTACTGCTCAAGAAATAAAGTCTGCTTTCCATAGCATGTAATTCAAGGCCCCATCACAACTTGGCCCTGCTCACCTCTCTAAAAGTACTACCTTCATACCCAAGCAAGAGGGGCCTGTGTCCTGGTCCCCTCACTTTAGAGGGCTCCACTCCAGCTTTTTTTCTGACTGTGTCACACATCATGGAACAGAGTCCATGGAGTCAAGGAGACATGATCACCTGGGTTCTCTGGACCTCACATAGCCCAAGTTCTTTAGGTCTTTCTGGGGAAAAAAAAAAGTGTTGCTGGTCTCAGAGATGGCCCCACAGCAGCTGCCCATTAAGGCTTGGAAATGCAGGTTGAGCATCCACACATGTACATTCAAGTCTCCTCCTTGTACAGGCTGGAGTCCAGAGTGGGAAGAGCAGAGGAATAGGTTCTAGGCCAGAACCTGGCTCCTCTGTGCTCTGGGGAATCTAAGAATTTGAATTTCAAATATTGCCTTCTAGATTGTCGCAAAGGTATATATGTCAAGGTAGAAGGATAGAACATATTAAATGGTTTGATTTATAAATTTTAAATATTTACATGGTATGTAGGCCTCCATTTGTACCCTTGTGTTGTCCCTGTACATGTTGGGGAACAGAGTTGATTCCTGAAGGAGTAGTGGTCAACTTTGCTGTTAGAAGGTAAGTGCCCCAGACCTTCAGTAGGTATAAGATCTGCACTGGCAATTCTTGGAGGGATCACAGGCTGTGGAAGTGATCTGGAATGTGGTATCCCCTGGCCTTGTTTGGTGAGCACTTCCTCCCTTTCTTCCTGTAGTACAGTTCTCACAAAGTCCTGTCTTTAAATTCCTAGGTAGTGGTGTTTTTCTCACAATAGAATTTCCATGGAGCATGTGAATAGTAGGAAGAGGGCTGCTAGGTTATAAGATATCTCAGATATTTAATTTGCTTAAGCATTTCCAGACTGTTCTTAGAATGGCTGAACCTGCTACTATCAGCCAGCTGTACATGAGGGTTCTACTGTCTCTGTGTCTCTGCCAACTTGGCATTATTCAGCTTTCTAGGTTTTGCCAGATCATTGGTAGAAAAGTAATATCTCACTGTTGCTTTAATCTACAAATTAAAAACATTTTTGTCTTGTTCTGTTTGGGCTGCCATAACAGAATACCATAGACTGGGTGCTTATAAACAACAGGAATTTCTCACAATTTTGGAGATTGCAAGTCTGAGATCAGGGTGCCAGCATGGTGGGGTTCTGGTGAGGCCCCCCTTCTAGATTGCAAGTGGCCATTTTCTCATTGTGTCCTCACATGGCAGAGATAGCAAAAAAGCTCTCTAGGGTCCATTTTATAAGGGCACTAATCCCATTCATGAAGGCTTTACCCTCATGATCGAATTACCTCCCAAAGGCCCTGCCTCTTTGAATATCATCACATTGGAAATTAGGATTTTAACATAGGAATTTTGAAGGGACATATTTCAGTCCATAACAATTACTAATGATTTTGAGCAGCTCATCATGTGCCTATTAGCTTCAATCAGCTCCAAATTCTCCCACTGACCTATCAGCCAGCCACCTTTCTCTATCATTCTCTGCAAAAATAGTTTGAGAGGTCAGGAATCAGTCTGCTGATGTCTAGATTCACTGAGACACTAAATAATAGATATGCCCATGATGCTATAGCATTTGCCATTCTTGTTTATTTTCAACTCTCGGGGACTTCATCTACTTTCTTGCTCTCCTGGCTCCCTGGTCTCCAGTTTCACTGGCCATGAACATGCAAAGCCATTTCCATATAAGGGACTTTCATTCCCACTGTTTCCTCTGCCTGGATCACTGACATTCTCAAGGCTTGTTCCCCTCCCTCCTGTGAGTTTCTGTTCAAATGTCAGCTCATTGATGACATCTTCTCTGTTCTTTGTATCTAAAGTAGCTCTTTGAATACTTTACTCCCCTGAAGTTGTTTTTTTTTTTTATTTTTTAAAAGTTCATTTATTTTAAGTAATCTCTACACCCAACATGGGACTTGAACTCAAGACTCTCAGGTCAAGAGTCCTGTGCTCTTCCAACTGGACCAGCCAGGCACGCCCCTCACTCCGCCCCCCCCCCCCCCCCCCCCCCCCCTTAAGTTTTCTTCTTAGCACCTTCCACCACCTGGCATTCCGATTGCCTGTTATGGTACATATTTACTGGTCTGTTTATATAGTATCTGTTTCCTAGGTGCCTCAGTAGTAAAGACCATGTCACTGCTATATCCCAGGTGCCTGGAAGGTGGCCTGGCACATAGTAGGCACTAGGTGATCACTTACTGAATTGAATAAATTCTTACTACTTCCTTCTACACTACATGTCCTCCCGATACGATACTTAAGTGGAAACATTTGTACATTTATCAGTTTTCTCAGGGTATTTTTTAGATCATATTTAATGGGTTAATGTAGGAAGAGCCATTATAGAATGACAAAATCCACAAACAGGTGAATAAACCATGAACAGAGTGGATTTCCTATAGAGATTCAATTAGCTCCCAGGGTCTCTGGTGCCTTCCCCAAACTGACCAAATCAATATATTTCCAGGTCTGGCTTTGAAAAACAAAAAACAAAACACAAAAGTTTCGGGGCGCCTGGGTGGCTCAGTCGGTTAAGCGGCCGACTTCGGCTCAGGTCATGATCTCGCAGTCCGTGAGTTCGAGTCCCACGTTGGGCTCTGTGCTGACGGCTCAGAGCCTGGAGCCTGTTTCAGATTCTGTGTCTCCCTCTCTCTGACCCTCCCCCGTTCATGCTCTGTCTCTCTCTGTCTCAAAAATAAATAAACATTAAAAAAAAAAATTTAAAAAAAAAACAAAAGTTTCTCCTAAATGTGAAATTATTTCCTAGTGTTCATATGGTACAAATAACTTTGGTTGTCTTGTATTTGTTTCTACAGTCCTTAGTCTGAATGTTAATTTCTTATTTACCAGAAATATATCTTTCCATAAAAAATTATTGGATTTTAGGCTTAAAATTTTAGCCCAACACAATGACAGATTAGAAAAACACTTTGTCACAGTTGCACAAACCCTTTCCAAAAAACTTAACTCCACTTGCTTTCTCTGAAACTTGGGAGGGAGGAAAAATGGTTAGGAAACACTGGGGCTAGAATTCAGTCACAGCCATGTCTTTCTTAAAAAAAAAAAAAAAAAAAAAAAAAAAAAAAAAAAAGAGTCAGTTGGAGTGCCAGTTGTATAGGGCTGTCCATTGTTCAGAAAAAAAAAAAAGTTTTAACCCCAGGGTGGAAAAACTAACATTGTCACTAGGATATGAAGAAACCATGGTGAAGAACTAGCGACAGCGAGGCCCCACAGAATGGCCAGTGGCATCTGCTCCTAGCGCCTTTATCAGCAGCCTTGTATGTTCTATTCAAGACTCTCAGAACGATTGTTGGCATGATGTAGACAAATTGACGCAAATTAGTTTAGCACGGGCTATGCAAAGTTTAAGCTTGTTGGGAGACACACGTGGACCACATAGCAACAGCTCCCAACCCTATGCAAAAAGGTGTAGGATGCAAAGTACTAACTACCCAGACTCTCCACTTCTAGATTGAAGCAAATTTTCAAATCACGGTGGAGACTGGGGGAGGGTTTTGGAAAGGGGGGGAGGAAGTTCGCAGCAGAGGCAGGAGCCCCCACACTGACCCTGAAGGCCAGTGATGGTTGAGGAAAACAACTGCTAAAAGTGCCGCTTGCAATAAAACCGACTGCCTGTTACATCATGGCCACAAATCCTCAAAGGATGGGCCCCTAAAGATTAAGGGGATTCCGCCACTTTGCTCTTTACTCTTGGTTCAAATATCTCAAGACAATTCCTTCTGGGCTGGTGTCATGCAGACCACCTAGAGGGGCCTTCTAATTGTATTTACAATAATTTAATTACAGCAGGGAGAGCTTCAGAAGACAGGGTTTACCAAGATCTGTACCATAGGTGTCCCCGGCAGAGTTTTAATCTGTTAAATCAACAGAGAAATGGTAAAAATAAAGCCACTCCAGAGTTTGGAAACCACTTCATGGACTCCCACCTCCCCTGCCTTTTTTTTAGGGGAGGTTGGGAGGGTGAAGGAGACATTTTCCTGAAGTCCACAGTTTCCTACTTTTGTTCCAATTATTTTATACTCCATGCACACCTTATATTCATCTGAACACACACACACACACACACACACACACACACAGAAATTTAGATGTTATAAATACATGACAGCCGTGTGCGGTACATGCAAGCATGTATGCATGTGTGTGTGCATGTGTACATGTGTTTAATTAAATATATCTCTGGATAGTTATTCAAGAACTTGGCAGCAGTGGGGCTTCCAGGGAGGACACCTGGGGGGGGGATAGGGGGTTGGAGTAACAGGTATACTTTTAACTGCATTCCTATTCTTTTTTTTTTTTTTTAATGTTTATTTATTTTTGAAGGAGAGAGAGACAGAGTGTGATTGGGGGAGGGGCAGAGAGAGAGGGAGACACAGAATCCGAAGCAGGCTCCAGGCTCTGAGCTGTCAGCATAGAGCCCTGTGCGGGACTCAAACCCACAAACCTCGAGATCATGACCTAACCCGATGTCAGACACTTAACGGACTAAGCCACCCAGGCGCCCCACCTCATTCCTATTCTTATGTACTACTGCTTTTTTCCCCCAAAACATTTTTATACCAAACATTTAAAATAGTTTTCCAATGAATCTAGAAGGACATTTTCCCTGCAAATACACAGAAGTCAGCAATCTCAATACAATTTTGATTATTTGGTTAACTACCTACCTAGCCTTGTAGGTATCTTTCTCTTTGGGGCCTCAGCTCTCCTATTTATACAATGGAAGAAAATGGACCAGCTACTCCCGAAGTCCTCTTTCTCTCTTGTGAGATTTATTAACCAGAATCTAAAAACAGTGTGTGCTGCTACTGCCATCTAGCAATCCAACTGGGACCATGTGGGTCCAGCTTTTCTTCAGCATTTAAAAAGAGGTCTGTGGGCTATTATTCAAAACACAAAGACTTCATTGGATATGCAGACATCTTGCAGCCCCTAAGTGCTTTCTGGAGCATGAGAGAGTATAAATATATAAACAAATCCTTACACATTTAAGAAATAGTTCTCCATCATAAAAAACTATTAGAACTAATAAATGAATTCAGTAAAATTGTAAGATAGTACACAAAAATCTGTTGTGTTTCTGTACACTAATAACAAACTATCAGAAAAATAAATTAGAAAACAATCTCATTTATTTGTGAATCAAAAAGAATAAAATACCTAGGAATATATTTAACCAAGGAGGTGAAAGACCTGTACACTAAAAACTATAAGACACTGGTGAAAGAAATTGAAAAAGATGTAAATAAATGAAAAGCTATTCCATGCTCATGAACTGTAAAAACTAATATTGTTAAAAATGTCCATACTACACAAAGCAATCTACAGATTCAGTGCAATCCTTATCAAAATTCCAATGGTGTTTTTCACAGAAATAGAACAAATAATCCTAAAATTTCTTAAAGAAAATTATTTTTAATGTTTATTTATCTTTGAGAGAAAGAAGGGGGGGAGAGGGAGAGGGGGAGAGAGAGAGAGAGAGAGAGAGAGAGAGAGAGAGAGAGAGATAGCATGAGTGAGGGAGGGGCTGAGAGAGAGAGAGACACAGAATCTGAAGTAGGCTCCAGGCTCTGAGCTGTCAGCACAAAGCCCAATGCAGGGGTCGAACCCACAAATCGCAAGATCATGACCTGAGCCGAAGTCAGGCACTTAACCGACTGAGACACCTAGGTGCCCCAACAATCTTAAAATTTGTATGGAACCACAAAAGACCCAAATAGCCAAAACAATCTTGAGAAAAAAGAAAAAAACTGGAGGCCTCACACTCCTTGTTTTTAAACTATACTACAAAGCTATAGTAAATAAAACAGTATGGTATTGGCATAAAAGCAGCCACATAGATCAGTGGAACAGAATAGAGTCCAGAAATAAATCCATGCATATATAGTCAGTTAATTTACTACAAAAGAGCCAAGAATATACAATGGGGAAAGGATAGTATCTTCAATAGATGGTGTTGGGGAAAATTGGACACATGCAAAAAAATGAAATTGGATCACTATCTCACACCATACACAAAAATTAACTCAAATTGGGTTAAAGACTTGAATATAAGATCTGAAACCATAAAATCCCTAGAAGAAAACACAGGTGGTAAGCTCCTTGACCTAGGTCTTGATGATGACTTTTAAAATTTGACTCCAGGGGAATCTGGTTGGCTTAGTCCGTTAAGTGTCTGACTCTTGATTTCGGCTCAGGTCATTATCTCATGGTTCGTGAGATGAAGCCCCACAGTGGGCTCTGTGCTATTAGCATGCTGCTAACAAACACGGAACCTGTTTGGGATTCTCTCCCCACCCACGTCTCTGCCCTTCCTCTGCTCACACTCTCTTTCTCAAAAGAAAAAAAAACTTTTTTAAAAAAAATTAAAAAAATAAAATTTGACTCCAAAAGCAAAGGCAACAAAAGCAAGAATAAACAAGTGGGACTACATAAAACTAAAAAACTACTGTGTAGCCAAGGAAACTATCAACAAAATGAAAAGGCAACCTACTAAATGGGAGAAAATAATTGCTAATCATATGCTGATAAGGGGCTAATATCCAAAATATATAAAGAATTCATACAACTCACAGCAAAAAACCCCAATCTGATTAAATAATGGACAGAAGATCTGAACAGACATTCATCCAAAGAAAACATAGAGATGGCCAACATGAAAAGATACTCAACATCATTAATCATCAGGGAAATGCAAATCAAAACCACAATAAGATACCACCTCTCATCTGTTAGTATGGCTGTAATCAGGAAGACAAAAAGTAACAAGTGTTGGCAAGGATATGAAGAAAAGAGAACCCTCATGCACTGATGGTGGGAATATAGATTGGTGCACTCACTATGTGAAACAGTATAGAGGTAACTCAAAAATTAAAACCAGAACTACCATATGATTCAGCTTCTGGGTATTTATCCAAAGAAAATGAAAACACTAATTTGAAAAGATATATGCACCCCTACATTCACTGCAGCATTATTTACAATAACCAAGATATGTGTTACAACAACCCAACTCCACAGATGGATGAATGGATAAGGAAATTGTGATATGTATACAAAGGAATATTATTCGGCCATAAAAAGGAACGAAATCTTGCCATTTGTGACAACACGGATAGACCTCGAGGGCATTATGCTAAGTGAAGTAAGTCAGAGAAAGAACAAAAACTGTATGATTTCTCTTACATGTAGAATCTAAAAAACAAAACAAAACACCAAGCTCATAGATACAGATTGGTGGTTACCAGAGGTGGAAGGTAGGAGATGGGAGAAATGGGTGAACTGTCGTTTTTTAGGTCTAAATAAACTGAATAAAACTTTTTAAAAATAATTCTGAGCCTGTTAATATTTGGCAACAATAAAACCCCATTGCAATTCAGGGGCCTCAAGGGCCTTTGGGGATGTTCCCCGCTGTTCAATGTAACAGATATTTGTTGAGTACCTGCTATGTGTGTAGACCACTGTGAAAATGTGGTGGGAAAAGGCAGGAATTTGGTTTTATGCATTTTAGACACCATAGCCCTAATAGGATGAAGATCTTTTGGAATTATATTCCTGGTTAGCCTATGCATCTCCAACAGGTAGCATTGGACTGGCACATACCAGGAACTTCATAAATTCTTGCTTTCAGTGAATGAACAAAGAAAATGAATGAATGGCCTGGATTTGAATTCATGGTTCCCAGCTTAAGAGGGTATTTTCTTTTCTGAACCTCTTTTTCCTAATTCGTAATCTGTAAAATAGAAATGATAATCCTTACCCCTGATTATGAGGATCTATTGATATAACAAAGGGTGATGCCTCTGTCAACTGGAAAACACTAAAAAAAAAAAAAAAAAAAAAAAAAAAAAGGAGGTGGGCTATGGAAATCTCTATATTTTAAGGCTCACTAATAATTCACTTTGCATAACTAAGAAATATATTTACTCCCCAAAGTGATATTTCTATTTGAGAACTAGAAATTTTTTTTCTGCTGTGTATTCTAAATTTTACTGATTAGCTTAAAGGATATTGTGGAAACATCCCAAACTCAAAGTGGAATACAGTTCTTCCCACCTCTTCTCCCAATCTCACTATTTCCTAGCAAATGAATAGGTTGTGCTCTTTATTTTTACTTCATTTCCAGATTTCCATATATACAAATTGAAGGAGATGAATTAGGTAAGTTCTAAAGTCTCTTCCTTTTAAAACAGATTGTAACAGACACAGTCGTCCCCCAAGAACACCACAGCAGGCCCAATGTTGTGGGAAAACTGTGATATGCTGCCACCTGTTGGTGATGCATTAAATTTCTTTTAATTTTTTGCCAAAGATGAAGTTTAGTATTTAAATATTATTAACTACAACCTAATGAATTCACACACATATCTACAGTATAAACTCATTACAGTGCCAAGGGAAAGAGATATCACTCCCTAAGTAATAATAATAATAATCGACTCTTAAAAACCATCCAGTACCAAGTGCTACATGTATTCGCCCACTTAAATCCTCATAGCCACCTTTATGCAGAGATTCTTTGATTATCCCCGCTTTACAGATGAGGAAAGAGACAGTCAATGGCTAATAACTTGCCCCAGGTTACAAGGGTGGTAAGTAGCAGAGACAGAGCTCAAGTCCTGTCCTTTCTGACTGAGCCCAGGGCCCAACATTAACATATGCCCCTAGCAGGTGTATTTTATAGTATTGACTTCCTTGCTTCTGATTAGAAAAGTACTTAACATCTTTGTAGACATTTTATAAATTACAAAGAAAATGAAAATAACTTGAAATCCTATGAGTAAAATGAGATCAATGTTAACATTTTGTGTATATCTATCCAGTAATTTTTAAAGGTTATTTATTTATTTTAAGGTAATCTCTACACCTAGTGTGCAGCTAGAACTCATGACTCCAAGATTAAGAGTCACATGCTCTTCTGACTGAACCAGCCATGTGCATCTATCTAGTAGTTTTAATGCTTCTCTTGCGTATATAGTTGTACTTTAATATATAATTTTTGTCAAAAGATCTTTTACTTTTAAAAATTCATTCCTTTATCCAATTAAATTTAGCAAATGCTTACTTTGTGCCAGGGAGAGATACAATGGAGGAGATTTAAAAACAAAAACAAAAATATGATCACCACACTTGTAAAGCTGACAGTCTTGAAGAAGGGGACAAATAATCACAATAAAATAAATACTCCAAAGTGTTCCGTTCTGAAATTATTCCAGGACAACAGGTGACAAGGAAAGCTAGTCTACACTGGGAGACTACAGAAAGCTTTCTTGAGGAGGTGATGTTTTGAAAGATCTGGACAGGGGCACCTGGGTGGCTCAGTCAGTTAAGTGTCTGACTTTATTTCAGGTCAGATCATGATCTCACAGTTTCGGGGGTTTGAGCCCTGCATTGGGCTCTGCTCTGTGTGGAGCATGATTGGGATTCTCTTTCCCTACGCTGCTCATGTTCTCTCTCTCAAAATAAATAAATAAACAATATAAAAAAAGATATGTGCAATTCATGTACTTCTTGATACTCCCCTCTTCTCCCCATATACACACACAGTCCCACAACCAACTTTCCAAGCAATTCTTGGCTTCACAGAGGGGGAAACTTTCCCTGTCCATTCTCTTCTTACTGCTCAAGTAGGCTCAGGGACAGACAATGGATAAGCTCTTCTCTAAGCAGATGAAAGAGTGGGAATAAGATATTATTCTCTTACTCTAGGCACCCTGATATTTACAAGTGATTTTTGGGGACCTCCTCTCTCTTGGCTTCAGAGAGAGGAAAGCTTCTCCCCACAAACACCGCATTTCCACTTTCACCATTGAAGGAATCTAGGATCTAGCCCCAATTGTTAGTGCCTCGCTTGGGAGAGAGCTAGAGTTTACAGTTTTCAGCTGAGGTCCTAGTGTCACTTCCTGGGTGACAGGAAAAGGCCAACTTAACAATTGCACCACTGACTCTCAATCCTAACCACACATTAAAATCACCTGAGTTTTGGTCCTCAGGCTCAGAGACTGATTTAAGTGGTCCAGGGCCAGTGCCTGGGTCTCTGGGATTTTTGTTTGTTTGTTTTGTTTTGTTTTAAGCTATCAGTATGCAAAGTAAGCTGACAGCTGTGTCAGTTTAGGTATTTCAATAACATTTAAAACTGTTATTGGTTTCCTTCTCCCACATTCTTAAAACTTCACGTCTTCTTCCTTTCTTGTGTCTTTCTTTCGAACTCTGTTCTTACATTTTACCCATTTTTTCCCATTCGTATTGTGTTGATGTTTCATTTCATCATAATTTCCAGCAGCTCTTTACATAGTAGGTTTATAAATAGAGCGATTAACCCCATTTGTCTATAATATAGACTGCAAATATTTTTCCATTTACTATTTATCCCTGATTATGACTTTTTTACTTGGAGAGGTTTTAGATTTTTATATAGCCATACTTATAAAATTTTAAATGGCATCTGAATTTAGATGTTAGAAAGACCTCCTTAAATCCAAGATGATAAAAAAAATTTTCACTCATGTTTCCCTTTAGTACTTCTGTGAAGAAAGGATCCATTTTTCCCCCAAATGATTACCCAGTTATCACAACACTATCTAAAAATTGGAGTTTTGCCAATCTGATAGGAAAATGAGATTTTATTATGAGTCAGGGTGATATATTTTCCAATGCCTTTGTATTTTTTTCTGTGAACGATCTATTCAATATCTCTTGTTCATTTTTCTGTATGATTCTTAATCTTTATCTTTTTTACTTGTAGAAATTATTTATATATTAAGGACAGTAGCCCTTTGTTTTTTTGTGTGTGTTTTTTTAATTAAAAAAAATTTTTTTTGTTTATTTATTTACTTTGAGAGAGAGAGAGAGTGCATACAAGCAGGGTAGGGGCAGAGAAGGACAGAATCCCAAGCAGGCTCCATGCCATCTGCACAGACCCAACTTGGGGCTGGAACACACAAACTATGAGATCATGACTCTAGCCAAGATCAAGAGTCGGACACTTAACCAGCTGTGCCATCCAGGCACCCCAGGACATTAGCCCTTTGTGATGTAAGCTGCAAATTTTTTTCTCAGTTTGCCATTTGTATTTTTACTTACAGTGTTTTTTGTCATGCAATTTATTATGGGCTTAATTTTTTCCCCCAAATTTCCCCAAATTCTAATGTTAGGTCCTAACCCCCAGCACCCCCAGAATGTGACTGTTTTTAGAGATAGGACCTTTTAAAAAGAGGTTATTAAGGTAAAATGAGATCATATTGATGGGCCCTAATTCAATATGACTGATGTCTTTAAAGAGGGATGTCTTTATACAGACACCAGGGAGGAATATGCGAAGACAAAGAGAAGATGGCAATCTACAAACTAAGGAGGAAGATCTCAGAAGAAACCAACCCTGCTGACATCTGGATCTCATACCTCTAACCTGCAGAATTGTGAGAAAATAAGTTTCTGTTGTTTAAACCACTAAGTTGAACTTTGTTATGGCAGCCCTAGCAAATTAATACACCAAAGTTTTTAAAAACCTTGCCAGATGTATGTCTTTTTCTTTAGTGTGTCTAAGTTTTGAGGCATAGTTAGCAAATGTCTCCCACTCCCAACAGAGAAATTCACCCTCACTTTTCCCCTAATATTTGCATCATTTCATTTCCCCCCTAACGATTTCATTTTAGAAGTTTTAGGTGTACAGAAAAGTTAAAGATAGCAGAAAGCATTCTTGTATACCCCTCACCCAGTTTACCCTGCTGTTACCATCTTATATTACCATAGTATATTTGACAAAACTAAGGAACCAATGTTGATACAGTGCTATTAACTCAACTTCACACTCTATTTGGATTTCATTAGATTCCTTCTAATGTTTCCTCTTCTGTTCCAGGATCTCATGCAGGATAACATACCACTTACTTGTTGTGCCTCTTTAGGTACCTCCAGATTGTGACAGTTTCTCAGACTTTCCTTGTTTTTGATGACCTTGATTACAGAAGTACTGCTCAGGTATTGTGTAGAATATCCCTCCATTGGGGCTTGTCTGGTGTTTTTCTCATTGTAGATTGGAGTTTGGAGCTACTGGAAGACCACAGAAGTAGAGTGTCATTCTCATCACATCATATTAAGAGTATAGGATATCAACATGATTTATCATTGATGATGTTAACCTTGATTATCTGGCTGAAGTAGAGTTTGCAAGGTTTCTCTGCAGTAAACTTACATTTTTCCTCCCCCTTACATACCCTACTCTTTGGAAGCCAAGCACACACTCGAGTATGAAGAGGAGTTAAGCTCTTGCTAGGAAAATGTCTGATGAATTTTTGGTGGCAAATGCTCTACCTGAACATTCCACTGCCCATTACCTCTGCTGTGAGCAATATAAAACCTGGTCAACCTCTTCAACACTGGCCAGATTTAAAAATGTAAATATAAATCATTCAAATGTGGTATTTATTTGATTTTAATGGAAACTTAAATAAATTATTTTAATTAATTATATTGAATTGCTCTTTGATAGAATTTGTCTACTTTATGAAACCACATACTTAAAATCTAAGATGATATGGATTATTGTTAGAATGTGCAACTTCAGTGGTGCCTGGGTGGGTCAGTCGGTTAAGCATCTGACTTCAGCCCTGATCTCGCAGTTTGTGGGTTCAAGCCCCACAACCCACAGCTTTGTGCTAACAGCTCAGAGCCTAGAGCCTGCTTCAGATTCTGTCTCCCTCTTTCTCTGCCCCTTCCTCAATTGCACTCTCTCTCTAAAAAAACATTAAAAAATTTAAAAAAAAGAATGTGCAACTTCATTGGCAAATTAATTCAAGCATTTTTCTGTAATCACTATTTCCCTAAATACACTTTTGATAACAATCACATTACATAATTTAAATAAATAATTGCTCTATGTATAGAAAAATAAATGTGGTCCTCTTGAGGCTATGTCTTGGAGTATTTATCAGTAACTATTTGAAATTGTCAGTAACTGTTGTCAGGTATTGAGTTCATTAGCCAGTGTTTATTTTTATTCTTGAGCTTTTATTTAAACTTTTTATGAGTTAGTAGACTTTTTTGAGTTCTCCCTGATTTGTTTTGTTTTTAGCCAAATGGGTCACACAGCTCTAAAGCCTACTATTTATGGAAACTACACTTAAAAAAAATCCAGGCCAATACATATGTAAATCATGGTTGTCCTACATTGGGATAAGTTGTCAACTCTGCCTTGATGCAATATGTAATGTTGTTGCATCAAGTTTACTTACTGGAAACAAATCATTATCTGCTCTTCAGTGACAGGCAGTGACAGTAGCTTCATCCAGGAAAAAAACGAAAGGAAAACATCTCATTAGTTTTTATACTAATATAGTTTCAGTGATAAAGATACTTCTGAAAAAAATCAATTTCTTACAAGTGGAACTTGACTTCTAATGAGTCTATAAAGTCTCTGATTTCTCTTAAAATTGTGAATTTAATTAAAATGACAAATTTAATGTTTGTGATTTTCTATACATTAAATTTTTTTTTAATGTTTATTTATTTTTGAGAAAGAGAGACAGAGTGCGAGTAAGGGAGGGCCAGAGAGAGAGGGAGACACAGAATCTGAAGCATACTTTAGGCTCTGAGCTGTCAGCAACAGAGCCCGACAGGGGCTCAAACTCACAAACCGACCTGTGAGATCATGACCTGAGCTGAAGTTGGATGCTTAACTAACTGAGCCACGTAGGGGCCTTGATTCTCTATACATTTTAAATTAAAATGCCTAAAATATGAATTGAGACATACCTATTTGTTTGTATTATAAACAGTAAGCAATCTGTTTGAGATGTTAGGTTTTATCACCTGCTGTTGTATTTGTAAACAAAGACAAATGTTGCTCTAAGATGTAATTATAATTGACTGTACATGTGGTACTTGATTTTTTAAAGATATTATTTCCTCTTAAAAACGTTTTAAAAATGTATTTTCATAACTTAAAAAAAAAGTTAAGTAAGCTCCCCCTTTATTTATCTCTTTCTCTTCCCCTTCTCCCTATTCTTTTTCTTTTCCTTCCATTTATGACAATTCAGTCCGAGGCTATTAGAAGGAACTGGCAAGGTGGACTTCCATAGCAAGGTGAGGATGCAGGGTTGGGGGAAGATGTCCATATGGGTAGGAGTGGTATGGAATTTTACAGCCCATGTGGTCTTGAGAAGATGTTAGTGTAGGAGGGTGGCTGCCCCTGTGGTGCAGGAGCTTAAGTGGAAGAAAAGGGCCCCAACATGGAAGATGGGGCCATACTGTTGATGAGAGATTGATTACATAGAGTGGGATTAACCAAATAAGTAAATACATTAAAGATAATGGGAACCAGGTGTCTCGTTGTCAGAGCAAGGACAAATAAATATGGAAAGGGAGAAGGCAAAAAATGAACCCTGTGGCATTAATTTCAAATCAGAGGTACTGGTGTAAACTTATGGCTATCAGTATAAGGACATATAGAAATACAGATTTTATTAATATATCAGTAAGTGTGTATTTGTAAAAACTAACAGCAATGAGCCTACCTAGTGCCAGATCTTGTTTTCCACATACCATTGATAAAGTTGGAACAATTTGTAGCTGAAAAATTAGAAACTGCTCAAGAGTTATGGGGACATGTCAAAAGGACATGGAAGGGAACTTAAAAGGGGGTTCCACTAGCCAAATCTAGGCCAATTTGAGCATCAAAAGGGTGACAAGTATGGGGCACAATACTTATTTACAATATTTACAATATTCCCGCACATTAAAATATTTATTAATTACAAAGGGAAGAGTAATGTTACATTAAACAAGTGATCAAAATGAACATGAGTAGATACCTCCTTAAACATGATGTTCAAAATGAACATCATGAATAACGAGACAGATCAAAATCATGAGCCAAATGATTATTGGAAATGAGAAGAACACAGTCTCACTTCTACCATACTCCTGCTGTTCTGATTATCTCTTGTGAGTTAACAAAGCATCCCAAGCTCAGTGGTGGGAAACAAAACCATATTACATGTTCACAGATTCTATGGGTCAGGATTTGCATGAGGTGCAACATAGATGAATTGTCTCTGTTCTGTGATGTTTGGGGCCTCAGCTGGGGACAATACTATGACTTCTGGGATTGCCTGAAACAGCTGGGGGCTGGAATCATCTGGAGTTTTCTTTATTCAGTTTGGCACCTGGGCTGGGATGATTTGAAATCTGGGCTCAGCTGGGGCTGTCAACCAGAGCATCTCCATGTGGCTCTCCATGTGGTTTGGCTTTCACAGCCTGGTACCTGGGTTCTTGAGCATTCTGAGATTGTAGGGAGTGAGTATTGCAGGGACCTCCACAGAAGCTGCAAGATTTCTTTTAACCTAGACTTGGAAGTCACTAGCATCACTTCACTTTATTCTATTAGTTATAAGAGAGTCCTTATGGCCCACCCAAGTTCAAAGGGAGAAAAATTAGACCCCACTTCTTAATGGGAGTATGGCAAAGTCATATTGCAGAAGATCATGGGAGATGGGAGAAAGACTGGCTCAGTACAATAATTTTGCCTACACTTTCTTTCCTTGTATGTTTTGTAGGCATTGCCTCATTGTCTTCTGGTGTTGGATATTTCTATGAGAAGTCATTGCATGTTTCTGAAGAGAACCTACTTTCTTTCCCTTAAAAGTGACTTGGAAAAAAAAAGTGACTTGATGTTTTTACCTGGCTGCTGAAATAATTCTTTATTTCTTTCTCTGGAATAATTTACATACCATAAAAATTTCCCATTTCAAGTGTATAATATAATAAATTTTAGTAAATTTACATAGTTCTGCAACCATTTCCACAATCCAGTATTAGAACATTTTCATCATCCCAAAAAGATCCCTTGTGCCCATTTGCAATCAATCCCTATTCACAATCCCCAGTCCCTGGCAACCACAGATTTGCTTTCTATTTTTATAAGATTTTCCTTTTCTCTTATTCAACATAGTGTTGGAGGTCCTAGCCAGATGAATTAGAAAAGAAAAATAATAATAAAAGGCATTCAAATCAGAAAGGAAGAAGTAAAACTATTTCTATTTTCAGATAACATATTATATATAGAAAATTCTAAAAACTTCACCAAAAAGCTATTAGAACTAATAAATACAGTAAAGTTGAAGAATATAATATCAATACACAAAAATCAGTTGTGTTTCTATAACTGAATAATGAATTATCACAAAGAGAAATTAAGAAAACAATCCCATTTACAGTTGAATCACAATGACTAAAATGCCTAGGAAAAGTGGTGCCTGGCTGGCTCAGTTGGGAGAGCATACATACATCTTGATCTCAGGGTCATGATTCAGAGCCCCACGTTGGGTGTAGAGATTACTAAGAAAATTTTTTTTTTAATTTTTAAAAATTTTTAAATGAAATAAAATAAAATACCTAGGAATAAAATTAACCAAAGAGGTGAAAGACCTATACACTGGAAACTATAAGACAGTGGTGAAAGAAATTGAAAAAGATGCAAATAAATGGAAAGATATTCCACACTCATGAATTATAAGAATTAAGATTGTTTCTTGGGGGAAGAATTAATAATATTAAAATGTCCATACCACCCAAAACAATATGCAGATTCAGTGCAGTCCTTATCAAAATTCCCATGGTATTTTTCACAGAAATAGAACAAACAATCCTAAAATTTGTATGGAACCACAAACGACCCTGAATAGCCAAAGCAATCTTGAGAAAAAAGAAAAAAAGCTGGAGGTATCACATTTCCTGATTTCAAATTATTTTACAAAGCAATAGTAATGAAAATAATATGGTATTGGCATAAAAACAGACACATGGATCAGTAGAACAGAATAGAGCCCAGAAATAAATTCATGCATATATGTTCAATTAATTTACAACAAATGAGCCAAAAATATATAATGAGGAAAGGATGGTCTCTCTAATACATGGTGCTGGGAAAACTAGACAGCCACATGCAAAAAAATGAAATTGGATCACTATCTTATACCATACACAAAAATTAACTCAAAATGGATCAAAGACTCTAATATATAAGACCTGAAAGCATAAAATTTATAGAAGAAAACACAGGAAGTAAGCTCCTAGACATTGGTCTTAGCAATGATTTATTAGATTTGACACCAGAAGTAGGGCAATAAAAGCAAAAATAAACAAGTGGGACTACAAAAAACTAAAAATCTTCTGTACAGCAAAGGAAACCATCAACAAAATGTAAAGGCAACCTATGGATTGGGAGAAAATATTTACAAATCATATGTCTGATAAGGAATTAATAATAAAAATATAAAGAATTCATACAACTCAATAGAAAAACAATCTGATTTTTTAAATGGGCAGAGAATCTGAAGAGACATTTTTCCAAAAAAGGCATGTAGATGGCCAACAGGTACATGAAAAGATGCTCAAAGTCACTAATTATCAGGGAAATGCAAATCAAAACTACAAGGAGATAATGACTTCACACCTATTAGAATGGCTATTACCAAAAAGACAAGAACTAACAAGTGTTGCCAGAGATATGGAAAATAGGAACCCCTGGGCACTGCTAGTGGGAATATAAATTGGTGCAGCCACTATGGAAAACAGTATAGAGCTTTCTCAAAAAATTAATAGAACTACCATGTGATTCAGCAATTCCACTATGGATATTTATTAAAGAAAATAAAATCGCCATATCAAAAAGATATCTGCACCTCCATATTCAGTACAGCATTATTTACAATAGCCAAGACAAGGAAACAATCTTTGTGTCCATCAATGGATAAAGAAAATGTGGTATATATGTACAATGGAATACTATTCACCCATAAAAAAGGAAATTCTGTCATATGGAACTTGAGGGCATTATGATAAGTGAAATAAGTCACAAAGAAAAAGACAAGTATGATCTCACCTGTGGAATCTAAAGAAACAAACATAAAACAAAGAAAAAGCAACTCATAGAGAACAGATTGGCAGTTGCCAGAGGTGGGGGTGGGAGGTGAGGGGCAGACAAATGGGTAAAGGTGGTCAAAAGGTACAAACTTCCAGTTATAAGATAAGTAAGTCCTGGGATGTAATGTATGGCATAGTGACTATAGCTAACAATACTGTATTGCATACTCAAAAGTTGCTGAAAACGTAGATTTTAAAAGTTCTCCTCACACACAAAAAAAATGTATGCATGGTGATGGATGTTTACTAAACTTACTGTGGTAATCATTTTACCATATATATGTATATTGAATATTGTTGTATACCTAAAATGAATACAACATTACATGTCAGTTATATCTCAGTTTTAAATAGGGATTTGCCTTTTCTGGAAATTTTACATCAATGAGATCATACAATATGCGGTCTTTTGTATCTGGATGCTTTTACAAGTGGAAAACATTACTGAGGAATGTTGAAGCATGTAACTAATCATATGTGTTAGATTCACTGGCAGAGGCAACCATAGGAGGTAGTGATAAAAATTATGAAAAATAGAATATGAAAGTAAGCCTGATAAATTATGAAAATCTGGACTTCACAGTAAGCCTGATAAAGAATTATGAAAAAGATGATGTCAGAGAAAGCTCAATTAACCTAACAGAAATGGAAAAACTATTTCTGTTTATTAAAAGTGATGATGTATAACAACTGTAGCTTTAATTCTAGATAAATAGAACTAAAAACCCACTATAGCTTTGTAGTCACTTGTGTGTAACTTGTATGCATTCTGGCATTTTTTTGTTCCATAATAAAATTATCTAATTGTACATTTATGAACTGGCATGTTCCTTTAGGTCTCAATTTCTCATTTCTCCTACATCCATGGCATGTTTTTGAGGTTCATGTGTGTTGCGGCAGCTATCGGTAGTTTGCTCCTTTTTACTGCTGAACAGTACTCCATTGTATGAATATGCAGTCTAGTCTTATTATCCCTCATAGTTATTTTCTATAAAATAGCTTCAAACACTAAATTTAGTGAATACAGAATTATTGACCCTAGGGGAAATGCAGGGTTAGGTTCCTGCAACATGTCATTTCATCAACTAATAATATATAACCTTGGTTTGTGTTTCTGTTTAAAGACACCATATTTAATATATATTGTTGATTCATTAACATTGAACTCATGGCAAACAAGCACTATAACTCATGCCTGAATGAAGCTTATCTAACAAATGTATTTTTTCCACAAGGTACATCACAATCTTTTTGTGCTTGGGAATGCTAGACATCATCAACAAAAAGCACAAAAAAATGTGAAAAATGGGGCACTAAATAGACTGTAAAAGAACAATTGTGTACAAGAAGAGAGTTGAAACAAGGAGGCAGAGGTTCCCTTTCCTGATCTCAGCTGGGAACGCATTTGTTGGGTGACTCAAATTTTCTGCAGCTCTGCACACGTGCATATCCAAGAACGGCTGGGAAATTCCTGTTGATTTTGGGGTTACAAAGAAGTTTTAGCAAGTAGGCAAATTTGCAAATGAAGAATCCATGAATAATAAGAATTGACACTATATTTTGTTCATCTATTCACCAGTTGATGAACAGTTGATTATTTCTACATCTAGGCTATTATGAATAATGTTGCTCTGAACATTTGTGTACAAGTCTTTGTGCAAATATTTGCTTTTATTTCTCTTGGACGAATACCTAGAAGTTGAATTGCTAGGTCATACGGTACATTTGTTTACGTTTTTTAAGAGACTGCCAAACTGTTTTCCAAAGTGGTTGCACCATTTTATACCCCCACCAGCAATGTCTGAGGGTTCCAGTTTCTTTATGGCTATAGCAAAATAGCCATAGGTTATAGCTTATCTTTCGATTATAGACATTTTAGCGTGTGTGAAGTGGTATCTCATTATAGTTTTGATTTACATTTCCCTAATGACCAATGATTCTGTGCATCTTTTCATGTACTTATTAGTCATTCATATATATTTTGTGGTGAAATGCTGATTAAAATATTTTGCTTATTTTTAAATTGGGGCATTTTAATTTTTGTTATTAAAGTTATTAAGATATTTCTATATTCTGGTTACAAGTCCTATATCAGATATATGATTTGCAAATATTTTCTCTGGTTTGTCTTTTTATTTCAGTGGTGTTTCATGAAGTGCAAAAGTTTTAACTTTTGATTAAGTCTAGTTTATCAATTTTATCTTTTCTGGAAGTGATTTTGGTGTTATATCTAAGTGATTTTGGTATTGTACTTTATCTAACCCAAGATCATAAGGATCTTATGTTTTCTTCTAGAAATTACATTCTTTATCTTTTAAACTCCAATGACTTTATTGAGCAAATTTTCTCTAAATAATTATGTATCAGTCAAAATGGAGATTTTAATTTTTTTCAGAAAAAAATATATTTTAAAATTTGCTTATAAATATTTGTATGTTCCAATGTTTTGCTTTTCTTCTTAGGGGCTAATTAAGTATGTTGCCTGTCTTCTATTATCTGCCATTTGCTCCATAGTCTTTTGTATATCTTTCTTTTATTCTGTTTCATCCATTCTTTTTTCACTTCTAATCTCTGTACCCCTTGGGCTTTCAGTCATGCTTAGTCTTCCTTGTGCTTCTTATAATTTAGTCCTTATTTTTTGTAATTTTTTTCTCTTGTTTCCTCTTTGATTATCTATCTATCTATCTATTTATTTATTTATTTATTGGGTCGGGCAGAGAGAAAGGGAGAGGCAGAATCCTAAGTAGGCTCCATACTGTTAGTGCAGAGTCCAACATGGGGCTGGAACCCAAGAACTGTGAGATCATGACCTGAGCCAAAATTCAAGAGTCAGATGCTTAATCAACTGACCCACCCAGGCACCCCCGATACCTATCACTTAATGCTTCACCCCTTCCTATCATCTAGCTATCACCTCCTGTTATCTGGCCATTTCTTTCCTGAGCTCTTCTACTTTTGCTGTATGTTTTCCCTTCTTATATTCAATTAAAGCATTGAGTTTCTGAATATTCATGTGGAGATGTTGGGTAATCATTTTCTTTTGCTTTGGAGCAACATTTTTCTGTTAAGTTTGTCTTCAAAGGAATTTTGTTGCTCTTTTTCATCATTTTCTTACAGTATCATTGTAAGAATGTCTTTTTTTTAAATTGTATTTGAATTATTAGTTATATACTCCTAAGGAGGTTAGAGGAGGGTAACTTCTAGGTTTTTCACTACAAAATAGGTTTGTCACAAAAAACCTTCCTCATAAAGTAACATTAGAGCAGACCTGAAGGAAGTGAGGTGGAAGCCAGAAATCCCAAGCATTCTAGGAGAGAGAATAGCAAGTATGAAGTCCCTGAGGGAGAATAATACTTAACATGTTTGGAAAATAGGGGGTGCCAATCTGGCTGGAGTAGAGTGTTTGAGGAGGCAATAATAGAAGATAAAGTCAAGGTGCAGGATAGGGGGAAAGGGTACATACACTTTCCACAAGGCCTTTGAAGGAACTGAAAGGATTTTGGCATTTACTCTGAATAAGAAGGGAAGTCATTGGAAGATTTTGAGTGAGGAGTTGACATGATCTGATTGAAATCTGAAAAGGGTAACTCTGAATACTTTGTTAAGAAATGACTATATGGGTGCAAGGGTGAGAATAAGGAGACTAGTTAGGAGGCTGCTGCAATAATTCAGGAGACAAATGATGGAGATCTGGACCACAGTGGTAGCAATGGAAATGGTGAGAAATGATTGGACTCAGAATACATTTTGAAGGTAGAGATAACAATTTCTGGATATTTGCTATGAAAGACTGGATATGAGCTATGAACAAAAGTGAGCACTCAAGATGACTCCAAGGTTTTTGAACTGAACAACTAGAAGGATGCAGTTGTCATCAACTAAGTTGGAAAAGACTGATGGAAGATGAGGTTTGAGAGGCAAGTTCAGGAATTAGGGTTTGGACATTAACTTTGAAATTCCTGTCATACATCTTCACTGGGGACTTCTAGCAGACAATTGCTTGTACATACAAGCCTGGAGTTCAAGGAAGAAGTATGGACTAGAGATATTAATTTAGGAGTAATTGGCATTTATATAATATTTAAAGCCATAATACTAGAACTAGATGAGTAATTGAAGTGACTCAATCTAGGGGGTCACTTTTGATTAAGATATCTGAAGCTTGAGCCCTGGGACTCAATGTTTAGAAGTCAGAATGAGAAGGCACTAAAACACAAGATTCATCTGGAGCCCGAAACACCAGTGAAGACCTAGTAGCAAGCCTAAGAACCCACTCACAGATCAGCCAACTCTTCTACATTGCCATGAGGTCGTGTACAACAAACAGCCTCTTGGGAAGCAGAATGGTGGGGAAGATCACCCTGAAAGACTAAGCATTTATCACTAAAGAGGCTAAATCAACCCTTTCTATGGAAAGAGACTGATTTACATATAATAACTGGCAATTTGTGATTTTTTTTGCCTGCCATTAAAGGGTATCAAAGCATCAAGGCAAGTTATAGGAATGGAGTGCTATATGTTTTACATATTTGGCTATAGTATGAAAAATTTAAATTCTGCTATATTAACAATTCAACCAAAGACATCTATGTTCCTCAGCCCCTCAAAAGTTCTGACAGCCCCAGTAGATCCAATTTACTCCCAGGCCTCAATAGCCTGAAGGGAGAAGATGTTGTGCCTTCAACTGTCCACCACAATACAAATGGCTACTATATACTGAGTACTTACTTTGTAGGTGAGCAGTTTAATACATTGCTACTTGATCATTATAATCTTAGGAGATGAGGACTATCAGTCTACATTTTAGAGATTAGGGAAAAGAAGCCCAGGCAAGTAACCTGACCAAAGCGGTAGAATCACGATTAAAATCCAAGTCTAATTACAGTACCTGGACTTTGATTCACCGTATCATACTGCCTAGTCACATCACCTTGAAATTTATGTTTAATCTACTCAAGGCTCCAGGAATCTTGAGGGAAGTGGGGAGGGGCATAATTAAGGCAACCCAACAGAGACCAACTGAGCCAAGGGGGTTGGGAGTCACATCTTTTATAAGCATAGAGGCACTGACAGATATATCTTGCTCAAATTTTGTCACTTCTATAATCCATCTTCCTAAGAAGCAATGGGCTGTGGGACTAGTGGTCTATTTTGGGACTATTAACTAGCACAGAGGCTCTGAAAAGCTAATTAATCTCTTGGCAAATAAATGACTAGACCCCATGTAAGGATGTGCCCTCAAAGCAAGGAAAGAAAGTAGGTCAAGGAGTCAGATAACAAATTTTAGCTTGGCAGTTTTAGATCTAGGGAGAGATTAATGTTGGCTCCTTCACACTTTGGTGAAGGATTTGTGGTTACTTCCCTCAAATTCTATGTGCATATACATGACAGATTTCAAAAGCTGCCCTAAAACAGGGTTTCCTCCTCCTAGCACTCATTTGCCTTTGCATATTGTTTGATATGACTATTTCATGTTAGGAGAAACCCATCTTCCCTGGTTACAGAGGACTTGATTTAAGATGCTAGATATCCTCAGATTTTTCCTCACCTACAAAAGAGGGACCATACCCTTTATAATGCATACAGTATTGCCTAAATCATAGGTGGAAAGTTGTTCCCAAACACAGGCCAAACTGAGAGGCTCTCTTACTGTAGTTCACACAAATCCCAGACAAACCATACTGTGTTCTGGGGTCACATGTAAAATGTTAACTCCGTAAATCTCCCATCTCATGGTAAACATACATGCTCTTTCAACCTGACTATTGTAGATGACAACAAAGACCCATGATTCAACTTTGGACTACTTTACTGTGTTTTTTGTTTGTTTGTTTGTTTGTTTTTAAGCTCCACCTTGCCCATCTTCACCAATTGCCATTTAACTCTTTACCATTGAAAAAACTTCTGCCAGGTGAATTCTGCTAACATTTTGGGTGCTTGCTCCAAGGTGAAGTATTTCAATACTAGTTCACTTCATGGGTCTAACATCCATACTGGATGTGGGTGGAAAATAGTAATCATTCCACTCTGCCTATTTATAAGTATCCAGCTCAAGCCCTTATAAAAGTAGGCACTTAATATCTTATTAAATATAAATATATTTATATTAAATATAAATATAAATAAAATCTTATTAAAGATAGCTTCCTCCCCCTTCCTATCCTAGAAACTTTCTGCAGGCCATATCCATACCTATCTTTTCTGCATTTGTTTAGTCCTCATTTTCTGACCCTCATTTTGGCATTTATTTGTATTATTTTTTAATGTTTCATAAATGCTTAATGTTCCTACTATGTCTTGCCTTAAGAGTGTAAACTACATAGGGATAAGATTTATGTCACCTGTCCTCTAGTGTTAGACACATGATGGTATGTAAGAAATGCCCAATGTTTTGGTAGATTCTGGCTACAAGAGACAAAGGCTACAGTTCCAAGTAATCAGAGAGACTATCAAAAGAGAAACCAAAGCCAAACAGCCCATAGGAAGAGCAGGGCCTGAAGCAGAATCAGGCTTTGGATACTTAGCATTCTACCACTTTACAGGGTAGAACCAGGAGTAGAAACCAGATTCAAACTGAAATACTTAGGTTATTTTTCATGGGTATATAGACTTAAGTTCCAATAATTCTAGTAGGTAAGCTAGTTTGAAGCTAATCTGGTAAGGGGTATGGAAAGATAATGAGAGTGGGAATGAGAGAGAATTCTTAAAAAAAAAAAAAAAGGCTAGAAATGAGAGTGAAAAAAACAGTGAATAGCTTCCTCAACCATAGACAGCCTACCAGTTCATGGTTATAGACCCTCATGAGGTCTGGTTACTCTTACTGGCCTTGCCTTCCATGAGCTGTCTATACAGTTATTTTCCCAATTCTACATCCTTTTTTTTTTGGACTCTAGCTTACGTGGGTTTCTCTTTCTCATAACAAAATGATCCCTTTCCAGAAACCAATTTCCTATGATAAAATGGTTCCTCACTAAGATTACAATACAGCAATAATCTATTAAAGCACCCACATTATTTATTTATTTTTATTTTTTTATTTTTTTATTTTTTAATATATGAAATTTACTGTCAAATTGGTTTCCATACAACACCCAGTGCTCATCCCAAAAGGTGCCCTCCTCAATACCCATCACCCATCCTGCCCTCCCTCCCACCCTGCCCTCCCTCCCACCCCCCATCAACCCTCAGTTTGTTCTCAGTTTTTAACAGTCTCTTATGCTTTGGCTCTCTCCCACTCTAACCTCTTTTTTTTTTTTTTTTTCTTTCCTTCCCCTCCCCCCATGGGTTTCTGTTATGTTTCTCAGGATCCACATAAGAGTGAAACCATATAGCACCCACATTATTTAAACCTTACCACAAATTTTATTAACATTGGTTGTTTACTTTTCAATAATTGATGTCACTCCTTTTTGGAACTATTAGGAAGAGAGAACATAATTTACATGTACAAATTGTAGCCTGTGCTGTCTCTTCTGACCATGGAGGGATTAGGGGAGAGATTGCAAAAAATGCAGACTACACTGGGCTTGGGAAAATTCTAAGTCATAGAGAGACAAACCTTCAGTGGCTGGAAGAGGAAAAGATCAAATTTGGCAACTGACAAAAGAAATAAGAGAGAATCTATAAACAATATAGACTCTCTGTCCCAGGTCTAGGGTAGCAGACTTGGAGAGAATTGCAGAACTGAAAACAGAACTGGCAAATGTCAAGAAGGAACTTGAATTCAGGGCTAAAAAATGGGATGGAGATTCTTCTTTACAGTTCACTATAGCTGAGCAGGAAGAAGAGATGCTAGGGGAAATTTGATGATGTGGAGTTCCTAACTAGGAATACATAAATTAAAGATGACTTTATGAAAGATATGAAAGTACAACTGGTTGACTCCAAGGACCTACCAGATATGAAATGCTTGACTCCCAAATTTTTCTCCTTCAGGAAAAAGTTTCTTGACTTATGGATTCTGCCAAAGAATTCTTGTCAAGAAACTTCAGGAAAACAAAGACAACAGTTGCTACTGATATTGGAAGAGTTGGTAGATAAACTAACCTGGCTCACTAAGACCCTTTAAACAGACAGCTCTATGGCAGTCTGATAAAGTTTCATACTCACCCAGGGAATTATAAGTGAGGCTGAATTCTACAAGTGAAACTGGAAGGTTTCCAGGTACTGTGCAGTCTTCTGCAAGTGCCTCTTAGAAGGAGCCTGGAGCACTTAAAGCAGAATGAAGACTCTGGCCACTACTGTCACTGTAGAAATGGAAAATGAGAAAGCCCATCAAAAAGAGGCCTTCTGAGCTCAATTGGGTGAGGTCCAGGATGGGCCATTAGCATAAACTATGAAATTAATCTCAAATTAATCCACCTGTATCTCTGCTAGATCTTTACATCATATAATAGAGTTTACAAAAGTCGTAGCACATTTTAAATCATTCTTAAACTAGATATCTACCTGAGAGAAATGAAAACATGTTTACACAAAAACCTGGACATACATTTTATAATATCCAAAAACTGGAAACAATCTAAGTGCCTTTTAATTGGTGAATGGGTAAGCAAATATTCTCAACTTCACTCCCCTTCCCTAGGTCCAGAGGAGAGCAGTCACTTATGATCCTAAAGGGTAGTACTTCATGGCATTCCCACTTCATGGGCAGCCCTTTAGTAACACAACCTAGGTTCAAAGATGCTCAATTTGCTTCTGTGTTTTTTGCCTACTTGCTTACAACACTTGACCAGTGTTGGCTACTTTCTGCTCTCAAAAGCCTTTACCTCTACAGTACAGCATTAGGAACCTCATTTGTGCAATAAATATGTTCCTGCAAAGCTATAAATCAAAGGTTTTGAAATACAATTATATTTTCCAAAGTTCTTAATTTCAGAGATGTTTTATCTTAGTGATAAATTTATCATTAGTTGGCAATAATTTTCCAGTTTTAAGTTATCTACTATAAACCAAGTAGTTCCTCATTTGTACGAAAACATTACAATGTACTCTGAACTTACTCTACAAGAAAGAAAGTACAAGTTCTTTCAAAATGTGGATTACACACTAATGAGTTATCATTTTTTTTAAGATTTAGAATTTAATTATCAGGCAACCTACAGTTACTGTCTTCATATTCATGGTGCCCTTTGGCCCTACCTCATCTCAACTTTTTTTTCCCATTTCAAAAGACATCTTTTGAAAATCAGGCTTATTGAGATATAATTTACACACAATAAAATTGCTATTATTAGTGTACAGCTCTATGAATTTTGAAAGATGCAACATGAAACCCACACAACACTCAAGATAAAGAACAGTTCCATCATCCCCAAAAGCCCCTTGAGCCTCTTTGTAGTCAATACTTCCCAACTCCCAAGCAACCACTGATCTATTATAGTTTTGGCTTTTATGGAATGTCATATAAATGGAAGATCAGTATGTAGATTTTTGAATTTGCATCTATCACTTAGAATAATACATTTGAGATTAATTTATGTTGTTGTATCAGTGGTTTGTTCCTTTCATTGATAAGCAGATTCTATGGTATATGTACGTATGTATATGTATGTATATATATGTATGTATATGTGTGTGTATATCACTATTTGTTCACCCATTTACCAATTAAAAGGTAGTTTCTAGTCTTTGTCTATTATAAAATGTGTGTCCAGGTTTTTGTGTAAGCATGTTTTCATTTCTCTTGGGTAAATATCTAGGAATGGGATTGCTAGGTCATATGGTAATCTTATGTTTAACTTTACAAGAAAATGCCAAACTGTTTATTCAAGTGTCTCTCTATTATTCTGCAGTCCCACCAACAATGTCTGGGAGTTCTAATTGCTCCACATCTTCAACAACACTTGGAATTATTTTTATTTTGACCAAGTAGTGACATTTCATTGTGGTTTTGATTTGCATTTCCCTAATGACTAATGATGTTGAGTATCATTTCTTGTGTCATCCATATATGTCCAACAGTGATTGTTCAACTATGCCAATGTTTTAAAAACTGGTTTACTTTTTATTGAGTTCTAGGAGTTCTTCATATATTCTGGATACAGTCACTTATAAGATAGGTGTTTTGCAAACATTCTCAGTCTGTTACTTTTCACTTCCTAAACATCGTAGTACAAAGATCAGAGTTTTTATAAATTAAATTTTTAATGGATTATGCTTTGAGTGTTGTAGCTAAGAAATTTTTTGCCTAACCCAGGATCACAAAGATTTTGTCTTCTTCTAAAAGTTTTATAATTTTACATTTAGATTTATGATCTATTTTGAGTTATTTTGTATATGGTGCAAGGTATAAGTTGACAGGTTGAAGTTCTCTTTTTTTTCTTGAAAAATAATGTCCAATTATTCCAGCATTTTGTTCTTTTCACTATCTTTTGGTAAGTTTCCATTTAGCAGACAACTCTATATATAATATACAGAAAGGAAGGAAATCCTCTAGCTTTGGTGTGACAATCCTATGGCGGGAGATGGGAGGACAGTTCCCACTTTCTTTGGCATGAAATGCATAAGTAATGAGCTTTCTGCTCAATAGATATGCATAGTATAGGATAGTCCATAAAGAACTGTCAATACTCTGTAGCCAGAGATCACCAGGAACACACCAGTGATTGAATCAGTTGAGCTTATTATTCATCCCAGCAAGGGAAAGCACAAAATGGGGAACAGTGAGGTATCTCAGTAAGAGGGTAATAGAAAGGACTTACATTAAGGTTTGGGTTTGTGTTAGGTGATTTGGGGGACTTGGCTTTAAATTGGATGCTGTGAGGAAGCAGGGGTAATTCTATGATTGGGTATCTTAATAAATCTTATGTAGAAAGAGGGAAGATTAGCACAAGGCTAAAGCTGTCACTGGTAAAGAAGTAACAGCCACTCACATTAGTTTGATATCTTCAGTTTTTGTATTCCATTTGGTGGTGTGGATAAAGTTCATGTTTTTGTCTGTGTTCAGACATGGTTATGGAGTAGTCTTATTTTTGTCCTGATCCATCATGATCATGGGAGTAGCCTTTTCTGATGTTAATGTTCTCTGAAACTGTTCCACAGGATATATCAAGGAAGGCTTACCTATGGCAGGCCAGCTCCCAGCGACGCTAAGACCTGGCTGATAGCACCAGGTCAGCCACTTAATATCAAAGACTGGTCAAAGTTGTTGAGAACTTAGGCCATAGATTCAGAAAAAAAAACAAAAAACACAAACAAAAAAACCCCCACGTTTGATCTGCTCTTTATTGGCTGTGGGCCCTTGGGTAAATTAGCTAACTTCTTTATGGCTCCGTTTCCTCATATGAATATAAGAATAATCACAGTGCTTGACTGCCTTATTGGACTGTTAGGAAAGATGAGATATGACAAGAAAAACTTGTCAAACAAATCTTGGTTATTATTATTGTATCACAGAAAAGGTTAAGAAGGCTACTGGAACACAAAAAGGAAAACCAAGAATAGTCCAGGTAATTGTGCCAGAAAGTCAAAGAGCAGTAAGAAAGTGAGACTAGAAAAGCAAAATAATTTACATTGGATGACAATCTATAAAAAGCTATAAACTGTCCAGCTCATTTCAAAATGCCAGGATAATACATTAATAAAAACATTCATAAAAGCATTAAAAAAACAAAAACATTCATAAAAACATGGAAAACATAGGAACATAAAACATAAAACATAAAACATAAAAACATAGGAAAATATGTAGATCTTATACCAAACGATTTGCCATTTAAATGAGTTCATATAGTGGGGCGCCTGGGTGGCTCAGTCGGTTAAGCGGCCGACTTCGGCTCAGGTCATGATCTCACGGTCCGTGAGTTCGAGCCCCGCATCGGGCTCTGTGCTGACCGCTCAGAGCCTGGAGCCTGCTTCCGATTCTGTGTCTCCCTCTCTCTGACCCTCCCCTGTTCATGCTCTGTCTCTCCCTGTCTCAAAAATAAATTAAAAAAAAAACAACCACAAAACACGTTAAATGAGTTCATATAGAAACACTGAGTGGTTGATAACAATGAAACCCATTATGTGCATATACTAGGAGATAGATTCATGTGATGGATAGAAAGTTGGATTGGGATCCCTTTCAACTTCAATGCTTATAAATAATTTACTTCTTCCTTTCATATTTCTGATGTACAGCTTGCTCCTTACTGGCCCTTACTTTTTGAACACCACATCTTGGTAAGCATGCAATGTCACATCTAATTTGTAGTTTTTCAGTAATGCAGAAGGCTCTTTGTATGTAACCAACTAGAGGAAAACTTAACCATTTAAGAGACTGGATAATTGATATAGGCTGCATTAAGAATTTGTTTCATTAAAAGTTATTGCCTGAAGGCTCTAAGGATTCATCATCTTAAGACATACAATCTTTCAAAATAACATCCGGAAATAGTTTCATTTTAATAATCTGAGAATGGGATTTCATAGAATGGGAATCAAGATCTGAATGGATTCAGTCTATAAAATGAAGAGGGCCTTTCTTGAGGCTCCTTTCTGCTGCACCAAGGCACCCCAAACCAAGATAGCATCCTTCTATAAAAGCCATTCTAACAAGATAATATTTATTTTCATTTTAGAGCTAGGGGTGGGTGGGCACTGAGTGGTGCTATTCATTTTTACAGGTTTGAAAACTGAAGAAATAAGAAATGATTAGTGTCTGCCTTACAAGAAATACACGACTACCTATACTGGCCGTTTTATAAGGTTCTGTCATCTCACAACGTCCCAAAGAGCTCCCCTACATCCTGGTTGGCTTATGAGATGGTTTTAAACCACTGACGTGGCTTATGGCTTTAATAACTCTAAAAATGTCCAATGTCCCAGGAGATTGTTTTTATTAATCTGTTTTATTAATCATTTATACTTTAATAATGATTAAATTCTCTTGCAGAGAGAAAGAAGTCAAGGGAAGAACAGTGTAAGTGTGCAATTCGTAATTCTGCCTTTCACTCTGGAAAAGTCAGGTGTTAAGGACTGAGGTTTCTGTGACAGTAAGAAAATAGAGGAGGTATCCAACTCTTCACATGTTGGGTAAACACCCCAATCCACAGAGCTTGCTAATCGTCCAAATCGTATTTTAAAGTGAAATTATTATTTAATTTCCCCTTTTAAGTTCTGGAAAACTAAAATATCTCGACAGTCTCAGAACAATGGTCTAAGTGGATGTGATTCTATGCTTTGATAAATCAATGGGTAGGCTGAAACCACAAACTACATGTAGTCTGCTACATTTATGACCTGGATCAAAGTCATCTTCTTCCAGGATTCTTTCCTTGGTTCGAGTGTCCTTTTCTGAGCCTGGTCAACGGTTACTATTCAGTTGCATCACTCGGATTGCTTTGCGTTCGGGGCGGGGCGGGGAGGGAAAAGCCAACACAAACACTGGGTGAGGTTATTTGCTGGTTGCTTCGCGTGTGTTTTGTCTCGCTGGCTAGACTCAGGGAGGATCTCACACTTGTATAGGAATTCACATTTTGTAAGGCCCTCTCCCGCCCACCATCTCTTTGCAGTGTCTCAAAAAACCTACGATGGACTTAACTGTCATCTTCACTTGAAGGTGTAAGGAGAAGGGCGAAGAAAGGTGAATGGAGACCATTTGCCCAGGTGAGCGGCCTTTGCGCCACTATCCCTTTTGGTCGCCGCAACACCTGTGACGTGCATCCTACGACCCCTAGTCCGGAGCGAGGTGGGACGCCTCCCTCGCAAGTCCTCCCAGAGCCACACGCTTCTCCACACCTTCCAGAACGGCAGGCAGGCAGGGCTTCCGCCGAGGCGGGGAGGCTAGGAGAGGAACCCCGCTAGTCGGCAGGAGGCGAGGGAGCCGCGCAAAACCCGGTTTCTAACTTCACCGCTCGCCACCAAACGCCCGCTCTCCCCATTCAATTTCGAGTGCCCGGCCAGCCCTCAGCACTGCAGCAAGCCGGGCGACGGCCACGAACCACAGCGGCTCTCACGGCCCACAAACTCAATTCCGGGGCAGAGAGCTTTCTAATAATAACAACAGTGATAAGTGAGCAACGCCCTTCTCGTCACCCCTGTCACCTGGACAGTGAGGGCGCGCCGGGAGCCCCACAGGCAAGGGCTGACAGAAGGCCCAGTTCGTCAATCTAAGGAGGGGAAGCAGGGAAGGGAGGAAGGTTGAGGTCCCTGGGCCAAGAAAGAGGCAGAGAAATTAGCGACTGTCCCACCGTCCCTAGTGCAAAGGTTCTGAATTCCGACCGACCGTTACTCGTGGCGGAACGAAAGCTTAGCGAAACCGCTGGGCGAGCACTTGGGGTTTGAGGACCGCCGACCGCGCGTTCCGTGGGCTCCGCGCCCCTCGCCCGATCTGATTGGACGCCGAGGGGAAGGGGGCGGGAGGCCCCAGGGCAAGGCGCGCGCGCAGGCGGGCCAGGGGTTCCAGCGGAGGCACCCATGGGGCCAAGGGGCGGGAGCAGGCCGCGGGGGCGTCGCGCGTGCGCGCGTTCTGAGGCGGCTGGCTGGGGGCTGCTGGGAGGGCAGGGCAGTTCGAGAAACGGGTGGGTGTGTGCCGGGTGGGCGCGGGCGGGGCCTGGGGTGCGCGTGCGCGTCGGCGCCCGAGCCGCGGGAGGAGGCGGGAGCTGAGGAGGCGGCGGAGGGGGCGGGTCGCGTCCGGCGCCACGTCCGCAGCCGGAGGCCGCTACTGCCGCGGTTGCCAACGGAGTCTTCTGGCTCCGAAGCTTGAGGAGACGCCTCTGGAGCCCGCAATTGCCCGAGGCTGTGCCAGCCGCTCAAGCAACCGCAGCCGTCCTCGGTGCTGCCCGCTTCCTCCGCCCAGACCCGGCTCCAGACGCCGACCCTCGACCCCGGAGGTGTGTAAGCGGGGCTGGGAGGGCGGGGGGCGCCGTCCCGGCTTCCTGTCCTACTCTCTGTCGCCTTCTTCCGTTAGCTGTTCTGCACCTCACCGTCTCGGGCCTGGCTTCCCCGAGCCGAGCCTTTTGGGGGGGACTGAGCGGGAAAGGGGGAGGGGCGGGACGATGTTGGGGGCGGACGGAGATTCGCTGGCGGGGTTATTCTTCTTTACGACTCCCCGGCTCCCCAGCGGTGGTTTGTGACTGGGGACTTCTTTTGGAAGCCTCCGCTTCACTTCTTAGCTCCTTGGGTGTTAGGCTGGGAAAATGTGGGTGGGAGGGCGTCAACAGCCTGGGAGAGGAGAGAGGTGCGACAGGGGGGCTGTGTGCTGGGCTTCCCCGCCACACTACCTCCTGACCTGTTGATAAACCACTCTCCTGGGTTCAGGCACACAAGCCTTGGTCCCCAGTGCTCTTCCTGGGTAGAAAGGCTCTACCCTCACGCCTAACCTAAGGCTGAAAGTGTGGAATGGAGAGAGGCGCTGACGGCGCCAGGGGTGATGGGGGACCGCTGGTGCACCCGTTGGTGCCATCATTGCCTCCCAGGTCTAAATAAAAGCCGTGCTTGCTGTGCACACGCAGCTTCGAGACGAGTCCCCAAGCCTCCACTTCCAGTCATATCCCAGCTTGAATAGATCCCCTTTAATGTGTAAGAAGACAGAAATTCTGGAACCTTATGGGAGTGGGGGTGTGCTGGGTGTACAACGTGGAGCGGAGGGAGGAGGTGCTGAGCTTAGTCCTAGTCACGGCTTCTCCAGGGTCATTTTCTGCCTCTCCTGCCACGTCACTCCCTCTGCTAAAGGGAAAAAAAAAAAAAAAAAAAAAAAAGACTTGCTAGTGCCTAAAGAGATCAGTGGGGGGAGAAGGGACTGCTGGGAAAGGTTTACAAACACCTAAAGAGGAGAGTTCTTATTTTATTATGTCTTTGTGAACCCTTGTGCTAATTCCAAGTGAAAATACTTTATTTTGCTACCTGTGATTATTTGCTACCCGTGATGATTTGCTGTAATGTGATTGTTTAACCTTTAGGACATCCATTGGTGTGGGTGCTCTAGGAGCTCCCGGGAATATTGATATCACATCAACAGGTCTGTTTGCATGTATGTGGCCATGCCTGGTTTTTTAAAGAATAGGAAGTAATCTTTAATAAACCCATATTCACTGTTCTGACTTTTTCCCTCACTTTCATTTCTTCAGTCTGTGTCCTGGCAGATGTGCCAGAAACCAAGTTTAATAAAAATGTGTCCCTATGTGGAGAATATCATTAGAAAAGTTTAAGTTGTGTGTGTGTGTGTGGGTGTGTGTGTGTGTGTTTTACTTAAGGAGAATCTTCACCTGTCTTTGTTTCGGTCATTGAGTATTTGCTGTTTTGCTACTTCCTGAAGCTATCTCCGTGGATTACATAGAAATACCTTGAGAGTAGGGCCTTCACATGCTTGTTCTGGTTGAAACCTCAGTGCCCAACACAGTGTCTGACATGGTAGGGACACAAATACATGTTGAACTAATGAGGTACAATTTCGTGAAGATTACGAGGGTACTGGTTATCTGGCTTGATAGCATGTTGTGTAATTCCGCTTTACTGTTTCATTTCAAGACAACGCTTAAAAAGTTGCCATCTTGATACTCTTGGTTGTTACTTGTCACTAAGGGGGTCACTTAAAAGTTTTACTGAAAGATTATTTTTCTTCCCTGCCAGATTCAACGCATTTCTTGTAGCCTGTTTGCTGTTGATCTAGTGGGCGGGGGCCATGTTTAAAAGCAGCCTGTTCAGGATAGTTGGTTAACCAGAGAAGCCTAAACACAATAAGCTGGTGTTTTAATATACGATGCTTATTGGTATATGTGTGTTAAAGCCCTGTATAAATATATTTTGAAACCCCTTGTAGTTATTTGGCAAAGAGGCTGAAAGCAGGGGGTTGGGGATGTGGCAAAGTTCCTATATATAGAATGTGTAGAAGAATTTAGCTAATTCATTTATAGTCTTTTTCTTATAGGGAATTGGCACTTACTATTTAATAATAAGCTTTTGAAGTGGCTTTGAAGGTAAACTGTTTTGTACTGTATTTTGTAGTTAGGATTTATATAATGTGTTAGTGCTATGTAACTTCCTTTGGCACAGAGAAGGGTGTTCAGCCATGGGCAAATTCGTGTACTGTTTTCAGACTTTTTCACTATTAATGAAAACATTATGTATAAAATGTCGTAGATATCCACAAACAACCCTGATTCATCTGTTTTCCTTAAAAAAACAAAAAGTTCCTACCGAGGCATTTGTTTACTTATTTCTATTATTGGAAGAAAAATTACCCTCTAGGGAATAGTGTTGTTATTAATCCTTGCTGAATGTATTTGCCAGCTGCTATGTCTATGATACTGTTGTACTGGACAAGAATTGTTTCTCCTTCGCCTAAAATACCTAAGTTAACTACTGATGAATTGCAGTATACAGCAAAGAAGCCTTTCACATTTTACAATTTCTTTTTTTTTTTTTAATTTTTTTTTTTTAACGTTTATTTATTTTTGAGACAGAGAGAGACAGAGCATGAATGGGGGAGGGTCAGAGAGAGGGAGACACAGAATCTGAAACAGGCTCCAGGCTCTGAGCTGTCAGCACAGAGCCTGACGAGGGGCTCGAACTCACGGACCGTGAGATATGACCTGAGCCGAAGTCAGCCGCTTAACTGACCGAGCCACCCAGGCGCCCCTTACATTTTACAATTTCTTAAAAACATACACTTATAACCAGTTTTAGTTGGTACTCTGAGTTTGTTCAAATGGTAAAATTAATTTATGTCCAGAGAATAAATTCAATTATTTGTCCTGATCAAAAGGCAGTTTTCTGTTTTTATTGTCTTAGAAAAGTACTTTTTACATAGAAAATTATGTGCATTATGAGTTCTTAGCAGATAATTTTTTGGTTTTTGCATGAAACTAAATTGATAAGTCCTGGAAAAACTGGGTAAACTTGTTTAGAGAAGTCCTGTGTGTGCTCAGTCACACCAAAATCTTAGTGCCTAACAGTATGCCTGGCACATAGTAGGGGTCCAAGTATATGTTGAACTAATGACTCAATAAGTTTAGGGCAGATGGTTTGCATAGAATTTCATAATTTTCTTTAAGGGTAATATTTAAATGGTCATTTTTAAAGAAAATGTTTATTTATTTTGAAGGAGAGAGAGGCAGAGAGGGGGGAGAGAGAGAATCCCAATTAGGCTGCACACTGCCAGGACAGGGCTTGATCTCATGAACTGTGAGATCATGACCTGAGCCGAAACCAAGAGTCAGACTCTTAACAGACCCAGGCACCCCACATGGTCGTTTTGACACTTTTCCTGTCAGTTGTTACTTGTCTCCACGTGTATACTTTTTTAAAATTTTAATTAAAAAAAATTTTTTTTATTGTTGAGAGAGTGTGTGTGTGCGTGCGCATGCGGGAGGGGGCAGAGAGAGAGGGAGACACAGAATCTGAAGCAGGCTCCAGACTCTGAGCTGTCAGCACAGAGCCCGACTTGGGGCCCGAACTCACAAGCTGTGAGATCATGACCTGAGCCGAAGTCAGACACTTAATGGACTGAGCCACCCAGGCACCCCTTAATTTTTTATTTTAGAGAGAGACAGAGGGAGTGGGGTAGAGGGGGAGAGGGGGAGAGGAAAAGAATCTTAATCCACACTCTAGTGAGGAGCCTAACCCAGGGATCGATCCCAGGGACCCTGAGATCATGACCTGAGCCAAAATCAAGAGTCGACTGTTCAACTGACTGAGCCACCCAGGTGCCCTATCATGTATATACTTTTAAATTTTACAGGCAGATTTTTACCTTTCCCAGTTTTAACAGATTAGGAGCGTGTTTGTCTTCACAGTTCCCAATTTAAGAGAAACAAGTCCCCTGTTCATGATAATGAACAGCATGGTAATACAAAAAATATTTCTCCTTGGTGATAAAGTGGTAGTGTCTGTAAAGAGGTAATATCACTAAAATTTTGGCACATATACATATGTAGAGGTTGGAAATGATTTATGTGAGTAAAAAGTACAGGTGGCATTAAGATAGTTAAGGATTTTAACAAAAATACTTTTATAAGGCATTTGGTGCCTTATGACAAAATTAGGAATCTAGAAAATGACAATATTCCAAATACTTGCAGCTTTTACACAATTTTTATCACCCTAAGGGTTCTAGGGGAATTTTAATACTATATACTTGCTATTAACACCAATGGTGTACAAGAAACTTGAACATTAAAAAAATATGTACACAAAATAAAAATCAGTCTCCGTGGCATCTTAGGGTTTCCAAAGCCCTGTAATACCAAGTTCCTCTGTTCTAGGTAGCCAGGCTTCTAGCCTGGCAGGACTCCAAATTTTCTTTTTTATTGTTTATTGATAATCCTGTTTGCAACTATTACTAACAATATTAAATGTAACTGGATATTTCTGTATAATGGTATCTAAAGTCCTATATTTCAAACTCTTCTACCAAAATACATCTAACTTAAGAGCAAAGTAAATTCCTGGGGGAGGTGAGAGTGTGGTGGGCTGAAAAGAGAGAGCTGGTAAACCTGTGAGTATACATCCTGAAGAAGTTCCAAGTAAGAATGAAATTTTTTGATGGGCTCCTGCATGGCTCACGTTCGGGTTGTGATCTCAGGGTTCTGTGAGTTTGAGCCCCGCATGGGGTTTTCTGTTGTCAGTGTGAGCCTGCTTTGGATCCTCTTTCTCCCTCTCTCTGCCCCTTCCCCTGCTCACCCTCACACTCTCTCTCCAAAATAAATAAACATGAAAACAAAAAAAGATTCTTTGTCTCCCTCTGCCCCCTCCCCTGCTTATGCTGTCTCTCTCTTAAAAAAAAAAAAAAAAAAAAAAAAAAGCTTAAATAAAAAAAGAATGAAATTTCTTGAAAGTCCAGTTATCTTAAAAAATTCCCAAGCACTTTTCGATTATCTTTTTAATTAGTGTATGTTTAAAACAAAACAGTATTTTAAATTACAATGTAGTAAAATATATGCATCCTTCTACTGTGGTTCTTAAAACTCCTGGCATACTACTGCCTACTCTTAAATAAGCATTTGAAAAGCACAATTCCAGCTTAACGTGTTCTTTAAAGTTTATTTATTTATTTGAAAAAGACAGAGACAGTGCAAGTTGGGGAGAGGCAGAGGGAGAGAGAGAGAATCCCAAGCAGTCTCCACACTGTCAGCACAGAGCCTCATGTGGTGCTTGAACCCATGAAGCCATGAGATCGTGACCTGAGCCGAAACCAGGAGCTGCATGCTTAACTGACTGAGCCACCTAGGCGCCCCCCTTTTTTTTTAACCAAAATTTTTACCATATATTGGTATGTATCTTTTCTTGTTATGTTTGAAATTAATATGGATACAAACAATAATTTTATCTCACTTATTCCACAAATACTGTGTGTCAGCTTACAACAAAAACATGTACTAACAAAATGGTAAGAATATAAATAAGATATTCAAATTGCAAGCCAGGGAGAACAGCAATAAGAGTGGAGGTCTTGGGGAGGTGTGAAGTTGGGGGGAAATAGAACAACTGGGTGGGCCACATGAACCTACTCAGCTAAGTTGGGATTTTAACTGTAAGCTTCCTGGAAGCCAAGAAAAGGGAGATATCACATCTTTCTTTGTATCTTTTAAATGGGAAAGTACATAGATCTCAAAGAGAAGAAAATATTCTAAATATGTTGTGGAAACAAAGTTTTTCTGAATACCTCTAAGGAAATTCCTTAAAATTTGTTTTTATGTTTTTTTATTTTGTTTTTGAGAGAGAGAGAGAGAGAGAGAGCGAGGGTGGGGGGAGGGGCAGAGAGAGGGAGACAGAATCTGAAGCAGGCTCCAGGCTCTGAGCCATCAGCGCAGAGCCTGACATGGAGCTTGAACTCATGGACTGCAAGATCATGACCTGAGTCAAAGTCAGACGCCCAACCGACTGAGCCACCCAGGCACCCCCCCTAAAGAAATTTCTAATGTGGAGCTCTGTATCAGAGCTATCAAGTGATGTAGTAGGTAATTTCTTTACAGTGTGGTATAGTCAGTGTAGTAGCTTGCATTAGGCTCTTTGTCAGGGTTTCCTTACTGAGGACATAACTGAGAATTAAACTCAGTGGTGGCATTTTCTTCAAATCAGCATGTTTTGATTTGAGTATGTTGTTTTTAGATGGTCACCTTGATTTGAGGATAAAAGCCTTAAAAAACTAGGATAAAAACTAGGTAGATGAACTGCATAATCTTTGAAAATATCCTTTATGAATATAACTGATATCCAGACTTAAAAATATGTACAAAAGCAATGCATGTTTATGGTTGAAAATTAAAACATAGATGTTAAATATACATTTAAAGAAGGGTGATGGTATTTCTTTCTCTCTCTGGCACACACTCTGTGTATGTGTGTATGTTTGTCTCTGTGTATACGTGTGTGTGTGTGTGTGTGTGTGTGTGTATATGTTTCTACCCCTTAGTCGCAATCTTTGTCAATATTTTGGTATACTTCCTTTCAGTCTTTTTATGTGTATTTAAAAAATTGGATCATATGATATATGCCTTTTATGTTCTCTAAATGTAACATTAGCATTTCCCCGTAGTATTTGATCTTCATAAACTGTTTTAACGTCTGTATTGTGTGTGTCTCTAGGAAGCTTATAAATTCGTCTCTTGCCTTCCATGAGGCTGTACTCATTTGTACACTTTCAAACGTATTTTGTTTGTTTTTGCTGGCTTCTCTTATACTCACCTCTTAAGTATGAGCAGTCCAAATAAGGTTATCTGTCTCCTTCTCTTTTATCATTTTTTCCCTTGATTGTATCACCGTCCCTCACATTTCTAGCTATCACCCAAAACAGTCTCAGGACCTCAACTCTAACTCAGACTTCATGCTGAGTTTCAGACCCCTTAAATCCAGTTGCCTGCTAAACATGTCCTGTGTATACCCTGAGGCCATCTCAGATCCAGCTGTTCAAAAACAAGGTCATCATACCTATAGTCAATAGTAATGTATTATACACTTAGGTCTTAGAGGGTAGATCTCATGTTAAATGTTCTTACCACAGTAAAATAAGAATTTTTAAAGTCCTTCATCTTTTCTCAGAAGTGGTTTTTTGTCGCCTGTCGTGACCTCATCATCTTTGTCTACTTAGTTGCTCACACTAGAAATCTTACATCCTGTATTTTTCTTTTATCTCTTACTTATACCTAAGGTCTCTATTCTACTTCATACAAAAAATTCAAGTATTTATCTACCATGCATCAGACATTGAAGAAGGCTTGAGGATGGAGCAGTGAACAAAACCAAGCCTTGCTTTCATGGAGCTTACATTCTAATTGTGGGAGACACAAAGTAAACAGATCTCTATATATCAAGTGACAATAAGAGCAGTGAAGAAAATAGAGCAGGTTTAGGTGAAAATAATAGGGAGAGGAGTAGGAGGGGCTAATCTATTGTAAAGTGGTCTGGGCTGATCTCCAAGAAGGGGATACTTGCATAAAGACCTGAAGGAAGTTAGGAGGCAAGCCAGATACATATCTTGGGGAAAAGCCTTTCAGGAGAGGATGAGCAGGGAAACCCATGTTGCTAGGCTGGTGAGTGAGAGGCAGAATGGTAGGAGATGCTGTCAGAGTGTTAGGTGTCGGGCCTCAACTCTGGATTTTATTCTGAGCAAAACAGGAAGCAGTTGTAGGTGTTCAAGCAGGGTATGGCAGGGCTAGACTGAAGGAAGAGGAAAGGCAGAAGCTCAGAAGCCAGTTAAGATACTTTCTAACAACCCAAGTAAGAGATTATGGTAGTTTAATTGAAAGTGGTAGTAGTAGAGGTGATGAGAAGTGGTTGTATTCTGGACTTATTTAGGCAACAGAATTTACTGATGATTAGATGGGAATGTAAAAAATAGGAAATCAAGGGTGACTCCTAGGTTTTTGCCCAGATATTCATTTATACAGGAAACATTGGCAGAGTTTAAATTGTTACTTCGTCTCACGGGACTACTAAAGTCGCCTTACTGTGTTTAATCTCTCTGACCTTCATCTGTTCTTGCTTCAGTTAGCTTCTTGAAGCACAGATCTGATGGTGTTACCCTGTCATGACTCCTCTTTGCCTACCCATAGGAGGATAAAGTCAGTTTATATTGTATAGATGAACTTGCATAGGTCTTTTATAAAGCTGCCCTAATCTTTTAAATGGCGGTCATTTTCTTTTTTTAATTACAAGATATATGTGGGAAAATTAAGAATTTTTTTAAGGGATTCTATCTTAGCAGGAAAAGCTAAGTCTTTTGGTTGGGGTTTGTGGAACATATACAGAAAGGCAGTTTTGAAATATATGCAATTACTGTCACAACTGTTTTTTAAGTAAGCTTTATACCCAGTATGGGGCTTGAATTCGTGACCCTGAGATCAAGAGTCACATGCTCTACAGGGTGAGCTGGCCAGCTGCCCCCCATCACACCTGTTTCTAAACTCTAGCTAACATAGGTAGGATGTATGTGTGTATATAATTTCCTCACATTTCTGTACAGGGTCTGGTAGCATCCATTGATTGGTTCAGCCAGGAGATCTGGATTTGTATGTGTATTGTATACAGATACTGGGAACACAGTGATAAACGAGTGAACTGGGAACACAGTGATAAACGAGTCTCTCTTCTTGCAGTTAACAGTTTAGTGGGGAAGAAAGTGGCTCCACAATAGTTTTTCATCAGGAAGGGACACACATATTCTGCCAGGAATTCTGCATGTTTTGTTTTAAATGTGTTAAATAGCATTCTCATCCTAGAGTTAGGGCTTCTATATCTTTCTGTTTATATTTCCTGAACACCAAGGATCTGATGAAGTTATTTGCCTTTTGCCACACAGTTTATGGTCAAGTTGGGATTGAAACTCAGGCTCTCTGATCCCAGTACCTTCAACACTATGCTGTATAATGTCTCATGCTCTTACCATGATGACAAATTAAAGAAACATAAATATGAATGGAAGTCAATTTAACTTTTTGGTTTAAGGGAGTTTTAAAATTAAGGCAAATCAGTCAAGAACTCCTTCTCCCAGTAATGCAGTAGCTGATGTTCTTTCTGTTTTTTTTTTTTTTTTGTCAGAGATTACATGTATCTACTATTACTTTTTAAATGTTAAGTGTATATGCATACACACTTTAAATATGCTAAATCACTTATGATGTGCTAAGTTCACAAACCAGACTAGCATAAGATTAAGTGCTGTTGACCTGAGTCAGAGTTTTCACTAGAGCAACCAAAAGGTATTTAAGCAAACACATGACTTGTGCTGCTGGGCTCTGTGGGGTGCATTGAAATCCCATCTTACACAGGATTTAGGTTTGACAGGCACTGCAGGTTGAATTACATGAGGTTACAATTCGCCTTTGAAAAATCTCATGTCTTACTATCACTACCATCATTTACCATCAACATGTTTTGCTTGGATTATTGAAATATAGAAGAAAATAAGGATGAATTTTTATCTGATTATCTAGAGCTTAACAGCAGTAGTAATCATAAAGAGAAACTTTCCTGACCTTCCCTTGACCACTTAAAATTAACCACTTTGTTCTGATACGTGCTATAATATGTATGAACCTTGAAAACATTATTTTAAGTCTCCTATCAGGTCTTTCTGCCTCTGTTCTTGCTCCTGTATTGCTTGTTCTCCCCACAACAGCTAGAACTATCTTTTAAAAGTGTAAATCAGAACCCATCACCTCTCTGTTCAATGCCTTTCACGGGCTCTGCATCTCAGAGCTAGAAAGCTAGTCACCACCAAGACCTGTAAGGGCTTATGCGATGCAGACCTCCCTCACTCTTTGACCTCCTCTCCTGCTGCCCTTTGCTGTGACCCCTGCTACACTTTTCTGGCTGTTCCTTCTTGCTGCTTCTGGTAAGCTCCCACCTCAGGACCTTTGCTCTTGCTGTTTTTTATGCCTTGAGGCTTCCTTACCCAAGTATCTTGTATCCTTAACCTCCTTTACAATGTCACCACATTGAGGCCTTGACAGACTGTCCTATTTAAAATATATCCTCCCTCCATCCCTCCTTCTCCACAGCATTTAACCCCATCTGACATAGACAGTATATTCTTTGTTTATTGCCTTTCCCTACTAGATGATATGGGATGTTCATGATGGCAGAGATTTTTTGGTTTGTATTGATCAATGCTATATATCCTGTGCACCTAAAACATTACCTGGCCTATAGTAAGTGGTCAATCAGTATTTGTTAATTGATCAGTATATTTAGTACATTGTTAGTTTTCATGATATCTATTCCAGCTTCGTTGAGATACAGTTGACATTCAGCATTGTGTTAGTTTAAGGTTTACAGTGTGGTGGTTTGATATACATGTATATGAAATGCTTCCTATAGTAAGGTTAGTTAACACATCTTTTACCTCACATAATTACCTTTTAGTTGTTATGGTGCAAACATTTTAAGGTATAGAATTTTATCAACTTACAAATATACAATATAGTATTAACTATAGTCACTATGCTGTACATTAGATCCCCAAAACTTAATCCTCCTGTAACTGGAAGTTTGTACCTTTTGACCAACATCTCATTTCCCCCACCTCCTCACTCCCTAGCCCCTAGCAACCACCAGCCTCCTGTTTCTATGAGCTCAGCTTTTTGAGATTCCACATATGAGATCATACAGTATTTGCCTTTCTCTGCCTGAATTATTTCACTTAGCATAATGCCCTCAGGTTTCATCTGTGTTATCACAAATGGCAGGATTTCCCCAATATACTTTTACATTTCTGTTGTAAATGTACAGATATAATAATTTAGGCTCCATGATTTTATGACTAGGAAACAGTTGACTGCTGGGATCACAACCGTCATTTTCTGGCCAATCAAAACCATCATTATAGACCAATTTTGACTTGTTTTATTCTTTACTTAGTCAAGTGAATATAAAAGCAAATATTTTAAGATAGTAAAGGAAATTGGGAAAAAATTTTAACTGTGTTTTCTTCATCCCAATACAGTTTATTTTATTTCTTAGGTTCCTTTACTACTTGTATTAGGAAGTAATCACATATATATATTTTGCTACCTGTGTTTGTAAGAGTTCTAAAAACAACAATAAAAAAGTAATAAAAATCCATCTCTTAGTGATTCTGATTGGTGGTATCTTTACAGGAGAAGGATGTGATTTTTAGAAAATTTTCAGAAGGAACATGTTTTTTAGTTACAGTATAGATTTTCCTTAAGTCTGTCGTGAAATAAATTACAATTAACCAATACTTCCTACTTGTTGTAGGAAGAAGCACTTAAAATTTTTGGGTGTTAACTCCCAGCTTCCAACTTTCTTTCAGTAACAGCAGTAACAATGTAGGAAAGCTTTTGCCATGCCTGTTACTCTTTGGTTGGTGTTTGAGATAAGATGTTGATTGTCCAGTAGTGTAATAAAAGTATTTCTTTAACACCACAAAGTAGGAGAGAAATAAGATGAAGTAGCCTTGTGACAGTGTTTTGAAATGTTGTTTATCTGAATAAAGTTACGTCTTAATTGAGCATGTGGTAAGAAGTAGTCTCATGTGTTGAGGTTACAATGAAATGTATATATGTTTTTTAGGAGATCATGAATCAGGCAGATAAAAATCAAGAAATCCCATCATACCTTAGTGATGAACCACCAGAAGGTAAGTATGCATCTGACACACTAAGCATGTGAATTAAACTGAATTAAAGTTCTGATTGTTTTTATTAAGTTTATTCATTTTTTTAAAGTTTATTTATTTTGAGAGTGTGCTCATGCACAATTGGGGGAGGGGCGGGGGGGAGAGAGAGAGAGAGAGAAAGAGAGAGAGAGAGAGAGAGAGAGAGAAAGAGAAAGAGAATCCCAAGAAGGCTCTGTGCTGTCAGCACAGAGCCCAACGCAGGGCTCGATCCCATGAACCACAAGATAGTGACCTGAGCCGAAATCAAGAATCAGTCATTCAACTGACCTGAGTCACCCAGGTGCCCGTTTTTATCAAATTTAAAGTAACAATCTGTTTACCTTGTCAATAAATATGTTCCAAAAATAATTGATGATAAATATTTTTAGCCTCTAAGAAGAAAGCACAGATATTGGTGAATTGGGGACACAATGCAACTATTTTATTACATAAGATCTATTCTTTTGTTACTCTTTTATAAAGACCATTTCACAGGTTAGGGTATCTTTTCATTTGTAGAGAATGGGTACGGGCTGCAGAGGAAGAATGGACTGTGTTTAGTTTTCATGTCATGCATACAAAAACTCAATTCAAGAGGCACTTGAGATTTGTTGTTAAGCTATTATTTATAATTGGTAGCTCTCTCTTCCTATATTAATACATGGGCTTAGGGTAATTTAAATCGTCTTTTAGTTTGAAAATTGTGACATCATGGATCATTTTCTTACACTTCAAAAGTCCTTGGAAACACTAACTGCATACCTGAATGTCTTTACTGTATACAGAAAATGCCTATAGTCATTTTCTGTTTGTGGTTTTGGTGTAGAATATATAAGCCAAATAGCAATCTCCTTGGATAGCTGCATTTGTACAGGACAGTCAATAGGTATGATAGAGAATCAAAGTGAAGACTAAGAGATGAAAGGCTGGTAGACCAGACTGGAGTAGCAGACAGACTCAATATCACCAGGAAGAGGGTAGAGCTGGAAGTTGTGACTCTAGGTATGTATTTTCTTCCCAGTTCTGTTGCCCACTGTCCACAGTTTTCTTCCTATATTTCTTATGTTGGTAGACAAAAATGAAATTGTTAGGAAAACACAATGAAAAGTTTATACATAGGCCTAAAAGAAGATGGAGGTAACTAGCTGATGAGTTTTAGTTTGGTGGAGGAATAGCCTGGAAAATTATTAGTTCAGCTATTTTCCTTGACTAGTCATATCTAAAAAAATTTTTTTAATGTTTTATTTATTTTTGAGAGAGACAGAGACAGAATGTGAGTGGGTTAGGGGCAGAGAGAGAGGAAGACACAGAATCCAAAGCAGGCTCCAGGCTCCGAGCTGTCAGCACAGAGCCCGATGCCGGGCTTGACCTCACAAGCTGTGAGATCATGACCTGAGCCGAAGTCAGACACTCAACCAACTGAGCCACCCAGGCGCCCCATCCTTGACTTATTTTTTAGGTCTAGAACCTAGAGTTCTGAAAATAAAAGAGCTTAATGAGAAAGTTAATAAGGACTTTGTAGGGATAAAGTCAGAAAAGAGATAAAGACTATTCAGGAGCATAATTGTCAAGGAACAGAAAGTGCTTTAGTAATGTCTCTATTATATGGCAACCTGCTAAACTAAGGTAGTCTGCAGAGCAGATAATCTATATGGTGGTAATTAAGAGCACACTGTAATTAAAGAGATCAACAGCATTAATATTTATTTGCCTTGACTAAGAAATATTGTCTTCATTAAAGGCGTGTGCATCAAATTTGGCATAGCAGGATACTAATGAGGGTATTCAGCATGAGGCACTTAACCTGTTTTATCCTCAGATCAAGATTTTCCCCTTTTCCTAGTGTTAGTGACTTTGATTACAAAAGAATTACCAATTATGTAACCCTTTTATCATAACTTTATATAATTAATGTATTCAAATGCTTTTCCATATCTTGTCTTTTATTTCAGCTATTTAAAGATTTTATTACCTATACTTATCAATCAAATAGCTTCAATTAAAAATTTGGTTTTTATAAATATAGCCATTGTTCTATAGTTATGAGCTATTTTGACGAGTCAGTGAGATTTTCATACTTGTGACATGATGTCAAACCTCTAAACAATGGGAAGAAAATCTATATCAAGGTAAATTAGTGCTGTATTAAAAAAGCTTAATTTTCAGAGTATATTCTCCATTAAATATTATCAGTTTCCCAATGTTATCTTCTGTCATAACCACATTCTGCTAGGAGTTCGTAGCTTTGGTGGTCTTAGTTGGATCTGTGTACCCAGAGAATTGAGTTTTCTTTGTGTGATTTGTACCTTTTCAGTGATTAAAGCCTGAACTGTTTAGTTAGCAAGTATTTTTCCATTAAGTTTAGAAAAATGTAAACACCATTGTTTATGTGTTGTTGCTGCCTGAATCATTCATTCGATTGCAAAGTAGAAAGGACTTGTGTCTGTTTGAGGCTGGCACAAGCAAATTTTTATGAAATTTGATGCCTGAGTTTGAGGTTACACGCCAATTTGAATGACTCTATCAAAACAAACCAGAGAAAAAACTTATGGCTTAAAAAAAAATCTGAATTTTTCATATTGATATTACCTTTTCTGGGAGTATTTGAAGAGTTTTTACAGACTAGATGCTCAAATCACATACTCTGTCCTTTAAGAATTATTGAGGCAATGAAAGTATTAAACATAGCTGTAGTTTCTCAACACTATGAAAATCATTTTAGGTGGGTAACATGATTTTAAGCAGTAAATAAATTTCCTAATTTTACATAGCATTACTCTTTAAATACGTTATTAAGAGCATATAGAGCAGACACCCACATATATTTAAATTACTGGTTCTTAAATTTTTTGGTTTCAGGATGCTTTTACACTTTTAAAAATTGAGGACCCTCAAAAGCTTGTGTCTTTGTTGATATTTGCCATATAAATAATAAAACTGACAAATTAATTAATTCATTAAAAAACTCCAGTAGGCCCATTACATATTAACATGATTAACATAGTTTTTGAAAAGCAGCTATTTTCCAAAACAGAAAAAAATTGTGAACAGGGTGACATTGTTTTTAAATTTTTGCAAATCTCTTTAATGTTGGGGTTAATAGAAGACAACTAGATTCTCATAGCTGCTTCAGTGTTTAGTCTCTGATGTTACTGCAGATCATTTAGATTCTGGAAAATTCTGTAGACTTGTGAAAAAATGTGAAAGAATAAAAGTGAAAAGATAAATGACATGCTAGTATTATGAAAATAATTTTTACCCTGCAGAGCCCCTGAAATGGTCTTGTGGAGACCCAGGGGGTCTCAGATCATACCTTGAGAACCATTGCTTTAAATGAAGAAGGTTTTTTCAGTAATGATTGAATTCTGTCAAGGAAATGAAGACTAAATACATTTATCTTATTTTTTCATGCTCCTTTTAGGATAGAAAGATTTTTATTAACAGCAACAAAACTAAATCAAGGAAACATTTAGATTTTGATTCTATTTTATGAAAGTTGTCTAGTCTCTACAGCATTTTTTTTCAGAGATACCACGGCTTAGCACTGGACCAAGATGTTTTAAAAACACGTCCAACTATGGTCTTGAGGGAAGAGCTCTTCAGTGTCTTGATCAGATTTGTATTTATGTGTGGTTTACCTTATCAAAACAACCTCCTGATAGGAAGTCTTAGGATACTTATTGATTTGTACTGCTCTTATAAAGACTTCTATTTGACTATCTTCACAATATTTTCTCTCATTAGGTTCAATGAAAGATCACCCACAGCAGCAACCAGGCATGTTGTCCCGTGTGACTGGGGGTATCTTCAGTGTTACAAAGGGAGCCGTTGGTGCCACCATTGGTGGTGTGGCTTGGATTGGTGGGAAGAGTCTGGAGGTGACCAAAACAGCTGTTACAACTGTGCCTTCCATGGGAATAGGGCTGGTGAAAGGGGGCGTGTCTGCTGTGGCTGGAGGTGTTACAGCTGTTGGGTCTGCTGTTGTAAACAAAGTGCCCTTAACAGGAAAGAAGAAAGACAAATCTGACTAAACTATGGAGATACACTTGCTCTCCACAGCATTATGATGCCAGTGGCATTGAATTGCTAAATTATGGACTACAACCAAGTCACCTGTTTGGACGTTTATCTTCTAAACTGCTGTGTTGAAAGTATTGATGACTGGCTTTTGTCTAAAAAGAAGAGACCAATACTAGCACAGTGTATGAAGGTTTCTCATACTTAAATTCCAGCTTTTTATCTGGTAAAATGTTACACTTATTCAGTTGTAACTGAAGATATGGTATATTTGAATATTTACTATAAGTCTTTCAGTTTAACTAAAAAATGTGAAAGTTGAATTTAGTTGATGATCTTTATAGTTCCATATGTATAATGTGCCAGGTAACTCATTTGCCCCTTAAGAAGGGAACCTTGAACTACATAAACTGTACCTTTGATGTGCCTAATAGTTTCAGATGTCTTAGTTTTTTTTATAACCATAGTTGATTAGGCCAAGAGGCATTCTTTTCTTATTTAAGCTGGTAAAAGCAGGAATTAGAGAAATTCAGGAGAAGAGAAAAATGGTTTTATGATACTGGGTGTTAACCATCTTTTGTTAGATATGCATTACATTAATCATTGATGCCTTATAAAAGAAAACATCTTTTATAATACCCTAAATATGTGCAGTTCTTAGAACTATATATGGATTCTTTTAAAAGTTGTTTGTGAAATTAGTTTTCCCTCTTAAGAATCTCAGGAGTAGTGGGGTAAAGGCATTTCTTGCTCTCAGCAGATAAGATAGTGCTTGGTAACTTTTTGTTAACTGTCAGTATAGTTAACAGCCAAACTGTATGCTTCATTCTGGTTTCATGCTCCATCTTTAATACACCTCACAGTGCCTAAGGAACATTTCTTTGCTGGTCATAAGCTATCTTGGAAGAGTTTCATATTAAGGAGGAACAAATAATTTTAAGTTCTTAAGAATCACCTGACACATCCAAGATACAAAAAGAATTCTTCACACCAGTTTTGTCTGTAGGGTGGCTTAAAATGCTAGTGCCCCCTTCTAAAAACACAGTATAAGCAGCCACAAATATGCGGGGGCTGACTTTTCAATTGAATGAAATGGGCTTCACTGATTAGTTTTGAATGTAAAATATATTTAAGTGCTTTCAATGGTTTATAGGATTTTAAAATGTTATCTTACAGTCCTTTGAAGAAGTCATAGATTTTGTACCATTTCCAAGTCAACTTCAGGCAGGGAATTGAAGTTTTTGATGATGGATGATAAGTGTGTCATGTCTTCTTAATATGTCTCATCATGTCTCACTCATTCTTAAAGAATATCACTTAGCTGGAATTCATCTTTTTATTTCATATTCAGTTTCTAAAAAAATTTAAAAGTGCACATATACTTGGCATTCCTCTTAGCTAAGGGTTATAATACAAGCCTGAAAAAAATCTTAGTTTTGTTCATACTTCAGTCTGGAAATTTCCTCCATTTTGCCGACTTCTGTGTAATGTGTGAGGGAGGAAAGGAGGTGATGCTCTGGAGTAAATAAGTCAGAATACATCCTTGAGAACTTAGATCACTCCAACACCTACAGCTTAAATGTTTGTTTCTAAGCCACTGAGAGTTTTACCTTAATAATGTGGACAACAAATGGCTAAGAACATAACTTTTAAAAGCTTTTATAAAGGCCGGTAGGTATCTTCCGCAAACCTACAAAGGTTCTTGAACCTACCATTATATACAAAACTGGAAAGTTGTTGAGTTCATCAGAAATTAAATGGTCTTTGTTTCATGCACCATGATTTAAGGTATATTTGTTTGTATATCTGGTCAAATGTGATAATCAGAAAAGAGATTTTTAAAAGAAACTCCAAAGTTAATAGGCGAACACTAAACAGTGATCTAAATAATGGTATTGGAGAACTTGTTTCCTGCTATTTGAAAGAAATTATTACTTCATTGCTAGTTTATATTTCTAATTTATCTTCTATAGTCATAGGCTCTGCTGTGCTTTTGTACCTGAATTTCTAAATATAGACTTTAGTTTACTGTGTGCTTGCATATTTATTTTCAACTTTGTCTTTAAAATTGCTTGAGGAAAAATGGTTGTAATTTCTGCTACAGAAGAGCCACCTGGTACATTTTCCCTCATCAAGTTTGTTTTAAACTCTGAAGTATAATTTGATTCAGGAGAGGCTTTTGCAAGGACAGCAGAGAACTGTACAAATGAGCAGCTAGTCATAGAGGCTCTTGTTGAAATGAACTTGCCATTTGATGGTATATGTACAGCTGTACACTTGAGTCTTTTCCAGTTTATTTTCATAGACTAGCAGTTTGACCTGCGAAGCAGTACTGGTTCACTTCAAGCAGCGAAGGTTGACATAGTCACCTGGAGACACCTGTTATTCAGTTTCTCTTTTGAGTGGGTATTTGGCACACTGAGGATAAATTTGTGTGACCCACTTGAATGCCTGATCTAATAATGTTGACATCATGAATCCTGTACTTAGTGAAATGTCAGATGAAGGTAACTGGTGATTGAATAAAATTTTGTTTGTATTGAAGGAATGGGAAAGAATACATAAATCTGTTAATAAAGCACCATGATCTGCAAAAGACAAAATGTTTCATAAAGATCTGAGGAAATAAAGGAATTTAAAGGAAAAACAGGGCAGTCTTAAAATTTTTAGTTACATGGCAGAAAGTACTGTAGCCTGTTTTTAATGTTTGATACTAATGCACAAACATGACAAAACGTCTCTGTGTGTTTTGATACTAATACAATGAAATACAAATGTCTCTTAGATGACTGTGTTGAAGACTAAAAATTCAGATTTCTAGGTGTGACCCCAACTTTCTGAGTCTCTGCAGCGTGGGGCCTGGGACTGCAGTTGAACAGCCTCTACATGGGATCCCTGTGCTCTCTACAATTTGGGACCTGATCTAGAAGTAGGGAGCACTTCATTCTGTCCTAAGTAACTGTGGAACCAACTTAGACCCCTCCCTGGACAGAAGAGACTCAGAGAGTTGGGAACCAGTTAGAGGAAGGTAGAAAATTGATTACTGGGTATCTACTTATGGCCCGGTGCTGGCCATACATTCTCAGATTTAATCAGTATGGGAGAAGTAGCTCTTATTTACAAATATGAAACAGGCTTTCAGTGTTGGTTGAAATTTCCCATTATCACTTTTGAATTCATGTAAGTCACCATTTCTCTAGCTTATGTCCAGAAACAGAAATGGGGCTACTCAGTAACTAGTCCTTCACTCTGCTGTTGGCATTCAGTGCTGACTATAGACACTTGATTTACCAGGCTAACTTGAGTTCCCTAGGAGTCTTATAATCCTATTTATTTTGGCAGCTAATTACATTTTGTCACAGAAGTGAATTTAGTGTAATTATAAACCGTTCAAAGTAAAGAATTTTGTTAGTAGAACCTTTTTTCACAGAAGTAAAACTTGACTCTAGTGTCTATGTAAGGATGTCTCTCCTTGCTATATGGTTGATTTTGAATATTTTAAATTTTATTCATAGGAAGAGCTGAATAAGAATGCAATTATGGAAAAAGGCAGAAAGGTCCAAGGGCTAAAACTAATCGAACAGGATTTGGTCTAAGGGAAAATAAAGTCTGTGTACTGCAGGTTTTGCCGTGAATATGGATTTCTAAAAAAAATTAATCTTGTCAGGGGCGCCTGCGTGCCTCAGTTGGTTGAGCGTTGACTCTGGACTTTGGCTTAGGTCATGATCCCGTGGTCATGGGATTGAGCCCAACGTCAGGCTCCTTGCAGAGCGTGGAGCCTGCTGAAGATTCTCTCTCTGCCCGTCTCCTGCTCTCTCAAAGTTATTTAAAAAAATTAATCTTGTCAAGTCAGAGTAAGCTACAAATATATTTTTGTAACTGTAACTGCCTCTGGTTTTCTATGCCTGGATCCGAACACCTAAATTTTGCTGATGTACTGACGAGGCTTTTTTAAAATTAATGGCCGCTGAACTCTGCCAAACTTTCTTACAGACCTTCCTGTATGTTCATTTTCTTCCTCCTCAAAATAACCATTTCGCACCTTGTCTTTCCAGCCCTTCTGCAGTACTTCCCACCGGTTCTACTGCCCTCTGTAAAAAAGAGGCAACCTGACAGCACCTCACCTCTCACACTACCCCCTCCATCAACCTGCCTACATCTGTTCCCATGTGGACCAGGACTATGATCTCTGCTCAGATCCACTCACTCCACTTTCACTTCCTGGAGGATATTAATCCTGCAGCTTTTCCATCTCTCCTCCATCTCTCTCCTGGGTCATATCCATCAGCATGTTCTGGTATTTGGTTTCTTGAAAGAAAATTATGCCTCATCTTACAACTTCCATTTTCCTGCTTCCTTTTGCAGCAGCATTTGTTGGAAAACTTCATATAGTCCCTGCCTCTTACTCCTTTCCTATTCCCTCAACCCACTCTGGTTGCCTTCCTTTCTCAATGCACCAGTCACTCTTGTTAGGGCCAACCAGTGATTTCCTTTTTTGCCAAATCCATGGCCACTTAAAATCTGTATCTTAGTTAACCGCTCCATGGCACTCGGTATTATTAACCTTGCCCTCTGTCCTTGGCAGACTTCTTTGTGCCATTCCAGGCACAGCCAGCCAGTACTATAAATCTGTATCTCTGGGCAACCTCATTTAGAGTTGTAGCTTTAAATACCATAGATACTCAAATGACCCCAGAGTATTTATCTCTGGTCCTGACTTCTCACAGTTCCAACTGCCATTTGCCTGTTTGACATCTCAGATATCTAGTAGGTATCTCAAAATACAATAGAACTACTAAGGCAACCATATAATATAAAATCAAAACTAGGACACTTGAGAATAAAAGATAAAGCTTACCATTGATAATTATGTCAGGACAAGAACCAAACTAAACTCTTTCCAATGGTTTCCCATCACTCTTAGTGAGATCCTGTTCCTTAGATGGCATTGCGATGCTCTTCTTATCTGGCACTCAATCCTGGCGGGGCTATTACTGGCTGCCATTCTTTTTCTTGAACCTTCCTGTGTAGGTCACCTAACCTTCGGGTAGGTGACTTAACCCTTTCTCTGCCTGCATCGCATCTATAGAACAGTAAATAGTGGTACTCAACTTTAAGGATTCTAAAGCACAGCATGCCTGGCTCTTAGTAGATGCTGCATAGAAATGTCTTTCACTATCCTAAGGAACCAAACAGATTTGGATGGTAAGGGTTACTTGCATTTGCTGAATGAATTAAAAACATGGCCTGTATTTTTTATAGGTTTTTCATTACTTAAGGCCATGCACACATAGCACATAGATGTTTGAATGTCAGAGTCAACTGTTTGGTTATCTATTTGTTACAGAGTTCAAGCTCCACAGATGAACGTGAGGCAGTCTTTATCTGGGTAATGTATATCTCGGAACAAGAGTTAGAAAGAGAAACTTGGAATACTAACTAAAATCGGTACCAACTGTCACACACTTTCCCTTTCAAAGAGCCAGACCTGGATTTTCAGAGTTTTCTAAAAAGTTGCTTACTTCGAATGTATATAAGTTAGATCATTTCACATTTAAGGAATTTTACAATTTTCATAAAAATCCCTAAATTTGTTGTTAGTACTCCTTTGGCATGTCAGATAAGAGCATGACTTTTCTTATGCCAACTCCTAAGCAATCCTTTTTCTGTTCATAGGTTTGAACAGAAGTCAGATCATAGTACATCTGGGCCCTGTCGCTTGGCAGGCAGGCTGCTCTAAGCTTATTTCCTCGTCTGTAAAACGGGGAAAGTAATGCATGTAAGAGTTCTCTGAGATGGTCAGTTTTAAGCTCACCACACGAATAAGCTCTATTCTTTTTGGATGAGAAATACTTTGTTCTCAAAGGCACTTGCTTATCCCAACCAAGAGATGAAATCAGCTTGCTCTTAAAAAAATGTATTAGAAGTTTGCTTATTGTTTCACTTAACACTAATCTATAGAATTCAGACCACATTAGAGCGATGTTTCAGAGCTGGTGGTGAGGAAGAAGACGGAGTCTGTGTTCCAGATGAAATGTGCTATTTAAATAAAAATATATCCATACTTTGAATTAAGGGAGTGTACTTTGTCAGTATCTTAGAAATGATTCACTCGCAAAGTATCACTCTGATGTGCCATTTACTTACTAGTATAGGAGTTTTTGAAATAGCTCAAAGTCAAAATTACCAACTTTATTTAAAATAAATGCAGTTTATATCTTAAAATATAGCAAATGAGTCAGAGATTATCTACTCAGATGTAACTTAAGACAACTCAGAAGCTAAGCAGTTTCTTAAAATTACTAGTGCCTACAAACTGACTCCAGTCCCTGCTACTCAGCTTCACTCTGCAATGCTAGAAAGCAGCAGTCTGCAAGTTACTCTTCAATGTTTAATGGTGCCACAGGGTTAAACAATGGCCTTCCTTTTTTGGCCTGAATTTTGCCGAAGTTAGCCTCAAATTCTTTTTTTGTTCCACTTAGATTTACCAGATGTCCATCCTTTATTCTATAGCCTAGGGAATTCAGTTTCTTTATCCTGTACTGTACTATCTGCGGTGTTAATTCAAGAACCATTGGCGTCTCTTTTATCTGAGCTATGGAAATTCCTTCTTTCAATAATCCCTGAATTCTCTCTTCCAAAACTGGAACAGAATAATATAAAATGGCAGGACATTTCAAAACTAATTGCTTCAGGTCATGATCTGTGCACTTAAAAACATTTTTAGAGAAGGAAATGCTGTTCTGTATACTTCTGGGGCAAAGGTGAAAAAGAAATCCTTTGAGTTTGGAGAGAAGCTGGAGAATATCAAAGTTTGTGAAACCTTGCTCCTGGAGAAATTCTAGTGTTTCCTTTATAGCTGCAGAAGAATTCAGCAAAATAAATGGGTTTTGGCTTAATAATTTCAGTAACCAAACTTTCACGTTGGCCTCGGAGCCACCTAAATTTAGGTAACTCTCTTGGAGAATACTTATCATTTGCTTATTTTTCTCAATAGGATTATGAAAAATATTAGATGCAGTTGTCAAAAACCTGCTAATGACCACATTTTTGAGTCCCAACTCTTGAAAGAACTGAATGTTCAGCTTCTGAGTTTCCTGGTCTGTAACAGTAAAGAAAGATTCTGGAAACTGTTCTATTAACTTGACTAACTCTTGCTCGTTTTTGCAGACCAACTGCCAGAGTTCTCTCTGGGTGTTAACAGCCGTTGGACTGCAGACAATTGCTTCTGGGCAGCGTTCCAAAATACTGGCTACAGCGGCTTCATTAGCACCTAGTTGTTGTAAAACATTTGCAATTTCTTCAACATAGGTTTCATCCTCAAAAAGTACCCATCCTTTTAGTCTGCGAATTTTCCCGATGTCGACTGAAAATTTATAGAGCTTTTCCACTGTTCTTTTATTTTCTTTGTTTGACTGATGATCATTTGTATAGGTGAAGCACGCTAGAAAGGGTCTGTATTTTGGAGCCGATAGCATCTTTCTGAAAGAACACAGCCTGCAGGGCTGGGATCTTATCAGCAACTTCCACAACATGCCTGCAACCATTGGCTAATTGCCACCGTCCTGGGACTCAGAAGGTACTTATTGCACCTGTAAGAAAGAAAATGCAGGTTTTAACACAATGGAGCACAAATTTGGGCTGTCAGCAGTAAGCACAGAAATAACATGGATGTAAATTAGACAGGAAAACTGCATTTTGCCAAAGTTGGCTTCAAACTTTTTGTGGAATATTACATATATCCTCTTAAATGTATAAAGTAACTAACATACCTCATCACAACTTAGACATCTTCTACACTATAAACATTGTGTGAGCTTTGCCACAACCTTGTGAAGTAGTTTCCATTTTACAGATCAGTAGTAAGGCCACAAACAGTTCAAGGATTCAAAGACCTCAAATGTCATTCTGATACAAATTCCCTTTTCTACAACTCGTTATGTTTTTCTTTAGGAGACACATTTTACTAATACACACACACAGCTTTTGTTTTTTTTTTTTTTTAACATTTTACATTTTCAAGTTTATGTTTAGCTGAAGCAAATACTTATGGGGGGGAGTCATCTCTAATTTTATATTTTAGAGTAAATACTTTTGCTAAATAATTATTACCCAAAGTCATTTTATTGAAAATAATAAGTGTAAGCTTGTTTCATCAGAATTATGTGAAAATCCTTTTCATAAACCTAAAATTAAAGAAAATCTTAGCTAGGCAAAATGAGATACGCTGTGACTGCCCCAGTGGAGCAGTGGGCAATCACACTAAGTGGAACGGGGTCCATACTTGCACAATAGTCTAACCAGCTGCCCCCACTTGACAGCTTTACGTACCTAGAGATGGCTACACTGTGCTTCCTGCATTATCGACTTCCGTGCTATTTTCTTGTTATTCTCTGGTAATTAAAACATGCCTAGTTTACTGTTTGAACTTTCAGCACGTGAGAGTGGTTAAGTGTCACATCCCTGGCATAAAAGCATGTAGTGCTGAACTATTTAGCTAGTTAACAGCCTTCCTTATTATTTGTAGGTTTGAAGGAAAGTTGAAAAAAGCCATAATCCAATCCCGGATAGTTGTGAAAACTATTTAATAATGCCATTGCCACATATGCAAGGACTTTTCACTTTCAAGCCTGTCCCAACTAATGCAAATAAATCACTATTCTCTAAGGAAAAATAACAAGTAACAATGTTCTCATTTTGGTTTACCATTTGTAATAATAGCTCATTGTTAGTGTCCATGGTGTCTAAAATAACTGTAGGCGTAGTTTCTGTTTTACTTCGAGTGGTTCAACCAGTTTTTTTTTCTTTTTAATGTAATTCCTAATACTAGTTTCCTTTAGATGATTCCTAAAGAGCCAAGATATAAATATTAGGCTATTTTATAAAATTCCTAAGAGGACCGTGGATTTTAACAGGAAGGAAGAGGGAGATACTGCATAATGATGGGCACATGGAGCCCCACACCCCACAATCTCGGGCCTCACATCTGTACCACATGCTGGAAGGAGCATGGACTCCGTGGCCAAGATGCCCATGTTCAGTCCTGGTTCTCATTTATGGGGTCATCTTGGGAAAGTTACTTAGCCTCAGATTAAGTATGTAAACAAGTAGTGACTAGAACAGTGTCTCACAGTAAATGTTCAATACTACTACAATATAGTAAATGTACTACTACTCCTCAGGATCATCTGTAAAATGGAGACAACTTTAACTTGACATAAACTTTACAGGAATACCGTGAAGGTTCAAATGCATGTCCAGGACTATGCACAAAGCCTGGTACATAGGAAGTACTCAATAAATAGTAGCCATTACCAGGAAATGTCTGAAGCTAAAATTCTTGTAGTAATAGGAGTTTAAATTGTATTTTAGACAGAAGTACATTATTTACAAAGAGTAAGTGAAAACTGTGAAAACTATTTTAAATGCTTCGGTCGTCCCAAGTGACAGTTTATAAAAGCAATACGTTCTCACTTCAGAGGATCCGCCCCACTCTGAAAAGAATAAGGAAGTGGAAAAAGTCACAACTCTACCACCTATAGACAACTGTTCATATCTGACATACATGTCTGTTTTTTTTTTTTTCTGATTCTTGCACCCTTTATTATAATTTTGAACTACATACAAGCAAGGTTACCTGGTATATGAGAATTAGGGTGTAAGCTCAGCCTCCAATTTGAAATTGTGAAGACTCAGAATTTTTCTTGAAAATGTCTTAAACCGGCACCACATTAAATACCAACATAATGTCTTCTAGGTAAGTCCAGTCCGGCAAGGGGTTCCCCAAGCACTGGAGCAGATCCCAGTGTTTGGCTAGCACCAGATGAAATAGTTGGCTTAGTGTGGGGGTCACATTACACAAAATGACAGACTAAACACTAGCACCACATTGACCACAGCAAGATGCTCCTGCCCAATGAGGCTGAGGGTAAAGCAGGCCGTCTCACATTTCCTGCTTACTCCAGGGTGAACTATCATGTGCTCAGGTGGGTTGTCTCATAATTAAAGCTGCCTGTCTTGCTCTTTCTTTCTCTCTGATGAGCAAACACAGTTGACGAAGAAAAGTGAAAAGCACAAATGTTGTGAATCCTCTGTAATTAACACACATTTATATATACACAGTTTATTCTTTTTTTTTTATCCACTCTAAGTATCTAAACTTGGCATCAAAAGCACTCTAAACATTTAAAATGAGCACATGACATATGGGATAGATATAATTTTGTGATTCATTCCCTAACATCAAGTATGCTATTATTTTCTTTTAGAATGAATTCCTAGGAATGGAATTATTGAAGAGGAGCTATGTGAACATTTGAAAAGCTAGGTTGTTACTTTATAATCCAGAACAAATGTCAGATAACCTTGTCACAAGCAGTATGACTGATTTTCTCATTAGTTTTAATTCTATTTTGTAAAAAATGAACACAACACTAATTTAACTTTGTTTTCTTTATTAATGAGGCAGAGCTTAATGAATTATTTTGACCATCTATTTCCTTTAGTGAATTAGCTATTCCTGCCTTAAAAAAAATTTTTTTTAATGTTTGTTTCTTTTTGAGAGAGAGAGAGAGAGAGAGAGAGAGAGACAGAATCTGAAACAGGCTCCAGGCTCTGAGCTGTCAGCACACAGCCGGACATGGGGCTTGAACTGGGGAACTGAGAAATCATGACCTAAGCCGAAGTTGGACCCTTAACTGACTGACTCACCCAGGTGCCCCTATTCCGGCCTTTTTAAATAGCAATCTTTCTGCTTTTTAAAAATTGACTTATATAAACTCTTCATATATTAAAAAAATAATCCTCTTGTTTTTGGAAAGATTTTCTCCAGTTCACTTTTAGTTGTTGAAGGTACATTCCAGCATACCAAAATGGTTACTTTTTTTTTATTGTGCTAAGATATAAATTTTTCTCATTTAACCTTTTAAAAAAATTTATTTACTTATTTGTTCAGAGAGAAAGTCAGAGTGTGCGCAAGCAGGGAAGGAGCAAAGGGAGAGAGAGAGAGAATCCACAGGCTTGATGCTCAGCATGGAGCTCAATGCAGGGCTCGATCCCATGACCCTGGAATCATTACCTGAACCAAAATCAAGAGTCGGACACTCAACTGACAGAGTCACCCAGGCACCCCCCATTCTTACCATTTTTAAGTATACAATTCAGTGGCATGAAGTAAATCCACAATGTTGTACAACCACTACCATGATTTCCAGAGCTTTCTCATCACCCCAAACACAAACTCTATTCCCATAAAACAGTAATTCCCCACTCCTTCCTCCTCTCAGCCCCCTTGTAACTTCTATTCTACTTTTGGTCTCTAGGAATTTGCCTATCCTTGGTACTTCATATTAGTGGAGTCTTACAATATTTGTCCCATTGCATCTGGCTTGTGTCACTTAGCATAATGTCTTCAAGGTTCATACATAATATAGCTTGTGTCAGAACAAAGTGGTTAATTTTAAGTGGTCGAAGGGTCATGGAAGTTTCCCTTGATGATTCCTACTGCTTTATGCACTACATGATGACAAAAATTCACCCATATGTCCTTCTATATTTTTGTTTGATTTAAAAAAGACAGCTCCTTTAATTCACTTGAAATTTCTGTTATGAGTGGCAAGTCTAAACAGATTATCAACAGTTTGGCTATCTCCAAGCACTGTTTTTGAGCAGTCCTTTCTTTCCCCATGATTTGTGAGGCCTCCTTTACTATACATTAAATGTAGCTTTGGGGCGCCTGGGTGGCTCAGTTGGTTAAGCATCCAACTCTTGCTTTTGGCTCAAATCATGATCTCACAGTTTAGGAGATCGAGTCCCAAGTTGGGCTCTGCACTGACAGTGTGGAGCCTGCTTGGGACCCTCTCTCTTCCTCTCTCTGTCCCTCCCCAGTTCATGCTCTCTCTCTCCCCAAATAAATAAGCATTAAAAAAAAAAAATGCAGCTTTTCATTCTACCTAGCTTCCATCCTCAATTCCCTATTATTTTGCAATTCCCTGAATAAGCCAGGAGGCTAATTTCTTTGCTGCATACTTGGCCCCCTCTGCCAGACCATTCTAAAACAATCTCTGGGGCAACTCACTCTTGCACATCCCCCACCAAGGATGTCAAATCTCCTCAGCTTGGACCTCTAGCTCCCCTCAACCCCTATTCTACTCTCAACCAATGCTCTTGCCTCTAATCTGTGCAAAGAAAGGAGAGCAACTCATCACACCAAACTTAAATCTTCTGGTATCTCCCCTCTGCTACAAGTATACCCTTCAGTATCCAGGGTAATCCCTGCTCCTGTACTGATCCCAACCTGTCTGGCCTGAGACATCCAGACCCTTTCTTCCTTGTAAAATCACTCTTTCAGTTGTCCTCCTCTCTGGGGCTCCCACCCTTCAATTCAAAGTCTCTTCTCACTGCCACTCCACCTAAAACCCTATTTTCTCTTACTCTCAGTTAATTCTCACAGATCTTTTTCTCTCCATTTCCTCCCCTCCTCCCTACATAGATCCCAATAAAGACAATTTCCATGTGATTAGAGCCAATGAGCACTTTTAGTTCCTCTCTCTTTTGACCTCTGCAGCTTTCAGCACAGTTGACCACTTTCTCCACGAAATATTCTCTCACCTGATTTCCAGGACTCCCCATCCTCCCAGTTCTCCCCCTTCCTTCCTCCACTCTGACTTCCCTTTATCTGTCTCCTTTGCAGGCCCATCTTCAAGACTTGATTTAGACCCTCTCCCCTTCTTACCTTACAGTTTCTCCTTAGAAATCCTATTTTCATCCAGGGCTTCAGTTAATCACTTGAGCTTCTCTCCAACTTTTCAAAATGTGATCTTGTCATGTCCCTGCAATAAACTTTTCAGTGGCACTTTAGGATAAAGACATAAAACAAAATAAAAATGCCTTATACCATGGCCTAAAAGGCCTCTCTGTCTGGTCTCTGTCACCACCCGAATCTGTGCCTGCACCTTCCCCCCCCCCCCCCCCCCCCCCCAAAAAAAAAAAAAAAAAAATCCACCAGTTCTTTTCAGTCTCTGGTGCTCTACACATTCACACCACAGGGTCTTTGAAGACTGAGGGCTGTTCCCCATGCCCAAAGTACCCCTGTCTAACCCCTAGGTCTGTCACTTTCTTAGACCTCCTTGACTTTCATAAACAGATGAAGACTCCTGCCCCCATTACAGGCTCTCACAGCACCAAGGACTGCTCCTTGGTGCCACTTGTCACTGTTGCAGCTGTTCATGTGTTGTTTCTGTCACCCTCCATGAGGGCAGAGACTGGTCATCACCATGTTCCAATGAATTGCTTCCCTACACTTCACTAGACTGGCATTTGCTGACTCTAAGAGGCTGGGCAGGTGGACCTTTGTGTGTGCTCTTCCACAGCACCCTGCTCTTGACCCTAACTCCTCTAAGTTCTTCACCCATTCAACCAGTTTTTTTCTTTTTCTCTTCTTTTTTTTTAAGCTCATGCTGTGTTGTTAGACATTACACTAGACACTAGCTCTTCTGCTAAAATGTTTCTTCATACCTTGGGATCACAAACAGCACTGGAGAACCTGGTGAGAGCCACACACTCTCTGCAAGCACTGGGAGGGCAAGGTCTGTGTGCCATTCTGCTCTGTCTCTCGCACCCAGCAAAGAACTTGGTCCACAGGGGAACAAAATCAGTATTTGTTAACTGAAACTAAATGAACAAACCAAGTTGGTGAGGCATCCTAATGTGGTGGGTAAAACTGTGATCTGTATGGGCTTAACTCCTGGTCATTAGTTGTGCTGTGACTTAAGGAAGTCATGTCACCTTTCTGTGCCTCAGTGGGGAGTGTCAGGAAAACGGGGACCCTACATCCTGGGTGACTGTGAAGACTAAATTGGGCTAATACCATAAACTACTTACAGAGTATTCAGAAAATTTATTATCACAACAACCCATTTTAATTTTTTTTTTAATGTTTATTTTTGAGAGACAGAGACAGACAGAGAGACAGAGCATGAGTGGGGCAGGGGTAGACAGAGAGGGAGACACAGAATGCGAAGCAGGCTCCAGGCTCCGAGCTGTCAGCACAGAGCCCGATGCAGGACTCGAACTCATGAACTATGAGATCATGACCTGAGCCAAAGTCGGACGCTCAACCGACTGAGCCACCCAGGCGCCCCAACAACCCATTTTAAAGATGAAGAAACAGATGCAGGTAAAGTAACTTGCCCAGGGTTGCTCAGCTAACAAAGGGCAGGCCTTGGATTTAAACCCAACAACTTGGTTCTAGGGTACAGCTCTTTCCCTGTGCCCTACACAGTAATAATGCTCTTAGCAAATGTGTGTTAAGTCACAATGTGGGCTATTCTGAAGCATTTCTGAGGAGTGAAATGCACAATTTTCATCCTTAACAGTCCTCTCTACAACACCAGTAATTTCAATTAAGTTCTACCTTTATAACATGTATGATCTGCTGACAGTTTCAAATTAACCCCAGTGTTTATAGGTAAAAACGAGGACCGAAGGAAAAGACTCTCGGGCAATAATCCACAGCCACACACCCATCTCGTGGGGCCCGCGCGTTTCCAGAGAAATTTCTGACCTACGGCGCCGAGGCATCCGCCCCCGCCAGGCAGACGGAGTTGGGCGACTGAACAGGAGACTGGTTTCGCCATGCGCGGCCCAAGGTCCCCAGCCCCTGGCCCCCGCCAGTCGGCCCCTGCGATGCTGGTGGTGCTCACCCCCAGGGGCGGAGAAGGGGTTGGGACTCACCTGTCCGCTCCGTCGAAGACACAGTCGGTCCCGGGTCTCTGGCTCCGTCCTTCCTCCCTCCCCCCGCGAAGGTTTCCCTTGGTGGGCTGTCTTCCCCAGGCCTGGGAACAGGATCAAGGTCCCGAGACCAGGGTCCCAAGAAGCCGGCGAATTTCCCTCAGGAGTACCACCCAGGCCACCAGCCCCTCTACCCACAGCCAATCACGAAGCAGGAGACCTGAGAGCCCCCACCCACCCGGTCCCCGGTCACACACTCCAGCCAACAAACCACCCCCGACAAAGAGATCCCTTGGTGGGCTGTCTTCCCCAGGCCTGG
>NC_064809.1:123235480-123286403 GCF_023721935.1 Panthera uncia
CCCCCCCCCCCCCCCCCCCCCGCACCAGACGTGAGTTCGCAGACGTATGTCCCCGGAGTCCCAACGCAACCAATCAGGGTGCAGGACACAGGTTACGTGACCCTACGCAAAGCGGGGCTGCGCGAGGAGGCCTGCCAGCGTGGGAATCAGCTTTCCTGGGAACAGAGCCAGGAGCCAGCAATTACTGTGGGCTGTTTTCACACCCTTTCCTTACCAGCATTTAGGAAACGGGAGTTCCGGTCGTTTTGTCCCTTGAGGAATGTCACCAGCCCATAAGAAAAAATGTAGAATTCAGAAGCCGCTGTATCTTTTAAGCAATAGCCATTTAGAATTCCCAAAATAATTCCATAGGAAAGAACTAATTTATAAAAGAAATGTAGTCAAAACAAAACAACCCCCAAACCTCTTTGGAACATATCTAGTCTCCCTGCTACCCCCCCTCCCACCCGCCCCCAGTAGCCAGCGACTGTCTGATTCGTCTTTAAAAGCCTCTCTCCTGCTGCTTTCACCTGAACACTTGTTTTTTTCCGACAAACTGTCCAGTTCCATTCTAATTATTACCTGTGATGCTCACCTTATAAACTAATTTCTCCTTAAAGCCAGTCTCAGTGTCCATCCCATTTATTCTCACATTTATCTATCAATCAACAAATATTTATGGTATGCCTATTAAGTGCCAAGCATGTGAAACCGCAATGAGAAGACACCGGTGGACAAGACAAAGGGGGTTTTAAAAGTACATTCCCTGTCCTGATGGAGTTTACATGTAGGACAGTGGAGGACAAAGACATTAACAACAGATAACATGATGAATCCCAAGTACAGTTAAATGTTTCCAAAGACAGGGTGCCCCCACCCTGCCTAGTTGTCCTATGCTCCTGGGTAGAGCTGAAGTCAGGAAAGCTGTGATTTTCCCAGGCTGGAGGTCTCTTCCTTCATGTGTTTCACAGCACACTGTGCACAGTTCTAACAGCCTGAACTCACACCACTGTAATTCTTCCAGACTGCCCTCTCGCCTCGTGAACTCCTTGTGGATACTTAAGAATTTATTTTCCTATGAACAATATTTGGCACATGATAGGAACTCAGAAAATGCTAATTTGAGTCTACCCTTAATATTCACTTTGTGCTCAACAGGCTTTTTGAGAGGGACCAACATCTGCACCTTAAATTACACAGACTAGCAACAAGAATCCTAGCTCCTTCTCTCAGGATCATCTTTGGTCTCCAGGATATTCTAGAATTAAATGAGTAGCTAATGTATATGATGAAGTCAGGGAGTGATTGTCCAGTAACCTTTCTTCCCCTGAGTTACCCTTAAATAAAAATCCTATTACTCATGGCTTTATTGAACACTTTTTCCTGCGATATAAGGATTTGGGGTCCGGACCAAACAAAATGTTTCACTGCATTTAGGAAAAGGAATTGGAGTAGGTTACAGAGAAGAGAAGGAAGTCAAGGAATGTAGTAAACTCAAGCGCCTTACAACTGCACGCTGCAGTCACTGCTCAGGAGGGAGGGAGCAGATATGTACACTAGGGAGCTGGCCTCTTAGCTTGTACCAGGGTTCCACAGACTTGTGTAAGAAATGGTAATACCTATTACCCTGTGCATTGTAATCAAAACTTGAAACTGACCAAGTCAGCTCTGTCAACTGTAATAATAACTAAATGCTACCTGAAGTTTTTTCCATTCCAAATATTTAGTGAATTTCTAGGACAATACAACCAGGGGGGGAAAAAACAACAATAACACTTGGATGGAGAGACAGAGGAAAGAAGCCAGTATAATGCATATTACACACATACAAAAATTACAAACATGTTTGAAATTGTGGGGAGATCCTAAAGTTTCTAGTACTTAAGAGATGCATTAGAAATAATACTGTTACTGGTCTTTTATATCCCAAGTTACTAATTTATTTCAAGTGAATGTAAAAACAAAGACTTTATGTAGGTTCTTTCAAAAGCTTGGTTTCCTCAACTCATTTTTTCCAAGATGCTAGAACAGAACATGTTTGGTAATAAGATTTCAAGATATAATTTCTTGAATGAATAAAAGGCCTTAAATTCCTCAGCCACAAGCAGGATTTTCAGAACACTAGCTCCTCTAGTTACGGGAAACCACTGCATTCAAACATCTACTTAACTGGAACACAATGACTGCTACCTGTCTTTCCCTTTCAGTGATTCTTTTTATTTACAATTCAAACCAAACTGAAAAAGCTTTGCAAAAAACCCCCTAAAAACCAAATAGCCCTATGTTTAAAACAAAATATCAATGCCTATGCTGAAACAATGTTCTTTTACTAAAATATTTATTCTCATTAAAACGGAATCTTTTATTCCCCTGGATGGTGATGGTAAATCCTAGGTCTATGAATTGCTCGGTGCTGTACAGTACAATCCGGTCTAAAGAGTAGCTTGTTATATACAAGTATCATGAAAAACAGCGAAAATATCACTCCTTATTAACAGTGGTGAAAGAAGAGAAGGCATACTTTTTTCTTTTCTCAGTAATGGACCTTATCAATTAGTATTAATCCATTATCTAGGATACTTTTTAAAATGCTCATCATATAAAAATGTTACTGTTTCTGGATTTTGGATTCAAATGACTCTTACTTTACTTTTTGATACAATTATCTCACTGAACATCTATCACAACTGAAGACTGGGAAAATAAAAAAATAAAAGATTGGAATTCCAAAAGACAAAAACTTGCCTACAAGAGACAGGAATGGGATAATAATAGTAATGAAAATAATGACGGCTACCCAGAGCTAGAGCATACAGCTAAGCAGACTGTGCCCTACACAATCCAGGGAGCTACACAGCACGGCAGCCCTGCAGCTAACACTTAGCGAGCTCCCTACCGCGTGCCAGGCACTGTCACGAGCATTTCATATGTAGTATGACGGAGATACTACTCTCCCCTCCATTTCAAAGACAAAAAAGAAGGCACAGAAGGTTAATAACTTGCTCAAGATCTCAAAGCTAATGAGTTGCAGAGCCTGGCCTTTGACTCCAGAGCCCACATTATTAATTGTAGTGACTAACTCATAGTTACAAGCCCCATTACCTGAAAAAAATCTCTTTGGTTTTAAATCCTTCTTGCAGATACCTATTTTTGAAAGTACAAAGTATTTGGAAGATAGTAATCTTATCTGGAATAATTTTGAAAAATACTATTTTACTACATATTGGAAGTTGTTCCTTCATTCAGAATGGCTACATGCGGTTTATAGACTCTCTAATTTGTAATCACATCTCATATAACAATGCTCTCCCACTTAACTAAAACAAAAACTTAAAGAAGAAAAAAACAACCACCACCAAGTACACAAGATTCCATATATGCATATACTTTAATAACAAAGTCACTTAGCTGTAAATGAACAAAGGGAGACAAGGAGAACTTAACACATGATACTTCCACAGATTTGCGTCAAAACAGGCATACATGAAGCTTTAAAACATATTGTCTGTGTTAACAGAGGCTGTAACTACCAATTGTGATGGCGCATATTTTCTAAAACATTATTATCAAAGAGTGTAAAGTTAGATCAAACAATGATGTCAAGAAAATTTTGTCCTAAAATTTTAACAAAGTCTTTTAAGAAAGTCTAAAAACCTCCTATCTTCCCACATTGACACTCAAAACATTAATTTTTATATCAGGATATCAGTTTGCCACTTTAACTTTTACCATACATGAAAAATTATCAAAAATATATTGATGGGTCTATACTAACTGTGACTATTTCTATTTACATTAAGCAAATTTTTTATCAAGTTCTTTATATACAAATTACCATTCATCCTACGTGAAATTCATTAAAAAGTTTAAAACTACAGAAATGTCATTAGAAACAATGCATTTCAAAATGTAACTGCTTTCCATCAATGAAGGACATTTTAAAATAATTTAACTGAAAAAAGTATTGAACTCCCCACCAATTTCAGCTGCAACAGTATTCTTCCTGAATGTTTTCTGTGATTTAAGGGGAAAAAGAAACTGGGTAAAGTTTGATTTCAAGGAATTAAATGATAAAAAAATTGATGAGTGTTTATTGATCTTCAAGAAAGTTACAATCTAAATTAGGTTGGCACTAAGAAAACAGCAATATTTAAAATGTTTTATTATTGCTGTCCATATATATATATATATATATATTATTACTGAAGTATAACTGACATACAATATATTAGTTTCCAGTGCACATCAATCACATTGATTCAATAATTATATACGTTACTCAATTATATACTTACTGTAAGTATAGTTAGCAATAATTTTTAAAAAAGCACACAGTTTAAGATAACTGAAGAAACAAAAGTCTTTAAAAACTGGCAAATGCACTGTATAGATATTTTTCATGTAAATTTAAATGATAAAATAATATGCCACATCCAATTCAACTGAATATAGCCATGGCTTTTTTGATAACTCTAAAAAAGGGCCAGTTTTTTTAAAAAAATTAAACTATTCCCTGAAAGAATTTAGATTTCAGAAGTATCACAATACATAAAAGAAACTTATAACATTTAAGAGGCAAAGATGCGGGGAAAAGTTCATAAAGGGATTATATTAATACTACTTACAATAAAAAGTCACTTCGGTTGTTTTAGACTCATGGTCACATAGTAAGAAAATGAAAAAAATGTCTTTTTCTGAGAAAAAAACTTGAGCACAACATCATAAGTTTTTCAAATTTAAAGATCATCAATTAAGATGATCACTTTCAAAACTGAGTGAAGCACTCTGTCCAGTACAGATGCACTTCTCTTGTCTAATAATTAAATGGTTTTGTAACAATTACTGAAAAGTTAATGCCTCAGTTTCTCTAGTTTGAAAAAAGAGATTAGTTCTATTTTGGAAACTGTCTTAATTTATGTTGATTACACACTCCACTAAAGCAAGAAATAAGGCTTTAAAATATTTACCTAATTAACGCTCTGTCGCTGGACCTTAGGACCAATACTCTGTGTATCCTCTTCCTGACTAGGACGTTTCCCACCACTGAGACCAGTGCCCATGGAGCTTCTTCCTACGTATTTTAAAAAAATGTATGTTTACGATAGGAAAGGTAAAAAGAACAGTATGCTCAAATGCTTCATTCTTACCTTGCTTTAGTAAGTGAGTTTGCTGACTGTCTCCATGAGTATAATGTAAAATACCACTCCCCTGAGAGCAACCTGTTAGTATTTAAAACACAGTAAAATTATTTAAATTCTAAGTTGTATGTATTAAGACTACAAATCCAATTTTTAGTAACTGTATTAGGGCATTTATGCTTTTTCAGACTAAACCCCAATCCTTCATATGAACCAAAAACCATATGCTCAAATCAGGAAAACTTAAACTTAGGGTCATAGAAATGTTGACTTTTGGCTCAAAGGCAAAATCACTAATAATCATTTTCTAAAAAACATTTATTTACTGCATGACAACGAGACACTTGATCATAGAAGGAAAATATAGGGCAACCGTGAGATATATATCCTTCTTTCACCTCTTGTGCCTCTATTCCACATTCTCCCCTCAGAGCCTGTCCAAAACATATGCCCTTGGAGATAAGTGAATAAGGGCCTGCCAGATGAGAATTTAACAATTCAAATCACACAAGAATTCAGAAACAACATGGCAGTTACCTAGCAATTGTATCAACCCTTCTAAAAAGAACCAGTGTCACAGGAGAATGGGTTGGCACAGGAAATAGGTTCTAGAGAAACATTTTTGTCAGTGTGTCTAGATAATGGACAAATATGAACATTCTAGCCTCTACAGAGAGGTCACCTTGGTCTGAGCAAGATAAGCTACTTATTTCTTATTATAGTTTCATGCTCATCAACTTCCTCTGGATAAAGAATTCAGCTTTTCAAAGTACTCAAAATTGGGAAAGTGGATCAGGGATGAAGCCTTCTATCATTGGAAAGGGATACCTCCACCATAAATAATGAACTAGTGTTCCTTGATATTTTAAGTCACATGATTTTTATTTTTTCGTTTAAATTTTAGTTAATATACAGTGCAATATTGGTTTCAGGAGGAGAATTCAGTGACCCATCACTTACATACAACACCCAGTGCTCATCACAACAAGCACCCTGATTTTTAAACTTCTAGTGTGCCCTTCACAGTCACCTCTAATTAAACTAAAAACCCTCAGTTCTTGGGACCTGTAAGGCTGTTAAGGCTGAAGGTCAGACTCTGGACTACGGCAAATTTACCACTGAATGGTGCTACTCCTCCTGGTTTTACCATTGGCAGGGCTTCCCCTAATAGTGATACTTGTCGCCTTGCATTATTGTACAAGATTTATTTAAAAAAAAAATTTTTTTTAATGTTTATTCTCGAGACAGAGACAGAGACAGAGTGTGAGTGGGGGAGGGGCAGAGAGAGAGGGAGACACAGAACCCAAAGCAGGCTCCAGGCTCTGAGCTGTCAGAGCCTGATGCAGGGCTCGAACTCACAAACTGTGAGGTCATGACCTGAGCTGAAGTTGGACACTTAACTGACTGAGCCACCCAGGCACCCCAGTACAAGATTTATTTAAAACTTCATGTAACAACATGAATGTACTTAATTCCACTGAATTATACATTTAAAGTGGTTAAGTGCTAACCATTTATATGTGTGTGTGTGTGTGTGTGTGTATATATATATATATATATATCATATATTTTATAATCAAGAAAACTTCACTTGATCTTGGCCAAAAGGCCAAGAAGCGATAGAATCAAGAAAGCTTCAACAAATAACTTTCAACTATCATATTTATTCATACTTTATACATTTGTTGCATGCTTGTTTATGCTAAAGGCTGTAACAGGTACTAGGGATACAAATATTACTAAGACATGAGGTCTTGTCTTCAAAGCATTTACAGTCAAGTAGATGACAGATACATAAAATCACTAAGTACAAATAAGTGTTACTAGGTTCTAGGAGGGAAGTTTTTATAGCACACAGTGGGGACACTGAAGAAGGAAAAGTCAATTTTACTGGAAGATTCACAGAGGTAGGTTAAATCACAGGCTAGTCACCTCATTTTCTCAAGTTAATCAAATTCATTCTTCTTCCAGTTCTAAGATAAATGAGAATAATCTCATAAACGAAATACTGAGTGAAACCAGCCAGGCCAAAAAAAAAAAAAAAAAATATTACAAACTATAGGATTCTATAAAGTGCAAAAAATGGGCAAAAATTATAGTATTAGAAATTGGGAGAGTGGCTACTTTTGAAGAGGAGGTGGTAAATTAATAAGTTCAATAAATACATTCAGAATTTCCTTAAGATGGCATTTTATTTCTTTAGAGAGCTAAATGATAAGCAGACACTTAGACTCTTCCTGAGTCCCTAAATTGATGAATATCTCAACTGCCTATAACTTCCCCATAAAAAATGCAGTAAGTTATATTGTCACAAGAATAACAGTACAAGAGACAATGAGTAGAGCAAAGAGCTTTGCTGAATCAACTGGCTTATGACTAGCATAGCTGCTTATAAAAATCAGAAATCCCCACATTAACTGTATCTTCAGGGACATTACGGTGGTTAAATTTCAAATGCCAAGATTATATAAGATGACAAATCTTAGAATGAAAATAGCTTTAAACAAACTCCCATATTTCTTATTTCTAAAAATCCCATGTTTTCTAAGGGCAAAAAGTTTGTATGATCACAGTCCTCTTATGTTACACTATCAATAGCACCAAAAGGATTTTTCACTCATAAAATTCGAACTTAAAGACACTGCGGGGGGAAAAATCGCATAGAAAATGTATTCAAAGGAAACATACCAAAAATTTAATAATGACTGTCTCTAGTGGATGGAATTGTGGGTGATTTTTATTTGCTGTTTTCTATTTTTCTGAATTTCCCATGTTCTCTATAGTAAATAGTTTTTTTAAAGCAGTTTTGAGGTATAATTTACATACCATAAAATTCACCTGTTTTAAGTGTACAATTCAATAATTTTTAGTAAATTTATAGAGTTGTGTAATCATCACAATCTAATCCAGTTTTAGAACATTTTCATGCCCATTTGCATTCATTCTCATTCCTACCCCTAAACCTAAGATAACCATTAACTTAGTTTCTTTTAAAGGCATGCCTTTTCTGGACAGTTCATATAAGTGAATTGGGCAGTATGTGGTCTTTTGTGTCTGGATTCTTTAACTTAACATAGTATTTTTGAGGTTTATCCATAATGTAGCATGTACCAGCATTTTATTCCTTCTTATGAATTAATATTCCATTGCATGGATGTACATTTTGACTTATTATAAATGAAGCTATTGAAAACAGTCTTATGATTCCATAAGTCTTCGTGTAGACATATGTTTTCATTTCTTTTGGACAGACACTTAGGAATGGAGTTTCTGGGTTGTAAGTTAAATTTATGTTTAGCTTTTTCCAAAGTGGCTATAACATTTTACAGCCCATCTCTCAACAACGTTTGAGGATTCCAGTCTCTACACATCCTTTACAGCACTGGTTACTGTCACTTCTTAGGCACTCTTTTTTTTTAATGTTTATTTTTTAAAAAAAATTTTTAAGTTTATTTATTTACTTTGAGAGAGACAGAGACAGCACAAGTCGGGGAGGAACAGAGAGAGGGAGACAGAGAATCCCAAGCAGGCTCTGCACTGTCAGCTTGGAAACCAATGTGGGGCCTGAACCCACAAAACCTCAAAGATCATGACCTGAGCTGAAACCAAGAGTTGGATGCTTACCGACTGAGCCACCCAGGCTCTCCAAATGTTTATTTTTGAGAGAGAGACAGACAGAGTGTGAGTGGGGGAGGGGCAAAGAGAGAGGGAGACACAGAAACCAAAGCAGGTTCTAGGCTCTGAGCTGTCAGCATAGAGCCCGATGTGGGGCTCGAACTCACGAGCTGTGAGATAATGACCTGAGCTGAAGTCAGATGCTTAACTGACTGAGTCACCCAGGTGTCCCTGAATGGGTATTGTTAGTGGAAAAAAATTAAGTTAAAAATTAATAGGGTGGCTGGGTGGTTCAGTTGGTTAAGCATCCGACTCTTGATTTCGCCTCAGGTTGTAGTCCCAGGATTGTGGAATCGAGTCCCACGTCGGGCTCTGCAATGAGCACGGAGCCTGCTTATGATTCTTTCTTTCTCCCTCTTTCTCCCCGCCCCCCCCCCCCCACCTCCCCACCGCCTGCCTCTCTACCCCACTTGGGCTCTCCCTCTCTCTAAATTAAAAAGAAAAGGAAAGGGGCGCCTGTGTGGCTCAGTCGGTTAAGCATCCGACTTTGGCTCAGGTCATGATCTCGCGGTCCGTGAGTTCGAGCCCCGCATCAGGCTCTGTGCTGACAGCTCAGAGCCTGGAGCCTGTTTCAGATTCTGTGTCTCCCTCTCTCTCTGACCCTCCCCTGTTCATGCTGTCTCTCCCTGTCTCAAAAATAAATAAGTAAACGTTAAAAAAAAAAAAAATAAAAAGAAAAGGAAAAACATTAAATTAAAAATTAAATAAAACCTAAAACATATTACTATCGGAGGCACCTGGGTGGCTCAGTTGGTTAAGCGTCTGACTTTGGCTCAGGTCATGATCTCATAGTTCATGGGTTCAAGCCCATGTCAGGCTCTGTGCTGACAGCTCAGAGCCTGAAGCCTGCTTCAGATTCTGTGTCTCCCTCTCTCTCTGCCCCTCCCCTGCTCCCACTGTGTGTGTGTCTCTCTCTCTCAAAAATAAATAAGCATTTAAAAAAAATTTTTTAAAATTATTATAATTAGATTATGCTTTGTTTTATTTTAAGTACAAAAATACTTCAATACATCTGTATACAAGTTACACAGAATATTGACCTTTGATATGCCTTGTGAGACACTATAAGATAAAAGCCTACAAACAGGATAAGTAGAGGGAAAAAATGGATATGCTTCAGAAGTATCTAATCCTTTCAAATGGAACAAAAACTGGAGGGAAGAATGCTTTAATAGCAAGTCAAATCCTCAGGATCTTTCCATAATCACTTGCACCCATTTCCAGGTCCATAATGCTCTCTCCTTCATCTGCCTACCCAAATTGCTATCCACCCCACAATCTTCCAAGAAAACTTCCTGACCTAAATTCTACTATGTGTAAAGATGTTTTTCATCTCTAAAATGTCACTAATGAAATGAGGGTATACATGTGTGAGTGCATGTATATACACATGTATGTATGTGTACAAAGAACCTACTATACAAAGATAGATTACAAAAGAAAGATTTTTTAAAAACGTAGTGAGGATTCAGTAAATATGTATTTGATTATTAATCTCTTTATGTTACTAAGTGTAGAAAATTCCTTTTCACTTACTTCCACTGCTGCTACAACCTGGAATATTTTCTCCAGGAGAATATCCCATGAGGCCTCCATTCCCATTAGGATTAGAAGGCACTGATGCAAGAAGACCTAAAGGGAAAAAATTTCCTATTAAGTTATGCTCAAGATCAAATTCAAGGATAGGTACACATAAACAACTGCCAAAGAAACAAACAAAAGGTAACTGCTGACATACCTAGTCCTCTATATCGTGAAAGCTGCTGATAAATCTGTTTCATCCTCTCAATATTCAAACGGCTTGCCTCAGCATGGTTCACCATCGGTTTAGGATAATTAACTCCTATCAAACATTTGGCTACCTTTTGGATACCTTCTGGTGCATTCCAGGGATCATAGATATATTTTGCAGGGAAACCTCTTAGGACAGGCAAATAACGCCTTTTGGGAGAAGGAAGAAAAACTATTAATAAAATGAACTATAAGCAAATTATAACAAACTAATTATTAGCTATGAATAATCAAAATCAAGTTAATACCATTTAAATGATTCGTTTACCCATCTCCTCATTTCTGCTGCCCATGATAAGTAGGGAAAACCTTAAGTGTTGCTTAAACATAAAAATTTCTTCCTGGATTAGTTATTCCAAACTGAATAAAAATCACCCTTGATTTACCTGATATAGTCTCCATTGGGATCTGTTCTCCTACCAAAACCAACGGGGCAATAGCAGTGAAAAAACTGTTGGAAAAAGGAACTACAAGACAGCCACATCCAACTTCCAGCATTTATGCTCCAATCTGCATCAAGCAATAATTCTTCAAATACCTTCAGAAGTAACAGTAACCAATTAGTTTGTACACATATAATTCTCAAAGCAACCATTTTCCAGGTCTCTGTAGATCAAAAGTCAAGGAAAAGGAAATCTAGCACAGAACTATAAAATTAAACTTTCTAAAGTCAGCCTCTTTGTCAATGTTCTGTTCTGTAATGAGTTATTTCAGGGAAAGAAAAATATAAGTAATATAAGTGAATTTCTGAATAGAATTCACCTTTCTAATCTTTGCCGGTGGTATTGGGACCAGGGTAAAATACTCAAGTCAACGATTCAAATAAAAAATGAAAGAAAAAAGCAGTAAACATTTTTGAGAAAGCAAACATGTTACCAAATAAATCACTAACAAAACTTTAGAAGCTTGGTACCACTGGCCTACATAGATAGGAGCACTCAAATATAAATGACCTTTATGGGAATGCAAGCTGGTGCAGCCACTCTGGAAAACAGTATGGAGGTTCCTCAAAAAATTAACAATAGAACTATTTTACGACCCAGCAATTGCACTACTAGGTATTTATCCAAGGGATATAGGTATGCTGTTTTGAAGGGACAAATGCATACCAATGTTTATAGCACTATAAACAGTACTATCAACAATAGCCAAAGTATGGAAAGAGCCCAAATGTCCATTGATGGATGGATGAAGAAGATGTGGTATATATAGACAATGGAGTATTACTCGGCAATCAAAAGGAATGAAATCGTGCCATTTGCAACTTTGTGGATGGAACTAGAGGATTTTATGCTAAGTGAAATTAGAGAAAAACAAACATCATATGACTTCACTCATATGAGGACTTTAAGAGAAAAAAAAGATGAACATAAGGGAAAGGAAACAAAAAATAAATATAGGGAGGGGGACAAAACAGAAGAGACTCTTAAATATGGAGAACAAACAAAGGGTTGCTGGAGGGGTTGGGGAAGGCTGGATGGGCTAAATGGGTAAGGGGCATTAAGAAATCTACTCCTGAAATCATTGTTGCACTATATGCTAATTTGGATGTAAATTAAAAAAAATAAAATAAAAATATATATATATAAATGACCTTTAAAAATGCACTAGCATTATAGAGTTTAAATTTGGAATTCCTTGACCAAATTAAAATGAATTTTTATAAATTCATTAAGTGTTTGCTATAACATCTACCTCACGTACAACTTTGTACTAGGAAATATAGGAGATGCAAAAAAAAAAAAAAAAAAAAACCCAAAAAAAAGGATCAGATGGGGCGCCTGGGTGGCTCAGTTGGTTGAGGGTCTGACTTTGGCTCAGATCATGATCTCATGGTTCGTGAGTTTGAGCCCTGCATCGGGCTCCATGGTGACAGCTCAGAGCCTGGAGCCTGCTTCCGATTCTGTGTCTCCCTCTCTCTGCTCCTCCCTGGCTTACACCCTGACTCTCAAACATAAACAAACATTAAAAAAAATTGTTTTTAATGGATCAGAAATGGTCCTTGGATAGGGGAAAGTTATGTTATAAACAGGAAGGTAAATCAAGTCCTATTACATATAACCACAAGATGATGTCATAAAATGCAGTATGTTTCACTTTACATACTAGGTTACTAAAAAGCTGTGATTTTGAAGTGAAGTAAAATGATACAGGCTTAAAATTTTACAATATAAATTCAATATTTCTAAGAATTCCAGGTGAATCCTTTTTTGTAGTAGAAATAATCACCTATAAATATGTTAATCTAGTAAGTCCAGAGTGTTATTAAACCTTATAGTTCCCTTGATGGCTAGGCTGGTTCAGTCTCTGAAATGACTTTAGGTTAATCAAACCAGTTTTCACATTTTTCCTGTCTGACTATACCATTCTGCTCTCCAAGAGTGTGCCTCTTTAGGGATTTAAATTCTTTACCCACTGAAAAAATTAGACTATAAACGAATCTACATAATAGACAACTTATAGGAATTGTTTAATAAAGTACAGAGTCTTTCAAAATAAGACTGTACCATATTAGTTAGCAGAATACTTACTTTCATTCCTTCTTCCCAACTAATCCACAGGTCACCTCGGGTCAGGAAGCAAGCAACTGCATGTCTGGCTAAATGGTGAATCCAACCCTCCTGACGAAGCTGTGTCATGATGGCATCAATCCATGGAAAGCCTGTCCGTCCTTCTGCCCATTTTGCTAAAGCCTCAGGATTCTTATCCCAAGGAATCTGAACACAGATGGGGTTTCCTTCCATTTTATCAAAGCGTGGATTATTTGTTGCTGCTGTATAGAAAAATTCACGCCATAACAGTTGCCCATAAAGGGAAAGGGGAGGGGAACTGTTCTTCTTTACCTAAGGTTAAAATGCAAATAAGTATTGTCAGCAATTTTTAAAAAAGTATTCTGAAAATCAAGCTTCAGTTTTAGATAGTACCTTTTTGTAGAGATCTGTTAGTTTGAAGTAAAACAGTCGACATGACAAACAACCAAATCGAAGATAAGGACTGAGTCCAGTAGGGCTAGCAAGCAGTGAATTTGCATTCATTCGAGGTCTTTCAAAGTTTGCCACCCACGCCTGAAAATACACAGAGAGAATCATGCTAACTAATTGCCTTTTCCATTTTAAAGAGTATTTAAAACTGATATATATTTCTTTAAAGTTACATAGTTCTGGGGCGTCTGGGTGGCTCGGTTGAGTGTCCAACTCTTGATTTCTGCTCAGGTCATGATCTCATGGTCATGAGATCAAACCCCGCTTCAGGCACTGTGCTGGGCATGGAGCCTGCTTAAGATTCTCTCTCTCCTTCTCCCTCTGCCCCTCCCCTGCTCACACTCTCTAACCTCTCTCAAAAACAAAAACAAAAACAAAAAAAAGTTACATACTTCTTGGAGAATAATATCTTATTATCCCAGCCACAATCATGTTTTAATAAAAAACACAGCAGAATACAATTAAGCATTCTTTTGTTTTAGTCATCCTGGTGTAGCACATACTCATATGAAATAAATTACCTTCAAATTCCTAACACGAAGCTGAGAGCACTTTCAACCTGTCTCCTTGACACTGAGGTAAAGGTGAAATAGAAGAACTTTATCTTAGCTTCAAAGTTATGGTCATCAGATACCAGCTTACACAGAAAGAAGAGGTAGTATTGGTAGTAGCTAAAGAGGAAATAATCAGCAGAGGAGGAAAAAAAATATCTAAATGAAGAGATGGTTGTTAATTTTCAAACAATTAGGTCTGTGCTGTTTTAACTATTTCTCTCAATTCCTCTTGTTCAACAGTCTACTTTTTGGTTTTAAAAAAGAGTGAAATTATTCTTTAGACGCCAGTTTGGAAATACAAGCATGATCTATGTTATCATACTTTTCTTTCCAAATGCCGTTCCAAACGTGTAAGTGCTTCAGTTTCTCCGCCTGGCCATACTGCAGAGGGTAAGCCATCTGTATCAAAACCTAAAAAAAAAAACAAAAAGAAGAAAAAAGAAAAAATATTCTTCTGGAACTAAAATAATTTTTATTGAACCGCAACAGGTAGGAAAAAAATACTTTGCAGAATAATTTATGACAGTAGCATAAAAATGAACTGACGGCCCTGGGTAACTCCTCATATATAAGGATACATCATGGTCTCTATTCTTTAGGATGAACATCTTAAGGTGATCACAGATAGATCACATTTATAGAACACATAAATAATGTACAGATTTATCACTTCTTAGTTTAAGAGCTTCTTTTAGATTTTTTTCTCCTTTCCCTCTAAATGCAAAATACTTTACACGTCAAATTAGAAGTGAGATTTTCTGAGTGATTTATTAACTCTTAAGCTCTGCATTTATTACCATTTACACCTACCAAGTTCTTCCAATGAAGGGACTCCATATTTCTCATCATGGTCATCAGACAGAGGAGTTGTGCACTTTTCTATTAGTTCTGAAGTAATTGTCTCTACGGGTATCTCTAGTGGTTCCATTTTGCTGATGAGAGTCTGGAATCTTTTATAAGTAAGAGGTGGTTGTCCACCATTGAGTTCAATGATCCTAATAACAAAGTAAAATAAAAATATAATTTGACTGGTAAGTTCTGAAAAGGCTTAAAATCAGAAAATAAAATTAATTACTTAAGACTTCTAGGCAGATGTAAGCTTCTTATACAACCATGAAAATTACTAAAGTAGTTATTGAATCTAAAAACCATTCTCGCAATTTTTTAAACATCTGTTACTTGTCAAAAATATACAGTATGCAAATACCAAAACCTTTAAGACAAAGGGTATCATTAAACATCTATGAGTGAAAAAAACAAGCAGCTAAATTAGCCTAAAGGCAATAACATAAAAATAATACATATGAAAAGGTAAAAACATTAAAACTCAGCTCAAAGAATCTCTTAATCGTCAGTAAAAACTGGACCGGACCAATACAATATCAAGGAGCAATAAGCAAGTCTCATTAATTAGGATTCTATATTACTGTAGTGACAATCACTTGCTATTTTCTATTGTGCTTATCATGCATTTGTTTAAAATGTCAGCATATGTATCTTATGTACATTTTACATTCACTTTTGATCACTGATTGCCTCAATCAAGTTATACTAAAAAGAAAAATTAGCTTTGACAATGGTAGCTTGGATCAGACACTATTTGGGAATAACCAATTATTTTCTTTTACGATGGCCATTTGCTTGGCATTTAGCCCTAATAAAGAAAGACTGTAAAATCTAATTCCTTCATTTTATGGATCAAAAACTAGAACCTACTGAAAGAGTTAAATAAGTTAGTCAAGGTTGCATAACTAATAAATAGGAAATCAAGGTCTCCTTAATCCAAATATAGTACATTTTTACAAAGTTTTTAACTTAAATTCCAGTTAGTTAACATACTGTATTATATTAGGTTGAAGTGTATACTTTAGTGATTCAACACTTCCATACAACACCCAGTGTTCATCACAAGTATCCTCCTTAATCTCCATCACCTATTTAACCCATCCTCCCAGTCACCTCCCCCTCTGGTAACCATCAGTTTATTCTCTATAGTTGAGAGTCTGTTTCTTGCTTTGCCTCTCTCTTTTTTTCCTTATGCTCATTTGTCTTCTTAAATTCCATTTTTCCTTAATGGTGTATAAGAATGCAAAAAGATTTCTGCACACTGATTTTATAACCTGTGACTTTACTGAATTCATTTATCAGTTCTAGTAGTGTTTTGGTGGAGTCCTTAGGGATTTTTATATACAGTATCATGGCATCTACAAATAGTCAAGAGTTTTACTTCTTCTTTACCAATTTGGATGCCTTTTGTTTCTTTATGTTGTCTAATTGCTGTGGCTAGGAATTCCAGTACTATGTTGAATAAAAATGGTGAGAGTGGATATCCTTGTCTTGTTCCTGACTTTAGGGGAAAAGCTCTCAGTTTTTCACAATTAAATATAATGTTGACTGTGAGTTTTTCATACAAGGCTTTATTATGTTGAGATACATTCTCTCTAGACCTACTTTGCAGAAGGTTTTTATCATGAGTGGATGTTGTACTTTGTAAAATGCTTTTTATGCATCTATTAAAATGATCATAATGGTTTTAATCCTTTCTCTTATTGGTGTGATGTATCATGTTGATTTTTTGCAAATACTGAGCCACCCCTGCATCTCTGGAATAAATTGCACTTGATCGTGATGTATGATTTTTTTTAATGTATTGCTGAAATTGATTTGCTAATATTTTCTTGAGAATTTCTGCATCTATATTCATGAGAAATATTGGCCTAACGTAGTTCTTTTTTTTTTTTTTTTTTTTTTTGGTCTTTATCTGGCTTTGGTATCAGGCTGAACTGGCCTCATGGAATGAATTTGGAAGTGAAATTAAGAAAATAATCTCATTTATAATTGCACCAAAAACAATAAGATATATATATATATATATATATATATATATATATATATGAGATATATGACTTTTGGCTTAATATCAAATAAGACCCCTGCCTGAATCAAACTACAGTTTTTATACATTTGGAAAAGTAGAACAAAATTAACTAGTTTTTCATGTAACTTATAGAATTAGCTTTATTAACTAGATAAAATGAGTAAAGAACTAAAAAAGTAAAACAATTTAAAAGGTACATAAATTATGAGATTTCAAGTTCAGCACTTGTAAGGATGACAGTATGCCAAAAGTTACTACACTAATGAATCTTATAAACCTTCAAAATTCAAAGAATATAAATACTTTCTAAATTTAAACTTACCACAGAATTTTTTTTGGACAAAGCATCACCAAGAAATGATATTTAAAAAAAAATACACTTTGAGAAATAAGATATTATGCCACATTTTAGAGGACTACAGCTATGCAAAGTAATATTATATACAATTTGCATCTGAAATTAAAATCCAGACGAGGGATACATACATGAGAGGCACCTGGATGGCTCAGTTAGATAAGCATCTGACTCTTGGTTTCAGCTCTGGTCATGCATGGCTCATGGGATCAGGCCCCCCCGGGATTTCTTCTCTCTCTCTCTGCCCCTCCCCTGCTTGCACACTTGTGTAAATGTTCTTTCTAACTCTCTCACAATAAATAAATAAACATTAAAAAAAAGATATAAATGCATGAAATAAAATAATTTAAGACAATCATACTGAACATATCAAAGTGTAGTATAGCTTTATATCATATAAACTATGAGATTAATATTACTAAGAGCCCTGAAAGGCAAGACCACAGGTTGAGTTAGAACAGTCAAGGAAAATTATGTGATACTCATAATAGTTTTGACAGTGAAATTCTGAGTATTTTTGTCTTATGCACTAAATGTGCCTGTAATTTTGGCATCTCTCGAGTAAATAAAAAATCACAGCAGTTAAAAGGCTAAGGACTTAACATACATTCATTTAATTCTCCCACAATTCTATGTGTATGTTGTTATTTTCATTTCACAAACTTAAGTCCCACAGGTTAAAACTTACTGGTCCATGTGCTTAATACCACTGAACTGTATGCTTAAAAATGGTTGAGATAACAAATTTTATGTTATGTATATTCTACCAGAATAAAAGAAAAACTTACTTGTCCAGGTCATATAATGTATGTGAAATTCGTACAATAACTTCTACTCCAGCTTCAGTAGCCAGTTTCTTAATGGCTGCATCTCGTTCCTTTCCAAAGGGCTCAGAATCATACTCAATTGAAAGTTTAGTAATGTTCCATTCCTAAAGTAAGAAAAACGGACAAAAATGTACACAAATTTTAATAATTATTTTTTCTATTATAACAACACATTCTGGAAAAAGTGAAAAGCTCAAACTCTACATATGAAATTATTATACATAAATCAAACTTTGAATATGCAGGAAGAAACCACACAATTTATAAATTCAAAAATATGTTAAGAAATGTATAGTGATTAGATTTCAAGCATTGTACTAGGCATTAGACAATCTAACAATATGCTTAAAACCAGCTTCCTACACTAAATGTGTTTGTATAGCACTATACTTTTCAAATAATTTACATTTGTTCCTCAAAATAATCCTCAGTTTACCTCTTTGGTTGGTATCTCCATTTGGCAGATAGGATTATCTGCCTAGGATTTAGGTATAGGATTTTATACCTAAAATTTAGGGACTTGCCCATGTTCACAAAGAGCCAGAATACCTGAATTTATGTCTGTTGATTCTAAGAATTGGTCTTTCATAAACCTTTGATAGTTAATATGGTATACACAATGCTTTGCTGAGGTACTCTTCTGTAATTTGTTATTTCTGATTACCAAAAAATGCTAACTGTGGAGATACAGAGATAGTAATAATAATACCAGATATTTAGTGAATATCAGGTGCTATATTGATAAGTTATGTACACATCTCCTTATAGTGATTTTCAGTGTGGAGACTGTGACTTCAGGTAATTAACTGATTTCCCCAGCGGGTAGTAGCTTTTCTTTTTAATTCTAAAATCTACTCTGATATATCTTACAAAGAAAAAAAAAATCAACAGCAATTCTACCATTAGTTAACTAATTATATAGTAAACACACTAATTCTCTAAACCTGGACAGTTTAGACAAGGGCTGTTTCCAATGGTGTGATTAAAAAAAAAAATTGCTACTATAAACCATGCAGTGTCTATCCTTATCTTTATGCGTTCATCTTAAACATTCTGGGGCATTTGTTCTATTTTTCCTAGAAATAGTCCCTTGAAAACCAATGAATGGATAAGGTAAGCACATTTAAAATTTTTATAGACACTCCAAATTTTCCACCAGATATAAGTGTACCAATTTACACTCTCATCAGCAGTACACCAAAGTGCTTGCTCCCCATACACTTGCCAATAGCATGTGTTAAAGGTTTAAAAAAAAAAAAAAAAACTAACACATACACATGGAATAAACAGAAAAATAATTTTTAAAATTTTATTTTCTTGAAAATCTTGAAGAATGCATATCGAGTGGTCAACAGCTTTTACCTTTGAAGAGTAGAATTTAGGAGTGCAAATAAAGTAATTATTTTTTATTTTACACACAGTTGCACTGTTCACATTTGTTAGTACAATCACGTACTGTTTCTGAAATTTAAAAATAAAATTAAAATGAGTAGGAAAGCATTATATTTCTTTGTTTTATGGACAAGAAGTATAAAGTAGCATTTAAAAAACCCAGGATCTAAGGGCGCCTGGGTGGCTCAGTCAGTTAAGCTTCTGACTTCAGCTTGGTCACAATCTCATGGTTGGTGAGTTTGAGCCCTGCATTAGGCTCTCTTCTGTCAGCACAGAGCCTGATTTTGGATCCTCTGTCCCCCTCTCTCTCTGTCCTTCCCTCACGCATGCACACACACATCCACTCTCTCAAAAATAAAATAAATGTTAAAAAAAAAAACACACATAGGCTCTAAACTCAGACCTCCTGAGTTAAAAGACTGGCTCAACTATTTGCACAAATGGCTAAACTCCTCCTGCCTGCTTCCTCGTTTATAAAATAGGTAGATTGTAAGTAATGTGCTTAGAGTAGCTAGCATATAATAAAAACTATGTATTTGCTACAGTAAAACAAACAAAAAAAAACATTGTTACTGTTTGCATGACATAATGCAAGTAAATTGTTAAGGACATAATATACAGTAAGTCCTCAATGAATGGCAGCTATTATTACTAGCCATTCGGATATTTCTTCTTTTGTGAGTTGCAGCTTATGTTTGCTTGGTTTTCTATGGCAATGAATTTTTCTCTTTGGACTTGTAAGAGCTCCTTATATTTTAATGATAGCAACCTTTCTCTGCCTTTTACGTTACAACTTTTTTTTCCTAAGTAGTAGTTAAAAATTCTATGATTTTTTAAATGTTTACTTATTGAGTGAGAGAGAGAACACGAGTAGGAGAGGGGCAGAGAGAGAGAGGGATACAGAGAAGCCCAAGCAGGCTACATGCTGTCAGTGCTGAGCCTAACATGGGGCTCAATTCCACAAACCATGAGATCATGACCTGAGCCAAAATCAAGAGTCGGACACTTAACCGACTGAGCTATCCAGGCGCCCCTCTATGATTTTTTTATAAATAAGTTTTTAGTTTTTAGATAGATGATAGAGTTTAAGATGACTCAGTAACACTCCCTTCCCTTTTTCCTTGTAAAGGAAGGGAACATAAATCACAGTTAAAGATCAAAATATAGACCACATTACTAGTAAAGAAGAATTGGAGAAAACATACTAGGTTTATGGGCAGGTAAGCTTGAGAATATTTCATCCCTGAATAAAACAGATTTACCGACCCAATGATAAGCAACAGCTTCCCTGCAATGGGGGCTCCCCTATAAAATGTATGACTCAGGAGAAGAGAATAGGATATGTGTTCTTAGCAAGTGAAGAAAAGAAAAGGTACAATCTGAGCTATGCTCACCTAGGTCCTTTTACTAAACTCACCAATGAAATCTTTAACTTCTTCTCTGGGGATAAATTAGTGAGTATCTCTCCACAATAAATATGAAAAGATACAGAAGAGAAGGTTCCCCAAACATTAAATGTATTCACTCATACGTCAAATATTATAATTCTTAATACAGGCCAGATATAACACTAGGTCCCTCCTTCCTGGAGCTTACTGAGGAAGATTGATAATCTGGAGATAAATTTAAAAAGTACTAACTATTAGAAAAAAATATAATGCTATGATAGGAAATATGGGGAAGAGGGTAATAAGCTAGTAAGCTAATTATCTACTCTCTTTCCTTCCCAATTACACTGGTTAGCTTTCAGTAAGTGGTAGAAGTACATATCCTTGCTTTACTCCTTATCTTAGGCAGAAAGTACTCAATATATCACCATTAAGAATGACATTAGTTATGTTTTCTTATAGACAACCTTTATCAAATTAACACTTACAAATTTTCTATTCCTAGTTTAAAGGTATTTTTAATCACAAATCAATGTTGAATTCTGTCAAATGCTTTTTCTTCATCTATTGAGATAATCATAATATATTTTCCTTTATTCTATTACTAGGAAGAATTATTTTAATTGATTTTTATAATGTTGAACCAGCTTTGTATTCCTGGAATAAACCTCACTGGATCATGATGTAGTATTGTTTAAAAATATTGCTAATTTCAATTTGTTAATATATTATTAAGAATATCTGAGTCTGTTTCTGGGAGACACTTGGCTATCCCCCCCTTTTTTTTCCCTTAAAATCTCTTTATCAGGTTTTTTTTTTTTTTTCAACTTTTTTTTTTAATTTATTTTTGGGACAGAGAGAGACAGAGCATGAACGGGGAGGGGCAGAGAGAGAGGGAGACACAGAATCGGAAACAGGCTCCAGGCTCCGAGCCATCAGCCCAGAGCCTGACGCGGGGCTCGAACTCACGGACCGCGAGATCGTGACCTGGCTGAAGTCGGACGCTTAACCGACTGCGCCACCCAGGCGCCCCTATCAGGTTTTGATATTAGAGTATGGTATTAGAATTATGCTGGTCTCATAAAACAAATGTTTTGGGGAAGTGTTCCCAACATTTCCCCATATTTTCTGAGAAGTACTGTAAAATTGGTATGATTTCTTTCTCAAATACATGATAGAATTCACAATTAAAGCCATTCTGGGCCTGGAGTTTTATTTATGGAAAGGTTTTCCATTATAAATTCAAGTTCTTTAAGAGATAAAGGACTATTCACTTTTCCTTTTTTTTCTTTTTCTGAGAATTCTGTAATTTGTACTTTCAAGAAATTTTTCATCTTGGTTGTCTAATTTATTGGCATCATGTTTACATCCTTTATAATACTTTTGAAGTTTAGAGAATCTCTAGTGATAGCCCCCTTTTTTATTCCTGATAAAGAATGATAGAAATGCTATGATAGAAATTTTCTCCCTTTTTCACCCTGATCAATATTGCTAGAAGTTTATCAATTCAATCTTTTCAAGATCCAGTTTTTGGCTTTGTTGACTGAATCAATCAGGATTCAGTCGAGAAACAGACAACATCAGCAATCTGAACAGGGAACATTTAATATGAAGAATATTAGTAAGTAAAAGGTGGTCAACAATGACAAGGAGTGAAAGAGGAGTTAAAGCTACACTATCCAATATGGTAGATAGCCACTACCCACAGAAGTGGCTTCTGAGCACTTGAAATGTAGCTAACTGGAACAGAGATGTGCTGTAAACATAAAATATACACTGAATTTCAAAGACTTCATATGAAAAAAAAGGTTAAAATAGCTTAAAATTTTAATACTCATTTTATATTAAAAGGATATTTTAGATATACTGGGTTAAATAAAATATATTATTAAAATTAACTCTGGGCACCTGAGTGGCTCAGTCAGTTGAGCATTTGACTCTTGGTTTTGGCTCAGGTCATGATCCCAGGATCATGGGACTGAGCCTTGCATCAGGCTCTGCACTGAGTATGGAGCCTGCTTAAAAGATTCTCTCCCCCTCTGCCCCCTCCCCTGCTCACGCTAAAAATTAAAATAATAATAATAATAATAAATAAAATTAACTTTATCTGTTTCTTTTTACTTTTTTTAATGTGGCTATTAGAAAATTTAAAATTATGTATGTGGCTTCTGTTGGATAGTACTTGTCTAAGGTGTCCAAAATTAGCAATTGCACAACACAGCCACCACCACTAAATGGAGAGAAAATAAGTAAATAATGAATTAAGAACTCAGAAGAAAAGAACCCTCCACTGAGACTCCCACCTTAATGCATGGATCTTGCTGCCACAGTAACACAAAACCTTCCCTGTAGAGAATGAACTTGCTAAAGGGCAAGGCCAGACCTGGTTAATAGTAAGCTGGGTGGTAGAGAAACTTCCTACACAGGGGTCTGGGTGAAATGCAGCTGGTCTGTGGAAGTGGCCTATCAGGGGCAGGGAAATTTACCAGAGGGTGTGGGTAAGCTGGGGCTTGCTCAGGAGGGAGGCTGAGGTAAAGACTACTGGGCCTCCCATATGCTCAACTGCTAGCTAATGTGGCAGGAAAAACACACAAGACTACCAATAAGGAAAACCCTTTCTCTCCTACTATGACTTGGCAGAGAACCACCAACAATATCTATTGAGGAATTCTAGTATCAAGCCAGCTGGCAAAGGAAAAATGTTTACAGCATCCAGCTTCACTATCACGTAGCAGGACTTAGAAGGGTGAATTAGAGCTGACAGACAATAAATTAATTATCGCACATTTATTTTCTCTATTGTTTTTCTGTTTCACTGATTTCCATTCCTCTGTTTACTATTTCCTTTCTTCTACTTACTATACTATAGGTTTAATTTGTTCTTTTTCTACTTTTTAAGGTGGAAGCTTAGTTCTTTGATTCCTTCTTTCCTAACGGAGTACTGAAAGCTACTAATTTTCCTCTAAGCACTGCTGTAGCTGAATCCCATAAATGTTTGGTTTTTTAATGACAAGTTGAATTTTAATATTTTAAAGAAATTATCCTAATATTAAGACTATTTTTAACTGAAGTGGTGAATCTCATGAATTTTTATATATTTTTACATTATCAGTTATAAATATTTATGATTTTTTTCTATTCATTTTAATTTAATTCTATTGAAGCCAAAGAATACATTGTATAGAATGTCAATCTTTTGAAATTTATTGGTACCCATTTTGTGGCTAAGCATATGGTCTCTCTTGGTGAATATTTCATATGTGCTAAAAAAGAATATATTTTCTATAGCTTTGGGGTATAGTGTTCTGCAAATATCAGTATACCAAATCAGTTGATAGCATTATTCATATCATCTATATCTTTATTAATTTTTGTATATTCTATCAATAACTGAGAGTTTATCAGTTTGAGATTCATATGTTTTATGCTGTTACCTGGTACATGTACACTTATAATAGTTATACCCTCTTGATGTAAGATTACTCTTAATTTTGCCTTGAATTCTACTTTCTTATGCTGTTTGCAAAGCACATCTTTTCCAGTTGTTTTTATTTCAAACTGTTTATTCATTAAAAATTTTTGAGTATAGTTGATACACAATGGTACATTAGTTTCAGATGTACAACACTGTGATTCAAATTCTCTATAGACTATGCTATCCTCACCACAAATATGGCTACTATCTGTCACCATAAAACGCTATTACAATATCACGGACTATATTCATTATGCTGTGCCTTTTATTCCTGTGACTTATTTATTCCATAACTGGAAACCTCTATCTCCTGTTTCTTCATATTTTTAAAATGTCTCATCAGCATCTAGTTGGTTCTTGCTTTTTATTCTGTGCCTTTTAAATGGAGAGTTTAAACTATTTACACTGAATACAACTGGCATAGTTGAGCTTAAATTTATCTACCTGCTTTCATGTGAATGAGTCAAATATTTTTTGTATCCCATTTTAAATTCCTCTATTGAATTTTCTGAAGTAGCTGTTCATGTTATTTTAGATCATAATGTGCATTCTTACCACTGTCTACCTTCATATCATATATTACTATTGAATAATGTAAGAACTTATATATACTTATATTTATGTCCCTCCCATCTTGTGTGATCCTGTTATAAATTTTATTTCTATATATGTTATAAGCCCCTTAATATTGGTATTACCTCCTATAATTTACTATTAGTTGTTTTTAACCTGTCAACAGTCTTTTAAAGAAAATAGGATATATAAATATACATAACTAAAAATAACAAAAAAGTTATTTTATATTTACCCATATATTTAGTGCTTTCTTCTTTTTTGCAGATCCTATCTTTCATTCAGAATGATTTCCTTTCACCTAGCAGAACTTCTTTTAGTATTTCTTACAGTATAGATCTTTTGGATATGAATTATTCTATTTTTGACTGTCTGAAAATGCCTTCATTTTACTTTCTTTTTAAATTTAAATTTATCTGTTTATCTTCTTTCTTTCTTCCTATCTATCTATCTATCTACCTACCTATCTATCGCCTACAGCACCTGTTATTCCCAGGTGGTCTCCCATCCAAGTACTAACCAGGCCCAACCCTGCTTGGCTTCTGGGTTCAGATGAGATTGGGTGTATTCAGGGTGGTATGGCCATAGACTACCTTCTTTTTTTAAATGAATATTTTTGCTACGTTAACAAAGTTGTTTGTAGTTCTTTAAAGATGTCATTCGATTGCCTTCTGGACTCAACTGTTTCTAATAAAAAGCCACCAACATTCTTATTGTGGTTCCTTGAATATGTCTTTTCTCTTCTGGTTGCTTATAAAATTTCTATCTTTGGCTTTTAGTTAATTGACCATGAGGTGGCAAGATGTAGTTTTCTTTATATTTATGCTCTTTAGGGTTTTTTGAGTTCTTGACACTGTGGGTTGATATCTTTCATCAATTTTAGAAAATGGTCAACCATTATCTCTTCAAACATTTTTTTTTCTTGTCCCAAACCTCTTTCCCCTTATTTTCTAGGTCTGCAGTTATACATATGTCAGGCCATTTACTATTGTTTCACAGACTGTTCTCTTTTTAAAGACTTCCTTCTCTTTGTGCTTCAGTTGAGATAATTTCAATTGCCCATCTTCTTTTTTTATTTTTATTTTTTTAATATTAAATATACTTTCTTGTCAAATTGGTTTCCACACAACAACCCAGTGTTCATCCTGACAGGTGCCCTCCTCAATGCCCATCACCCACTTTCCCCTCTCCCCCACCCCCCATCAACCCTCAGTTTGTTCTCAGTATTGAAGAGTCTCTTATGGTTTGCCTCCCTCCCTCTCTGTAACTTTTTTTTCCCCTTCCCCTCCCCCATGGTCTTCTGTTAAGTTTCTCAGGATCCACATAAGAGTGGAAACATATAGTATCTGTCTTTCTCTGCCTGACTTATTTCACTTAGCACAATACCCTCCAGTTCCATCCATGTTGCTACAAATGGCCAGATTTCATTCTTTCTCATTGCCAAGTAGTATTCCATTGTATATATAAACCACATCTTCTTTATTCGTTTGTCAGTTTATGGACATTTAGACTCTTTACATAATTTGGCTATTATTGAAAGTGCTGTTATAAACATTGGCTATTACTGAAAGTGCTGTTATAAACATTGGGGTACAAGGGCCCCTATGCATCAGCACTCCTGTATCGCTTGGGTAAATTTCTAGCAGTGCTATTGCTGGGTCATAGGGTAGATCTAGTTTTAATTTTTTGAGGAACCTCCACACTGTTTTCCAGAGCGGCTGCACCAGTTTGCATTCCCACCAACAGTGCAAGAGGGTTCCCGTTTCTCCACATCCTCTCCAGCATCTATAGTCTCCCAATTTGTTCATTTTAGCCACTCTGACCAGCGTGAGGTGGTATCTCAGTGTGGTTTTGATTTGAATTTCCTTGATGAGGAGTGACGCTGAGCATCTTTTCATATGTCTGTTGGACATCTGGATGTCTTCTTTAGAAAAGTGTCTATTCATGTCTTCTGCCCATTTCTTCACTGGATTATTTGTTTTTCGGGTGTGGAATCTGGTGAGTTCTTTATAGATTTTGGATCCTAGCCCTTTGTCCGATATGTCATTTGCAAATATCTTTTCCCTTTCCGTCGGTTGCCTTTTAGTTTTGTGGATTGTTTCCTTTGCAGGGCAGAACCTTTTTATCTTGATGAGGTCCCAACAGTTCATTTTTGCTTTTAATTCCCTTGCCTTTGGAGATGTGTCAAGTAAAAAATTGCTGCGGCTGAGGTCAAAGAGGTTTTTTTCCTGCTCTCTCCTCTAGGGTTTTAATGGTTTCCTGCCTCACATTCAGGTCCTTCATCCATTTTGGGTTTATTTTTGTGTCCATTGCCCATCTTCAAGTTCACTGATCCTTTGTTCTGCTTTGTCCAATCTGTATTAAGCCCACTGAATGAATTCTTCATTTCCTTCTTTTTAATAGTTTCCACTTTTATACTGAAATTATCACCTAATCACATTTTTCACCTTCGACTAGATTCTTCAAATCTATAGCATAATTATTGCAAAGTCCTTAATTCTAATCCCAACATTTGCATCAACTGTGGGGCTATTTCTGCTTTTTCTTTTTTTTTCATTTTACGTGATTGCAAGTCACATTTTCCTGCTTCATCATATGTCTCATAAGTTGATTGTATGACAATGGTATAAAGAATAGAGATGGAATAAATAATATTTATCTCTAGAAAATTGCATAGTCTTGGCTCTGACTGCTAGAAGTTGAATTACTATCATCTGTAATTGAGGTGGGTCTTGGCTTTGTTGCTACTTTAGTTAAATTCCTTCCATTCACCACTGGGTTCAAATATTTTAAGGGTAGGAGCCAAACTTCTTCAACAGGGCTTGGAATTTGAGTATGGAAAAGATTCTAGATGTCTCTCTCTGCTTGACAACCCAGTCAATAGCTTTACAAACTGTACACTTCTCTCTACCTTGTTGTCTACCCATCAGTCTTATGGTTGCTGCAGAGTTCTCTTTGCTTTTCAGCTTTGCTCCCTAATTTTCTATTCCTCTGGAGACATCTTTCTAGCCTGCTGTCCTGTCCCCAGCTTCAGTGGACTGCTACTTTGCACTAAGTGAATGCCCAGTAGCACTTCAAGAGGAATCTCTCTCAGCTCTTCTGCTTTGCTTTAGCCTTTGGTATATTGCCACTGGTATTCCACAAAAGCACTGTAGAGAGTGAGTGTGAACTTGCTCTGTAATTTGGGTTTCTTGGGATTCTAATCTGCCATGTCAGTCCATATATGACCACAAAAGCTAGGTAAAATTTCTACTGATTTCTTTTTACTCTCAACTACAGTGGATTCCCTTTTCTTTCTGCTGTGCCACCAGGAATATAGCCATGAGTCTCTTCTTTCCTACGAAAGGCTCATTGCTTTATGGAAGTTAGTTTATTTAGGTTTCTTTGTGTCCTCAACTCTCTAGTAGGTTAAAAAAAAACAAACACCCATGATTTTGTGGCATATTCACTTTCTTCTCATTGTTAAGATGAGACAGTAGATTAGGCAACATCTGTATGGATATGTCTCCTCAGGCAAGGGAAACAAAAGCAAATTAAAGTATAAGGAGTACACCAAAATAAAAAGCTTTTGCACAGCGAAGGAAACCAACAAAACAAAAAGGCAACCTATCGAATGAAAGAAGATACTTGCAAATGATATATCAATTTGATAAGGGGTTAGTATCCAAAATATGTAAAGAATTTATACAACTCAATACCAAAAACGCCCCCTAAAATCTGATTAAATAAAAACTTAATTTTTATTAATTCAGGTTAATTTATTATAATTTAATGATAATAAATAAAATTACAATAAATTTAATTTTTACATTCATTTGTAATTACATGTAATTAAATAAAGCTGATTTATTATAAATTATAGTAATTTAATTAAATAATTCAGGTCAGGGGACCTAAACAGACATTTTTTTCAAAGAAGACATATAGATGGCCAACATACAAAACAAGATGCTCAACATCACTCATTCCAGGCAGAATAGCTAGTCTTAAAAAGCCAAGAAGGGCACCTAGGTGGCTCAGTCGGTTGAGTGTCCGATTCTAGGATTCAACTTAGGTTATGAGCTCAGAGTCGTGGGAGAGAGCCCAGCATCAGGCTCTGTGCTGACTCTCTCTCTCCCTCTCTCTCTCTGCCCCTCCCCAACAAAATAAATAAGTAAACATTAAAAAAATAAATAAAAAATAAATTTTTATTTAGACAAGAGATAACAAGTGTTGGCAAGAGTATGGAGAAAAGGGAACTCTCATGCAATGTTGGTGAGAATGTACACTGGTGCAGCTACTGTGGAAAACAATATGGAGGGTTCTCATAAATTAAAAATAGAAATACCATATAACCCAGTAATTCCACGACTGGGTATTTACCCAAAGAAAATGAAAACACTAATTCAAAAGATATATGTACCTCTATGTTTTCTGCAGCATTATTTATAATAGTCAAGATTTGGAAGCAACCTAAGTGTCCATTTATAGATGGAGAAAGAAGATGTAGTACATATACACAATGGAATATTAGTCACAAAAAAGAATGAAATCTTGCCATTTACAACAACATGGATGGACCTAGCAGGTATTATCCTAAGTGAAATAAATCAGAGAAAGACAAATATCATATGATTTCACTTACATGTGGAATCTGAAAAACAAAACAAATGAACAAACAAACCAAACAGACTCTTAAATACAGAGGACAAACTAATGGTTGCCAGAGGGGATGCAGGTGAGGAGATGGTCAAAATAAATGAGGGGGATTAAGAGGTACAAACTTCTAGTTACAAAATAAAAGTCATGGAGATGAAAAGTACAGCATAGGGAATACTGTCAATATTTTAATAACATTGAATGGTGACAGATGGTGACCACTTCTGATGAGTACTAATGTCTAGAATTGTTGAGTCAATATGCTGTATATCTGAAATATAACATTATATCTCAATCATATGTCAATAATAAAGAAAAAAGAAAAAAAAAGAAGATGTAAGTGAAATCATGTCACTCATCTACTCAAAAATTTCCATGGCATCCCATTTCACTCAGAGTGACAGCCAAACCCCTAAACATGGTCCATAAAGAAAGCCCTGTGATCTGGCTCCTTGAAACCTCTCTGACCTCCTCTTTCCTTTTCACTCACTGTGTGTTTCTAGCTACGCTGGCCTTCTTGCTGTTCCTAAACAAGTCACAGCACGCTTCCACGTCAGGGCCTTTGTAACTGCTATTCCCTCTGCCTGCATCATTATTTCCCCATGTTGCAGTTATCTCAGTAGCTCAAAATGATTGATTCTCACAAGACTGTCAGTTAACTAGATGGTGGTTCTGTTGGTCTCACCTGGGCTCACTCATGAGCTTGCAATGAGCTGACAACTTGGTGGGGGCTGGAAGATCTGAGATAATCTCTCTCATACATCTCAGACCATGGTGCTGGCTCATGACTGGTCCTCTATTTCTACATGGTCTCCCATAATTTGATATTCTAGCCCATATTCCCAGCACGATACAAGGAGCATTCTAAAAGGGCAAAGTAGAAGCTTCAAGGTTGCTTGAGGCTTAGGGTTTGGAATTCAATGTCTCCCTTGGCAGTTGGCCAAAGTAAGTTACATAGCCAAACCAGATTTAAGGGAGTGGGAAAATAAACTCTACCTTTTGATGGAAGAAGGTGCAAAATGTTGTGGATTGACAATGCCACACCCTAGATATTTGCATGGCTTAGTCCCTTCACATGATTTGCTCATATGTCATCTTAGAAGGGAGGCCTTCCATGATTTCATATAATTACCCTTCACTCACCTTGGCACTTAATATCCCACACTTTATTTTAGCACCTATCACTGCCTGACATTGCATATTTACTTGTTTATTATCTGCCTCCTTCCCACTATCATATAAGCTCCATGAAGGTAGAAACATCTTCTGTTTGGTTCACTAGTATACCCTCAGCACCTTGAACTCTGCCTTGTAATAGCAGACAAGCAATATCTATTGAATGAATTGTCCTATTCAAATGAGCATGTACCATAAAATAATAAAGAATCCAAAATAACTCAAAATGCATGAATTTTATGTATGTGAAATGTTAGTAGCTTTAGATGTTCTTCTTTGATTTATTCTATGATTTTGGACAAAACATTTTGTTATGCTTCAATGAGTCCACCTATAAAGACTTTAGCCACATGTCCCTGTTTCTTGGATATAATGAGAATGTTTTAAACCAACTCTTTAAGTTCTTCATTAAAAGTTCCTGCTGGGCCTAGAATGTACAAGGTCTTGGTAACTTACCATTCTGGCACCAAATGTGGAAGATGCAAGATTTAACTGCATAATAATAATTGATACAAGATTCATATGATTAATAGTGTTATCCTAGTTTTGCCTACATTAGTGTCTAAGTTTCTTCATCATTTCTTCAAAACATGAAAGAAAAAAGTTAAAAAAAAAGTCCTATATAAAGTCAAAATTTAACTGGGAAAAATCCTAAGTAGAAAACACATCAGAAAACACAACAGTTTATCACACATATATGTGTGTATAAAAATTCCCTGACCCCATCCCTAAATCTATTCAATATAAATAGAATGAATGCTATGAAGAGAAGATACACAGCAGACATCAGTACTGAGCCACTGTCACCATACCAACCAACTAAAGTACTACTACCAGGTCTAAAACAGTTTTACCTCCCATGTAGGAAATAGGATTACTTACCTACTAAAAATTCTATCTTCTGTACTAGAAAAAAACCAGAGACAATAATATAAATGAGTCAGCTGGTTATGGACAAAAGAGTCTTTCCCCTCAGAGAAACAGGGTGTGAGGGTGGGGAGTGGGAAGGAGACCTGCTTTTTACTGCATAACCTTTTAAGTTTTTTTTTTTTTTTTTAAACACATGCATGTAGTGCCTCTAAAAAAAAGTAAAAGTAAGAACATCAACGCAATCAAAAAGGAATTCCCTCTATGGCTCTAGACAGTGTATAATCTGAAAGGAAGTTTCCGTAAGTGGTATTTTATACAAACTACTGTATGTAGCCCAAGGAACAACCTGAATAAAACAGTAAGCATCTATGCATGTGTGTGTGTTCATGTATCTGTATTTTATGGCCCATGCAGAAACCACTGTTTCTCTGCCAGTGTTCATCACAACAAGTGCACTCCTTAATCCCCATCACCGATTTCACCCATTCCCCCACCTCTGTCTCCTCTGGTAACCATCAGTTTGTTCCCTACTGTTAAGAGTCTGTTTCTTGATCTGTCTCTCTCTCTTTTTTCCCCTTGGCTTATTTGTTTTTTAAATTCCACATGAGTGACATCATATGATATTTGCCTTTCTCTGACTTATTTTGCTTAGCATTATACTCTCTGACTCCATCCATTTGTTGGAAATGGCAAGATTTCATTTTTATGTCCATCTATCAATGGACACTTGGGTTGCTTCCATAGCTTAGTTAGTGTAAATAATGTTGCTATAAATGTAGAGGTACATGTATCCCTTTGACTTAGTGTTTTTGTACTTTGGGGATAAATACCCAAGTAGTACAATTACTGGATCATAGGGTAGTTCTGAGGAACCTCCATACTGTTTTCCACAGTGGCTACACTAGCTTGCCTTCCTACCAACAGTGCAAGAGGGTTTCCTTTTCTCCATATCTTTAAACACTTGTTGTTTAAGTTTCGTTATTTTTGCAAGTAAAATCATCTTAGGATTCAGTTTACTTATACCACATGGATTTAGAGATACACACATTTTATACTCATGAGTTGCTGATAAACTATTACCATTGTTTCTGATATTCTTTCTACCCACAACTCTTCCATGTACCTAGGTTAAATTCTGACTCCAAGTAGCCACAGTAGTAAAACATACTTTAATAAAGTAAATTTTCAGTAGCCAGAACTGCTGCATTAGCCAAATCCTAAACATTAAAGGTTTCTTTCATACCAATGAAAAAGACCAAGTAGTGTTGATTTGATTCCCAACACTGGGGACATTTTCACTCAGGGAAAGGAACTGTTCTCATCTGTATTAGAAACAGGCACATTACTATTAAAATTTTTTGATGAATCAAACAGCTGCAAAAAAAAAACCAAAAAGCAGATATACATTAGGAATCCTAATGGTATAAATAGGAAGGGATGGACAAAAAAAAGATAGCCAAGAAAACAACTTCTGGTCTGAGCACTACTACCATAAGCTAGCTGCATGACCTTAGTCAACTCATTTAATCTCTCTAGGACTAATGTTTTCATTAGGGGAAAAAAGGCAAAGTAAGACTAGGAGATTTAAGATTTTACCAAGTTAAAAAACTCTGCCATGAAACTACAGTTTTGTATTATTAGTAGCATGTTGTTCATTATAGCCCTTTGACCCAGAAAGTCCTCTTCTAAGAATTATCCCAAAAATGTATGAGCACATGTGAGCAAAGATATATATTTGGACAAGGATGTTCACTGACAGCATTATTTGTATTAGCAAAGGCCTGTGGAAAATGACTAATGTTCAGTAGAAAGCTTGTTAAAAAAAATCACAGCATACCTACACAATGGAACACTATGAAGCCATTTAAAAGACTGAGGAAACAACAGGAAACAATCTCCAAAACACATGGCTATGTGAATAAAGCTTGGCACAGGTGGTGTAAAATATAGTGTGTTCTTATCTTGGTTTTAAAAAGGGGGGGGGGGGGGGGCGCCTGGGTGGCGCAGTCGGTTAAGCGTCCGACTTCAGCCAGGTCACGATCTCGTGGTCTGTGAGTTCGAGCCCCACGTCAGGCTCTGGGCTGATGGCTTGGAGCCTGGAGCCTGTTTCCGATTCTGTGTCTCCCTCTCTCTCTGCCCCTCCCCGTTCATGCTCTGTCTCTCTCTGTCCCAAAAATAAATAAAAAACGTTGAAAAAAAAAGTTTAAAAAAAAAAATAAAAAAAAAAAAAAAAAAAAAGGGGGGGGTGGGGGGGGTGGTAACATACACACAGCTACAGATCTCTCTTTATATTATTTATATATATATATACACACACATACACATAACCACCTGACATATACATTCTTATTAATATAAAAAATATTTCCAATGACTACAAAAGAAGCTGGTAGTAGTTGTTGCTTCTAGGAGGGAAACTAGCAGTTTAAGGTAGAAGAAAGATTTAAATGTTCATTGTAAACCAAATTTTTCACTGATTTTACCATTTGTAACTTTTATTAAATAAAATAATCCCCCCAATTTTTTAAAATTTACATCCAAGTTAGTTAGCATATAGTGCAATGATTTCAGAAGTAGAAGAAGAATCATCCCCTGCATATAACACCCAGTGCACATCCCAACAAATGTCCTCCTTAATGTCCCTTGCCCATTTAGCCCATGCTCCCACCCACAACCCCTCCAGCAACCCTCAGATTGTTCTCTATATTTAAGAGTCTCTTTATGTTTTGTCCCCTTCCCTGTTTTTATATTATTTTTGCTTTCCTTACCTTACGTTCATCTGTTTTGTATCTTAAATTCCACATATGAGTGATCATATGATATTTGTCTTTCTCTAATTTCACTTAGCATAATACATTCTAATTCCACCCACATTGTTGCAAATGGCCAGATTTCATTCTTTTTGATTGCCAATGTGTATATATACCACATCTTCTTTATCCATTCATCCATCGATGGACATTTGGGCTCTTTCCATACTTTGGCTATTGTCGATAGTGCTGCTATAAACATTGGGGTGCATGTACCCCTTCAAAATAGCACACCTGTATACTTTGGATAAATACCTAGTAGTGCAATTGCTGGGTCATAGGGTAGTTCTATCTTTAATTTTTTGAGGAACCTCCATACTGTTTTGCAGAGTGGCTGCACCAGTTTGCATTCCCATCAGCAGTGCAAAATAAAGAACCCACAAAATTTTTATTTAAAAATACTTATATTTCCTATATTTTAAATTACCTCAAGTACCTTATTTATCAAACATGTGTCTTCTCTGACAAAAGATTATTATTCTATGCAAAAATTTTTCAGATTACCTTAAAAAGCCTGGGAAACACATCTGCTGGCTGTCCACGGATCACAAACAGACGAGAGTTTAATTTTCGCAGATTGGCATCAAGGTCTTCTAGACACTGAAGCAAAAACCTACAGAGAAAATATTAAAATTCTTAAACATATATATATTTAGAAGATATAAAGTAGTGCAAAATCATGTTATTCTAAAACTTGACGTGCTAACCCCATAATTTTATTACTTCCTATCATCTTATTACTTCTAATTGATCTGTAAATTACTGTTTCCGGAAATCATACTTAAAAATTTTAAATTACATGAGGTTCTCAGTATTTTAATAAAATTCCTCAATTAAGTAACTTCCATTAAATAACAGTGATTGAATGTTAGCAAAGTTTAAGTTGTAAACATAAAAATTATACAAATAAAGGAATTAAATGAATTGATTTCACTGTTTCATTGATGAAAAGAATTCAAGTTCAAATAGAAAAGCCACCTTGAAAAATCTAGAACATTTCTCTATTGGAAACAAAATGGAAATATCCTATTTAATCACTCTGAGCAAGTGAGTAATTTAAGAATTTGAGTAATATTAAGGGATACTGTAATCATCTAAGAGAGAAAGAAAACATAATGCCCATTTTCAAGTTTCTTATCTAATTAAAGAAACTGATAATAAACAGATGTTAAATTATGTGGCATTAACTCTGAGTGTAGAGAATGCCAGGTTAATTAAAAAAAGAAAAATTCCATGAGGCAGGTGGAGCTATAGATTTTTCTCAATGAAATAAGTACCAACAAAGCTTACACATGATAGATATGCTGGGAAATTCTGGGGCAGTAGCAGAAGACTGCTTACTACGCATCTTTTAGTGTGAAGAAATGGGGCAGTCTAGCAAATTTGAAAGAGATGTCACTCCTGGAAAATTCAACCTCATTGTTTACCTCATGTTAATGTCTCTAACATTTCACTTAGATTCTATTCCTCTCTCCTGGACACTTCTTATTTTCTCTTCACTCTGCTTCTTTTATGTATTTGATCTTAAGGTTAAGTATTTGCCTGCCTTTTCCACAAGCCATGTGTTCTCTGAGAATACTGATTGTATCTTACTTGTGAGGAACAGTTAATAAAAATGAAAAGGCACATTTCAGAAATGTGTTGTCCCATATGGTAGCCTCTAGGCACATACAGCCATTTATATTTAATCAAAATTAAAAATTCAGTTCCTCAGTCACACTTGCCACATTCCAAGGCCTCAACAGCCACATGTGTGCCTAGTAGCTACCATATTGGACAGCACAGGTGAAGAACATTTCCATCAATGCAGAAAGTGCTACCAGGCACTATTGTTTTAGGAGGTGTTCAGTTCAGATCATTTTGCTCTCTTTGCCCATTCTGATCCCATCATTTCATCAAGAAAGTTTTGTTAATTTTTTACAACTATAGTTATTAGTGACATCACTATAACTAGTCAAGTTTGATACTCTTTACCATTTGGGAGTCATTTAGGATTTAGAGTCTACAGGTGTGGAGTGTCACAGTGCTAGACTTTTAAGGACTCCCACTGTATCATCTTAGGAAGTCTCACAACTGTCGTTAAACAAATAGGAAACAAACCCTTCTATCTTCACATTTATATTTCACCTCATCCCTGTTCTGTCTAGGATTGGAGTCACCTCTCTAACACCAACCCCTATCTCAACCTACCACTACCAATGTACAAATACTTTGAGGAAGAAGATTGCTATTGTTATATCAATACAAAAACACCTGAGTTTTGTAAAATTATCCATAACTATGAGTAATTTATCATGTTTGGTGATAAATGTTTATTAGAAAGCATCTAATTTTATGTATTTGCTTGTCTAAAGAGTTTTTAGACACTGTAGCAGATCAAAAATCAAGAAGTTGAATGAACTAGCAATTTTAAGTTTTGTTTTTTTTAATTTAAACAGAACAAAACTAAAATGTCCTGGAAGGATAACCCAAGGCAGAGATAATCCTGATATCTCTTTTGTACCACTAGTTTCAGTATGTAAATGTTTCCATATGGTACAAACAGGTCAATGATAGATGGGGAAAAAAAATGGGAAAATGAAAAAAACATGATTAATGCATAAAACAAACAAGGCTGGATTAATTAATAATTAAGGAATTAAGGGTAAAATTATTTTTCCCTTTCTTGTTAACAGGCTGAATAAAGAGTTTTAATGTTTTTCAATAAATACCTTATGAACCAAACATTGTACAGAATGATATGGACTGAAGCAATGTATTATAATGGGAAAGTTTTGCAACCAAATAATTAGTTTTGACACTGCATAACACGAAGGAATAGATATATTTAAGTATGATATTTCTCTTACATATTATGATATTTTTCTTCCATGGATATTATTTCCATCACTGTGATTTCACATTAAAATTAGAGAAGTACAGTGGACTCAAATATAGGTACTTTAAAAAAGAACATAGTACCTTTGCACTGTGACTTTTGAAACTATATACATAAATATATTTTGATTTTTATTTTGATAAAATAAAATCTGCTTTGCATGTATTTACTTATATGTACATAAGAAAATAATTGGAAAGATACTTACCAAGCTATTAATAATAGCTACTTTTGAGGAGTGGGAATGGAGGGGGGAGTGATGATGAGAGAAACATGTTTTTTTTAACTTCATAAAAGGTATAAAATTGATAACGAACATACACTCCTTCAGAGTAAAACAGAAATACTGTATTTACTATAAACATGGTTTAATAGTGAATCTTCTCAAAGCAATAGACATACTTCTATAGCATCAATTTTGATGGTTTCATAGTATCCCATTACACAGATGTCACATAATTTAACAAGTCTAGAGATAAATTACTATCCTTTAATTAATCCTGGGAGGTTCCTTATCTGTAAAGCAGGGATAGTAATAGGACCTATATCATAGCATGTTGTGAGAATTAAATTAATATATGTGAAGCTCTCAGAACAGTGCCTGATCCATAGTAAGCACAGTTATGTAAGTGTTATCTAATTTTTTTGGTCGCCTCCTTCCTACCACTTCCGTTCTTGGTATAATAATTCTATCCCTTGTTATCTCTTGCTGGCATTATTTATTTACTGTAATGCCTGAAAATACATCTTTGTACCAACAATCTTTTCCCACTTTAATAATCCATTTTATACACCACAACAAATCTTTCTGAGGCACACTTTCCTGTACAAAGGTCTTCAAAGATTCATTCCCTAGAACACATTATTTTGCTTGGCCACTCACTTAGGGTTCAGGTTCATCTCTTACCACTCTTCCTTCATTCCCACCAAACAAAACTACTCTTTTCCCTATGCATCCACTCTCCTGTAATGTGCTCCATGAATTTCCCTCAGCATAGAATACCTTTCCCAATTTTCATCTCTTCAAGTTCGTATCCTACTAATCTTCAGTCTTCCAGCTGAAAGTGATTTCTCCATCCTCTAAATTATCAAAGGACATATGGACCTCATTCTAGAGAAACTTTCACATTATACTTTACATTATAACTATCATATATACATATCACCTTCTTCTTCTCATGGATTTCAAATTAGTATCTGTGTCTCACTCCTAACTATGTAGGTTTCTTAACCTACGTTTTGGTTGCTACATTTGCCAAACAAATATCATCATGTGATCAATATATTCTGTTAGAAAGATTAGAAATAGGATTTAAAAAATAATACAGTTGTCTTTTACAACTGTTGAAAAAATTAGAAAAACATTATAAAATCATCTCGCAGAATTACTAGCACATGGTAGATATTCATTAAGGAGAAGGTACCACTATTTTCCCCTGGGAATAATTTATAGTTCCAAAAAACAGTAACACATATTTCTGTATGTAAATATCTGGGCATGACAACAGAAGACAATTAGTTGGATGCCTACATCTATATGTAGAATTGTTCTGGACTCATAACTTCTCCTGAATGTGACTTGGAACAAAGGTTTGATTAAAATCTTTCCCAGTGACAAGGCAAATATGAATGAATAAATATATAACAGGAGTAAGGCAAACAAAGGCAAAAACAAACTACTCGTACATCATCAAAATAAAAAGCTTCTGCACAGTGAAGGAAACAACAAACAAAACTAAAAGACAACTTACTGAATGGAAGAAGGTATTTGCAAATGACATTAAAGGGTTAGTATCCAAAATATACAAAGAACTGATACAACTCAACACCCAAAAAACAAATAATCCAATTAAAAAAATGGGCAGAAGACATGAATAGACATTTCTTCAAAGAAGACAGCCAGATGGTCAACAGACATATGAAAGGATACTCAACATCACTCATCATCAGGGAAATAGAATCAAAACCACAATGACGTATCGCCTCACACCTGTGAGAATGGCTAAAACCAAAAACACAAGAAACAAGTGTTGGCGAGGATGTGGAGAAAAAGGAACCTTTATGCATTGTTAGTGGGAATGTAAATTGGTGCAGCTACCCTGGAAAACAATATGGGGGTTCCTCAAAAAGTTAAAAACAGAATTCCCTGTGATCTGGTAATTGCACTACTGGGTATTTACCCAGTGCAAAAACACTAATTCAAAGGGATACATGCACCCCTGTTTACTGCAGCATTATTTACAATAGCCAAACCATGGAACCAGCCCAGTTGTCTATTGATAGACAGATAATATTTATATAAAATACATCATCCTTTTAATTCCACCATACATATACATCTGTATATCAACTAACCTTTAAGTATATAATCCTTCATTGATAATACCATAAAATAAAACCTCCAATATCCTAGGTTCAAATATCAATTCATTGACATGGAAGATTTCTTTTCAGTGCTGAAGGGATAATGTTACTTGAAAGGGTGCTATGTAAAATCTAACCTTTCATCCTTTATGCTTAACTGGGAAGAGTAGGTTCTGTCAGAGTTCAGATTCAGTATATTCCAGAGAACACACCAATTTCAACCCTTATATATTATAAATGCATATGGCTTAGAACAGGCATCCAATATTCAATGGAGCAATTCAATATAATACATTGAAAATACACAGGGTACACTTTTAACAGGAACATATTTTCAGATCTTCTCTAAAATGGCATCTTACTATACTCATTCAGGACTCAGTTAATAAAGTTATTAACTACATGCAACAGGTTGGTTTTTATAGGCCAAACATTAGTAAAATTCATCACATCTCTTTGTATAATTGTATTACCTATATATAAGTACAGTTCTCCTGTTATATAATTACATTACTAATTGCATCACTTCAAAATAAATAGAAAAGGTGTCAAGTGAGAAAATATACTTCTTTACTTTAAACATATTAAAGATTTTTTAAAAAAAATTTCCAGAGATCACTACTTTATTACTATTAGAAAAAAATTACATTCAGTGAGTTTCCTTATACCATTTCCAACAGATGATTTCAACATGAATCAACAGAAATAGTTTCTTAAAGTAGGTCATTGCTATAGCAACCAGTGGGCGGTTTGGAATACTCCCCGTCACAATGACCTACTTTCTAGCCTGTGCTAGAACAGCTTTATATAACTAGAATTGCTAGTTCTGTCTATAAAATAGTCCAAAAAAGGCAATGATGAGATACAACATAATCCCATGGTTGTTGAAAACAAAGCATACAAATTAACATGTATCATACCAGAATAAAACCATCTGGTTCTGTACTTTAGTTTATAAAATATACTTATCATATGCTCAAAGATGAAAACTACACTTAGATCTAAATCAAAACAATTCATTGCTGACCCCAAAAAACTAATTTAAAGAATATAAATTAAGATCAATCTTCTCCTGTCCTCTGCATGAAACCATAGTCAAATTTTTAAAATTAAAGTTCTAGATATATTAATTATAAAAGAAAACAAGTAGAGTCTTAGTCATTAACCAAAGTCTATAGAAAAATTTTAAATTATAAAGGAGCAATTTGTCCGTCTATAAACTGAATCAAGTTTACATGTTTTTTTTTCTGGTTTGTTAACAAATTTTTAGTGCTTTCATCTAACTTAATCATTATTCAAATTGTCAGAATATTTGTGATACACATTTTCCCTAAAGAGAATAGTTTAATGTTCAATACAGATTAAATATATATTTTTAAAGTAAATTTTAATTTTTTAATTCCAGGCTCTAATGGTCATAACTCAGTGAACTTATAACATGACACAATGTTGCTTTTTTAATGCCCTCTTTTAAATTCTGAAATTTAAATAAAAATTAAAAAGACATTTATAGATAATATAACATATCTAAATATACAAAGTTAAACCATTAATACAATGCTTACTGTAATATGTGGAAGAAATTAAAGGAAGGTCATTTATATTTTAAATAAAAATAACACACTTCAAAATGTAAATATCTAGGCATGACAAAAGAGAATGAATTAGTCGTATGCCTACACCTACATCTAGAATCACTGTAAATTCAACAACTATAAAAACAGACTGATACAGCTGTATTATTAGTGACTCAAACACCATGAGTGGTATTGCCTTTGATGACATGATTTAATGTAATGTTGAGCAAGACTTAGTAAAATTCTGGACAAAACAAAGTACAATCTTTCTTTAAATAGGTGATAAATGTATGCCAGGAAAACTCAGTATATATTAAAATTTCATAAAAACACCTAGCATTTACATACAAAACGGATTTAGGCTCTACATTCAACGAATTCTAAGTTTTTCATTTACATGAAACATCTAGTAGAATATTTGAAAGTTACTGGGATTCAGGACAATGATTTATTTGAGAGACTATCATGAACACTGCAAGAAGTCTTCCATTCTTGGCCTCTTCTCACTATTCCACTAGTAACCTAATTACTTCATTGTGATGAACAAAAATGCCCCCACAAATTCCTAAAACACCTCTAAGGAGTGATATTATTCATTATTCACACAGTTTCATTGATTTGAGGGATACAACAAGATTAAGTGACAGACATGTCCAATATGGAAGGAGCTGAAAATCTAGAAAAGAAACTTGAAAATATAATAGAACCTGCCAGGATGAATGTGACATATATTGTAGGAGACACATATGGGTAACATTACATTGCTTCAAAAAGTCAAGAGGGAGATATCACTTCTGGATTTCTCTTTTTGAGATGGGGAAAAATTTAGGCAAAAATTTCAAAGATATGGTGATGGTAGAAAGAGGCCTTGCAATATTAATATGATTATAATAGCTAGAGATAGGGAGAGAGAATTACTGGCCACTGGACTGTAAACTCCTTTAAGACTAAGACTAGATCTTGTTCACTACTTTCCAGTGCCTAGAAAATGCATGACATATAGAAGTTCAAGAAATATTTATCTAGGGGAACCTGGGTGGCTCAGTCAGTTAAGTGTCCAACTCTTGATTTTGTCTCAGGTCATGATCTCACAGTTTCACGAGTTTGAGCCCCACACTGGGCTCTGCACTGACAGTGCAAAGCCCGCCTGAGATTCTCCCTCTCCCTCTTTCTCTGCCCCATCCCCGCTCATGCTCTCTCCCTTTCTCAAAATAAATAAGTAAACTTAAAAAAAATTTTTTTTTTATCTAATGACTGACCAAATGAATACATTAATGAAAGCAAGAGAAAGGATTTTTTTTTCAAGTTTTTATTTAAAAAAATTTTTTTTAATATTTATTTTTGAAGGAGAGAGAAACAGAGTGTGAGTGGGGGTGTGCAGAGAGAGAGGGAGACACAGAATCTGAAGCAGGCTCTAGGCTCTGCGCTGTCAGCACAGAGCCCGACTTGGGGCTCGAACCCACAAACTGCAAGATCATGACCTGAGCTGAAGTCGGACGCTCAACTGACTGAACCACCCAGGCGCCCCTCAAGTTTTTATTTAAATTCTAGTTATTTAACATATAATGTAACATCAGTTCCAAGCGTACGATATAGTGATTCAACACTTCCATACAACACCTGGTGCTCATCACCACAAGTGCGCTCCTTAATCCCCATCGCCTATTTAACCCATCTCCTCACCCACCTCCCCAATGGTAACCATCGTTTGTTCCCTATAATTAAGAGTCTGTTTCTTGGTTTGCCTCTATCCCTTTATTTTCCCCTTTGCTCATTTGTTTTGTTTCTTAAATTGCACGTATGAGTGAAATCATATAGTATTTGTCTTTCTCTGACTTATTTCACTTAGCATTATACTCTCTAGCTCCATCCATGTCATTACAAATGGCAAGATTTCATTCTTTTTATGGACAAATAATATTCCATTGTGTATCGGTGTGTGTGTGTGTGTGTGTGTGTGTGTACCATTCCTTCTTTATCCATTCATCAGCAACGGACACTTACGCTGTTTGCATAATTTGGCTATTGTACAAAACGTTGCTATAAACATCAGGGTGCATGTATCCCTTCTAATTAGTATTTTTGTACTCTTCAGATAAATACCTGGTAGTGCAATTGCTGGATCATAGAGTAGTTCTATTTTTAACTTTTTAAGGAATCTCCATACTATTTTTCACAGTGGTTGCACTAGTTTGCATTCCCACCAAGAGTCCAAAAGGGTTCCCTTTTCTCCACATCCTTGCCAACACCTGTTGTTTATGTTTTTAATTTTAGACATTCTGACAGGTATGAGGTGATATCTCATTGTAGTTTTGATTTGTAGTTCCCTGATCACTGAAGTTGGGCATCTTTTCATGTCTGTTGGCCATCTGCATGTCTTCTTTGGAAAAATGTTGGTTCCTGTCTTCTGCCATTTTTTAATGAGATTATTCATTTTTGGGATGCCTTTATAAGTTCTTTATGTATTTTGGATATTAACCCTTTATCAAATATGTCATTTGCAATTATCTTCTCCCATTCCACAGGTTGCCTTCTAGTTTTGTTGATTTTTTCCTTTGCTGTGCAGAAGCTTTTTATTTTTATGCAGTCCCAATAGTTTATTTTTGTTTCTATTTCCCTTGCCTCAGGAGACCTATCTAGAAAGAAGTTGCTAAGGCCAATGTCAAAGAGGTTACTCCCTATATTCTCCTTTAGGACTGTTAAGGTTTCAGGTGTCACATTTAGGTCTTTAATCCATTTTGAATTTTTTTTTTTTTTTGTACAGTGTAAGAAAGTGGTCCAGTTTTATTCTTTTGCATGTTGCTGTCCAGTTTTCCCAATATCATTTGTGGAAGAGACTGTCTTTTTCCCATTGGATATTCCTTCCTGCTTTGTTGGAAGATTGACCATACAGTTTGCATGAATTTCTGGGTTTTCTATTCTGTTCCATGGATCTATGTGTCTCTTTTTATGCTGATACCATACTGTTTTGATTATTACAGCTTTGTAATATAACTTGAAGTCTGGAATTGTGATGCTGCCAGCTTTGTTTTTCTTTTTCAAGGTTGTTTTGGTTATTTGGGGTCTTTTCTGGTTACATACAGATTTTAGGATTGTTCTAGGTCTGTGAAAAATGCTGTTGGTATTTTGATAGGGATTGCATTGAATGTGTAGATTGCTTTGGGTAGTAGACATTTTAACAATATTTGTTCCTCCACTTCATGAGCATGGAATGTCTTTCCATTTCTTTGTGTCATCTTTACTTTCTTTTATTTTCAGAGTACAGGTCTTTCACTTCTTTGGTTAGGTTTATTCCTAGGTATCTTATCAACTGTATCAACTGTAATGGGATTGATTCCTTAATTAGCAGAATGGGATTTTAGGACTTGAGTCAATAGTCAATGGAGACAGGGGCGCCTGGGTGGCTCAGTCGGTTAAGCGTCCGACTTCAGCTCAGGTCACGATCTCATGGTCCATGAGTTCGAGCCCCGCGTCGGGCTCTGGGCTGGTGGCTCAGAGCCTGGAGCCTGCTTCCAATTCTGTGTCTCCCTCTCTCTCTGCCCCTCCCCAGTTCATGCTGTCTCTCTCTGTCTCAAAAATAAATAAACGTTAAAAAAAAAATTTAAAAAAAAGTCAATGGAGAAATGAAAAACATGAAAGGAAAAGAACATTCTCTGAATATTTGTACTAGGTACTTTACATGTATTATATATTTCCAACAACTTTACAAGCTATCTCATTTAAAAAGTAATGAATCTGAAACTCATCAAGGACATTTTCTAAAGTAACTCAGCTACACAATAAAGTAAAAATTTTAATTTGAATATATCTGATCCCAAACCCATGTTCTTTCCACTATATAATGCTACTGCTAAAACGTTTTAAGAAAACTAGTCTGACAGCTTTAAGGACATAAAAAAGATGGCCAGAATACAGTTTTTTGCCTTTAATATGGGGGACAGGCATGCATGTCATTTAAGAAAGAATATGTTTACACTGAGGTGACAAAGCTCAGTGTTTTAAAATAACTAACGTTCATTTTTCATTCATCAGCCAAGGCATTTCTGTTCACATTTAACTGGTCAAAGCAGGTCACATGGTCAAGCCAGGCTTCAAGAAGGCTGAAGGTATAAACTTCCTGCAGGAAGTAATACCAAATAACGGTAAACAGTAATAACATCTACCATAATATGTAAACCAACACTGATATATATTTACCACATGATAACTTTCTTAGTGGTGTTTTATGGCAACACAGAAGAAATCTAACTCTCTGTGGAGTCAGGGAAAAGGGAACATGGGAGGGCATGAGGAAGAAAACACTTGAACAGAGTTTGGAATTAACAGGTGTTGATCAGAGGATAAAATATGAAAAGACAATCAAGGCAGTTAAATCAAGGAATTCTTAGGAATTGTGTACATGTGGGGGTGGGGCAGGGGGCAACTGGTAGAATGACTACAAGTACCACACTTTCTAATACTAAGATGGAGTCCCCCACCCATCTTAGTTAATACCCAGTATTAACACTTCAAAATATATTCCAAATCAATGTCAAAGAAACCTACCAACTTTTACTGCTGACGCTACACTGGATTAAGATACCCTAACAGAAATAGCTAATAGCAAACTAACAAACAGCAACAAAAGAAAAGTTTTAAGCATAATTCACTGGACTGCCCCAAAAGTAAGGAGTCATAAGAGGTTAAGTAGGTTACTAAGGTCAGTTTTAACCTTGAGGATTTCTATAGAGCACTGGAAACCCTGAAGTTAATACAAGTTGAGAAGGATGGAGATAAAGCCTAAGGCCCATCCAAAGTGAGGAAGCTAATAACAGACCCTCAATATAAATCTGGGCTTCAAAAAGCTCCACCCATAGTTCAAATATAAATAAGACATAGGGGCACCTGGGTGGCTCAGTCGGTTGAGCATCCGACTTAGTCTCAGGTCTAGATCTCACAGTTCATGAGTTCGAGGCCCACGTCAGGCTCTGTGCTGACAGCTCAAGGCCTGGAGCCTGCTTCGGATTAGGTGTCTCCCTCTCTCTCTGCTCCTCCCCTGCTCACACTCTGTCTCTCTCCCAAAAATAAATACAGATTAAAAATAGGAATAATAAAAATAAAAATAAATAAATAAATAAATAAATAAGACATAAAGCTCAAGTTACAGCATAGGGCAACAAGGAAACTTGACTATCTCTGCTCAGTCTAGGTTGAGAGAAAACAAAATCTCCCATTCCTGAATGGAAAGGGATAAAACTGTAACTTTACAGTGGAGAAACCTGGCAAGCACCACCTTAACCACATAATCAGAGTAAACATCACATCAGGTCAATATCCTGCACATCCTGACATGACGTGATAAGAAAAACATTTTAACACTGTGGAATTTTTTTACAAAACCCATACCCCAGTCTAATCATGAGAAAAACATCAGACAAACCTAAACTGAAGGCCAGTTAACAAAATACATAACCAGTGCTCAAAAATCATAAAGGTCATCAAGAAAAAAAAACAACAAGAAAAACCTGAGAAACTGTCACAGAGGATAGACGAAGGAGACATATAACTGAATGTCTGTGTAGTATCTTGGAACAGATTCTGGAATAGAAAAAAAAAATCAGTGGAAATTTGAATAATGTCTGGAGTTTAGTTAGCACTTATAAGACAGTGTATAAGATGTTAATATTAGGGGGAACTGGGTACAGAAACATAGGAACTCTGTACTACCTTTGTATATTTTCTATACATCTAAAATTATTTTTTAAAACTTATTTAAAAAAAACAAAACTTGTGCTCCCCTTCTCCCCAAAAGTATAATCTCAATGCCAATTCATGGAGTTTAAGTGGTCCTAACACCTCAAGCATATCATTGCATTTAAAGGGGTCCCAGATTGGTTGTGATCTCAAATAACTGTTAAAAGAAATTACAAATCCTCTCTAGATTCATACCCATGCCTCAATTTCCACACACAAAAAAAGTTCCATCAAAACTTAATCAAATAATCACAAAATACTCAAAGAAACAAGAACTTAATGTGAGTTGCAGCATGAGAGGCCTGAAGATGACTGAGAATTATGTGGAATTGCTACAAGTACCAATTCAAGCAGGTCATAAATCCCAAATCGGATAAAAAAGAGAGGGACATAGGTTAGGAGATGTGGAGTAGGACAGAGATGGTGGGGGAAGTAAAGATAGAAATAAAGAACAGATAGAAATGGGCAGAGATATAGAGAGGGATAGTTAAGAAACAGAGACGGCAGATCTACATCTAGACACATCCTACTGAAACCACACAAAACCAAAGACATAGTATATACAGCAGCCGGAATACAATTATACCTAATAAGGAAAGAATATATATTCAAGTGTACATGGCATATTTATGAAAAAATGGCCTTATACTAGGTTATAACACCATACTTAAATTTAAAACAATTGGTAACTTTCTTATATCTTGAAATTTAAAAAACACTTTTCTAAACAATTTATGGGACAAAGAACATCATAATGGATTTTAGAAAATACCTAGAACTGAATGATAATGAAGAAAATATATCTAGAATGTGAAGAATGCAAAACAAAAAAAGTGGTATTAGAAGAAAATGTATAGGCTTAAATGCTTTATTAGAAGACTTGAAATTGAGTTAGCAAAACAGAATAAATCCTAAAAAAAAAAAAAGATAGAAAGAAATGATAACATAATTTGTGAACAGAATACAAATGCATAATAAAACAAAGCCAAAATTTATTATTTGAAGAGATAATTAAGGGGGAAAAGGGGAGAAGGCAAAATAAGCAATATTAAGAACAAAGAAGGAGATATAATCTCAGATACTGCCAGAATTAAACAGAAAATTAGATAATATGAACAAATTTATGCCAATAAATTAAACACTTAGATGAAATGGATAAATTCCTCACTAAAACTGACTCAAGAAGAAATTTAAAACTTACCAAAGCTGACTCAAAAGCAAAAACAGAACATGAATAGTTCTATAGCCACTAAAAACTGAATCAGTGGTTAAAAATCTTACAAGCAAGGCATAAGAGCCAGTTTTACAGAAAAATTTTACTAAACTTTCAAGGAATATATAACTCTAATTTTATAGAGGAGTCTAATCTCATACAAAGGATAGACAAAAAAGGAATACTCTGACTCATTTTATGAGGTTAAATTTACCTTAACAGCAAAACTGGACAAAGACAGTACAAAAGGAAAATTACAGGGGCGCCTGGGTGGCTCAGTCGGTTAAGCATCCAACTTTGGCTCAGGTCATGATCTCATGGTTCATGAGTTTGAGCCCTGCATTGGGCTCTGTGCTGATAGCTCAGAGCCTAGAGCCGGCTTCAGATTCTGTCTCCCTCTCTCTCTGCCACACCACACTTGCGCTCTGTCTCTCAAAAATGAATAAACATTAATAAAAATTTAAACAAAACAAAAAACAAAAGGAAAATTATAAACGAATCTCACTCACAAGCATATTAAGCACATTATATCAGCAAACCAAATCCAGCAAAATATAAAAAACATACATCACAATCAAGTTGGGCTTATCTTCAGACAGGTGATTAGTTTAATATTAAAAATTGGTTAGTGCAATTCACCTCATTCACAGAATAAAAGAAAAAAATTGTTATTACTAATTGAACTGATGGGAAAGAATAGTCACTAAATTCAATTTCCATTTACCCTCAGTAAACTGGAACTAGAAGGTAACACCCTTAACGTGAATGAGGGCATCCAAAAAAATACTTACAGAAAACATATTTAATAGTAAAATGTTGGAAGCACTTCTTTTAGATTGGGAAGAAGAAAAGGAGGTCTGCTATCATCGCTTCTATTCAACCTGGCTAGGAAACCTAACTAGTGAAGTAAAAGAGCAAGAGATAAAAGGTATAAGGCTGGGGGACGGGGGGAGAAATAAAAGCATGATTATTTACAGATGATAGGAGTATCAATACTATCAATATAAAAAAAAGAAATATACAGAAACGTTATTTGAAGTAATAATAGGGCTTAACTCACTTAATTCCTAGAATCAATTTACACTAATACAATCTGTAACTTATGCCTCTCTGAACTCAAATATCCACAAAGCTATTTATAATTTAGAACTCTTATTATTCCTTGTCTAATTTTAGAAACCACTGCATTGAGACTTTGCCAGGTTAGAACACAATTAGGATAAGATGTACTTGTGGGCTTTAAAGGATTTACATACAACTACAAAAAATCTGTCCAACATGTGGTAAAAAGCATGCTGTCCCAGATCTATGTATAATTCTTTTCTGTAGTCTTAATAGTACTATTTGAAATTTTTCTCCTTCAGAAAAAGACAAGTTTTATGTCACAGTTATATCTCAATAAAGCTGGGGAAAAGTTAATAAAATTTCAGTTTTCACTTAATAAAATTTCAATTTTCATATGTTGGGGGGAAGACTAATAATGCCAAAAAAAATTCCTTTTTTTTTCTAAATCTATGACCTAGCATATGTCATACAGGTCTCCAGTTTGGCCAATGGTCAAGATCTTTCCCACACTGACATTACTGCAAAGAGTGATAGTCACCTAACGCAATCTATCCATCCATCTATCCATCTAAAAACTTGTTGAAAGTCTTCTAACATTGTTGTGGTCCCTAGGATACAGAAGAAAACAAAATTAAGTGCCCAGTCTCATGAGTTTTCAGGATGATGATGGTGATGATGATGATAGCTACAAACATTCAGAAGGTGTGTTATCAGATGTTGCTCTAAGCACTTAGATGCACACATACACAACATTTTGATATAGGTTTTTACAAATAAGGAAATTGAGGCATAGAGCTGTTAAGTAATTTCCCCAAAACCCATGAAAAGAAAAGTAGCAAAACTAAGATTTAAAACCCATTCAGGGGCACCTGGGTGGTTCAGTTGATTAAGCGTCTGACTTCAGCTCAGGTCATGATCTCACGGTTCCTGGGTTCGAGCCCTGCGTCGGGCTCTGTGCTGACCGCTCAGAGCCTGGAGCCTGCTTCAGATTCTGTGTCTCCCTTCCCCCCTGTCTCTTTCTTTCTTTCTTTCTTTCTTTCTCTCTCTCTCTCTCTCTCTCTCTCTCTCTCCCCCCTCCCCCACTCATGCTCTGTCTCTCTCTCCCTCTCTCTCTCTCTCTCTCAAGAATAAACATTAAAAAAAATTAAAAAAAAAAAAACAACATTCAGCCTGCCTGGCTCCAGATTCTAAGCTCTTGGACCACTGTACTGTATTTCAATTGTGACAATTTCTATGGAGAAAAACTAAAATAGAGTAGAGGGATAGTGGAGGAGAGTTTGATTTCATATAGATTGGTCACAGGATTTTTCTTTTTTTATATCCTACAGCCTATTCAATATCTTCCTTTGAAAATCCCCATAAACCTGGGTGACTGGGTGGCTCAGATGGTTGAATGTCTACCTCCTGATCTCACGGTGGTGGGATCGAGCCCCACGGCAGGATCCATCTGAGTGTGGAGCCCGCTTAAGATTCATTCTCTCTCCCTCTCTCTCTCCCCCCAACCCCCCAACTCTTTCCCCTGGGCTCATGCTCGCTCTCTCTCTCTGAAAGAAAGAAAGAAAGAAAGAAAGAAAGAAAGAAAGAAAGAAAGAA
>NC_064809.1:123286413-123297709 GCF_023721935.1 Panthera uncia
GAAAGAAAGAAAGAAAGAAAGAAAGAAAGAAAGAAAGAAAGAAAGAAAGAAAAAGGAAAAAGAAAATCCCCTCACTTCACACAGTCTCCCAATTTTAGTTAGTGATGATTCCATCCTTCAAGTTACTTAGGCCAAAGTGTCACCTGATTGGTCAGAATAGGATATGCTTATGTTGGGTAGCAAACAACCCTCAAATCAGTAGCTTTACCAAAAAAAAGTTCACTGCAACTCCAGGCAGCTATCCTCTAAATAGTGACTTTATTTACCATTGCAGTTCCTTTAATCTTGTGGGCCCTATAATTTCAACACAAGGCCTCCTTCACAGCAAGAGAAGAACCAGTGAAGCATATAGGGGCTCTACCCTGCCTCGGCCAAGCACGTCCTTATACAATTCATTGTCTGTAACTAGTTATGTGGCTCCCCAAACAGCAAAGGGAAATATAAAGTGAATATAAAGTGAAATGTCTCATATGCCCAGGTAAGGTGAATTGGATATTGGTGAGCAGTACCATGTTGTCCTTGACTCCAATTTCTTTCATAGTCCACATGTAAAGCTTCAGCAAATCTTATCAGATGTACCTCCAAAATACATACAGAATATAACTACTTTTCACTACATTTACGCTACCACTCTGGTTCAATCCTCCATCATTTCTGACCTACATTATTACAGTGGCCTTCTATCTGATCTCACAGTTTCCATACTTGTCCCCACAGCCCCCCAGTCTTCATTCAAACACCAAGTAGTCATGAAAAAACCCTCTAATTGCAATGACTTCCCATCCCATTGAAAAAAAAAAGTCCTTAAAATGACCTTCTAGGCTCCACAGGATGAACATGGGCAATAGTTTTCTCTCTAACTCCATCTCCTACTAGTCCCCCCCCTTTCCTTTCCTTTGTTCTAGATACAGATGTTCTAGATGTCCATATCCCATGGATATGACAGAAAGGCTCTTACCTCAGTGCCTTTGCATAGGCTATTCTTACCACCTAGAATACACTTCCCTCATGTATCTACATGGTTCAATTCCTCACTTTCTTCAGGTCTTTGAGTTCAAAGGTCACTTCTGAAGTGATGCCCTGACTAATCATATTTAAAATTGACCTCCCCTCACTTCTGCCCCTAGTAATCCAGAACCCCTTTCTTGCTATATTTTTCATTTTAACATGTGCCATCTCTTACATACTAATATATATCATTTTTATATTTATTACTTGTCTCCCATTCCCATCTAGACGTAAGTTCTACAAGAGTGGAGTTTTTGCCTCCTTTGCTCACTGCATTCATTAAATTTATTTTTTTGTATGAAAGAACAAAGATGTCATGTGTGCAGAGAGAACACTTAAGAGAGTAAATGACCTATACAGATATTTGAAAAAGGAGACTATCCATAGAGGGTAAAGGCTCAGACACATCAGGTCTCATGTTTGAGGAACAAAAAATATGCTTGGAGACTAATCATTGAGGGGAAATAATAAGAAGAAAATGGTATTAAGGATGCACTAGATGTCAAATCACATAGAGACTTTAACTTCCACTCTGAATTAGATAGGAATCTTTTGAACAGTTTTAAGCAGAGGTTGGGACACGATGTGATTTAACTTTTAAAATAATCACCTGGACTTCTGGGTAGGAAATGGGTAATCAGGCAACGGGCAGAAACAGGAGACCACTTAGGAGGCTACTATACTTCTCTAGAAAAGAGATGATGGTGGCATAGATAAGAGTGGTAAATGGTGAAAATGATATGAACAATTGGAATCTGAATAGAAATTTAAGAGATAATATAGCAAAGGAAATGGGATTACTAAGTCTGGAGTTCAAGGTAGAAGTAGGGGTTGAAAATTTAATAATGGAAGTCATCAGCACACAAATGGTAGTCAAAAGACTACATAAAGGAAAAGAAAAACAGTGGAAAAAAGGACCTTCACTTTGAATGAACAGAAGGAATGACAGAAGGGCAGAAAGAAGGCTGGAGAGAAAAGGAAAAAGAAAAAAGATGGAATGAAGTCTGGAGAGATAGAAGCAAGGGACAAACGTATATTTTCCTAGAAGGAAGGATGGACAGATTGACTGATGGAAGGAAAGGGGGAGGAAGGACAGATAAATGGAATAATGATGCAATGACACATGGAGTAAAGAAGTAAGGACACATGATAGAAGCCAATAATATATGGGACAAAAAAGTGAAGAATGATGGCACAGAGGAGCAAGAGATAAAGAGAGATGGAGTGGGGAGATAGGATGGTAAGAGGATCAAAATAAGGGAGAGAAGGAGGTAGGAAGAAACAATCCAACCAAAATTTAAGAATCCTAAGTTTTCAGTAACAAAAAAGGGTCAGTTTCATTTAATTACTAATAAGTGGGTTATAAGCTATACACATGCTATATAAATATATACAGAACTTGTTCTATGCTTAGAGAAATGTATGAAGTAAAACTAAATGAATCCAAAGTATATTACCATTTCTTATTTGGTAAAGAAACTAATTTAGATTCACATTAACTTTTACTCTTTTTAGAGATATTTGAGAGTTAATTATCACCAACCTAATAAAATGTAGAACCACATATTCTGAAGTATAGTCTTTCATTTATACAACTGACATTTGGACACCTACATATGACACAAAAAATAAATCCAGAATTCTAGTCCTCAGAGCCTCCAAATTTAATAAGAAGAAGATATGCAAATTTATTATTATAGTAATTAATATACTGTATTATTTAAGTCCTTATTGTTAAAGGACACATAAAAGGAAGGCAATAAGGCTGAGAAATATCCCCTAAAGTTTTACAAAGAATATGACTGATCTGGGTCTTATAGTACCTATCCTAGCACTTTGTGACAGCAGTTTAAATTGGTTTTTACCTGAAATATTTTTGAACTTCTGAGGTTGACTTACACTAGCATAAGGCTCTGTAATTTATGCATCCCTAAATCCCCAAATCACATAAAGGTATCTGAAATCTAGGACTCTTACTATTTTATGTGTATTTTTAGAAAACACTGCATTGTGACACCATGAAGATAGGCCAAAAATCACATTTAAAATCTACTTCTGGGCTTTAGAGGATTAAGATGGAACCAAATAAAATCTGTTCAACACATGTACAAAAGCAAATGACAGAGCTACATATACTACTGGCTTTCTGATATTCCTACCAGAATGTTCTCTTCTCCTAATAATACTAAATTCATTCTAGATATAATTCAAGTTTTTCAGAGGTTTTCACAGTGAGAGGACTATGGAAAAAAAAAAAGTGCCAGCAGAGAAAAAAGACTATCAAAGATGAAACATGCACCCAGATCTTCGTTTCTAAATATCCTTCTCCAATAAAGAACTAGGGCTCCACAGAGCAATGGCTGCTTCCAGAACTGAGCAAGGAAAATACAAGATGAGCTGCACCATCTCATGATGCCAGAAAGTAGGCAAATAATAGAAATCAAATGGGTGCTGGGAATGGAAGCTGGTGCAGCCACTCTGGAAAACAGTATGGAGGTTCCTCAAAAAACTAAAAATAGAACTACTCTACGACCCAGCAATTGCACTACTAGGCATTTATCCACAGGATACAGGTGTGCTGTTTCAAAGGCACACATGCACCCCCATGTTTATAGCAGCACTATCAACAATAGCCAAAGTATGGAAAGAGCCCAAATGTCCATCAATGGATGAATGGATAAAGAACATTTGGTACCTATATACAATGGAATATTACTCGGCAATCAAAAAGAATGAAATCTTGCCATTTGCAACTACGTGGATGGACCTGGAGGGCATTATGCTAAGTGAAATTCGTCAGAGAAAGACAAAAATGTATGATTTCACTCATATGAGAACTTTAAGAGAAAAACAGATGAACATAAGGGAAGGGAAACAAAAATAATATAAATACAGGGAGGGGGACAAAACAGAAGAGATTCATAAATATGGAGAACTGAGGGTTACTGGAGGGGTTGTGGGAGGGGGGATGGGCTAAATGGATAAGGGGCATTAAGGAATCTACTCCTGAAATCATTGTTTCACTATATGCTAATTTGGATGTAAATTTTAAAAAATTAAAAATAAAATTAAAAAAAAATCAAATGGGTGCATGTTGAAAAAATAGGATGTGTACCAAAGTTGGACAATAAAATAAATAGTGATAGTAATAGACTTATAACCCAAAGTATATAACAAATACTCATGAGTGCATTCTTTTATAAATAAATTATTGAATAATTAAATAAATGGGGAAGAAGGAACAACTCTTCATTACATAAGAATTCCAACTAATAAGTACAGAAGGAATGAAAAGTCATGATTAGAATATCACATAACAACTGCTTCAGGCTAGATCCATTGATAAATACTAAAATTAATGCCTGAAAGTGTGAGAAAGAATATTTACATAGCTTCAAAGTTACCTCCTCCCAAATATTAATTACAGAGAAAAAAGTAATTTTACAATGGAGAAATTGGGCAGACACTAGCTTAACTACATGATCAAGATTAATATCACCAGAAATAAGACATACTGATACCATGTTTCTCCTGATATGAGAAGTCCAAATTACCTCTGGTATTTTTCAAATATACATAACCTCAATCTAATCATGAGAAAGCATCAGAGAATTCGAAGTTAAGGGACAGTCTACAAAATAATGGCCCAATTGCTTTTAAGTCTCAAGGTCATGAAAGATAAATAAAGACTGAAAAATTGTCATTGGGTAAAGGAAACTAAAGAGACAGGACAACTAAATGTAGTATAGAATTCTGGACTGGACTCTAGGACAGAAAACATTAGTGGAAAAAGTGGTGAAATCCAAATAAAGTCTATAGTTTAGTTAACAGTAATGTACCAATACTAATTTCTTAATTGTACTATGGTTATGTAAGGTGTTAACATTAACAGATACTGGGTGAAGGTTATATAGTAAACCTCTGTATTATTTTTGCAACTCTAAGTCTAAAATTATTTCAAAATAAAAACAAAACAAAAAAAATGGATGAGTCAGAGCATCATATCTTGAAATAAATACATTTGGAAAGTTCTTTCCCACATCAATATTATTTCCACCTCTCCACTATGGTAATAACCACTTCAATAGTTCCATCCATGCACTTATTTATTTAACAATACGTGAGTGCCAGGCATACATTACAGAGAAAAATACAAAGTAGGGCGTGCCAAGTATGGGGAATGGGGATTGCTGTTTTATGGGCTGATTTACAAAGATTTCATTAATCAGGTAATACTTAGCAGAGTTCTGAAGTAAGACAGTAAGCCATGTCGACATTTGGGGAAAGGAAAGGCAAGCACAAAGGCCCAAATATTCAATGGCAAGTCTGAGGAAAACAGACATGGCCAGTGTGGTTGCAGCAAGGTAAGGGACAAGGAGAAGGCAAAAAATAAGACCAGGTAAGCTAATTATTTAGGGACTCCTTGGCCATTGTAACGGCTTTCTTTGTCTTACATGTTTAGAGAAATGGAAAGTGACTTGAAAAGTTATGAGAAGAGTGACAAAGTTTTACAAGGCCACTTTGACTACTGTGTGAGGAGCTGGGTAGAGTGGGGACAGAGGAATCAATTAAGAAATTATAGCAGTTATCCAGGTAAGAGATGATGATGGTTTAGGCCAGACTGTAATCAATGAAGATGAGAAGTGACTAAAATTCTGGATATATTTTTGAGGTAAACCCCATTTGATCACTTGACAGATTAAACTTAAGTTATAGACAAAAGAGAGAAGTTGACTCCAAATTCAGAATACATGCCAGGATGAAATTCCTATTTATTGAGATGTGAATACAGGATGAAGAGGATTTGGGGATTTTGTTGTTTGTTTTCTTCTGCTCATTTCAAGGGGTGGAAATAAAGCATTCAGTTTCAATTTTTTTGTTTATATTTATTTTCTTTCACTTTATTTCAGTTTATTTTCTCAGATTTTTTCAACTTTTTGGACATAAAAGATTTTTCAGTTTTGTTCTTATTAACTATATGCTTTTAGGGCCATAAATGCCTATCTAAGCACCACTGTAGCTGTATTCCACAAATTTTAACATGCCATTGCCATTGTCCTACGCCATTAGTTCAAAATGTTTTCAAATTTCCACTAATTTCCTGTTTGGCCCATAAATTATTTATAAGAATATTGCTTAATTATCAGCGCTTGGGGGTTTTCTATTTTTGTTTTTGTTAATTCCTACCTTATTTCATTGTGATTAAAAACACATTCTCTACTATTTCAATGTTTTGAAATACAAGACTTGGTTTATAACCCAGGATACAATTAATTTTGTTACATGTCAATGTGCACTTGAAAAGAATGTGCATCCTGTAGGTGTTGGAAAAAAATGCTCCATGTGAATTAAGTCAAGGCTGTTAATCACACAGTTCCAATCTTTTGTTTTGTTCCAATCTTTTACAACTTCTGATTTTTGCTCTGCTTATTCTATTAGTTACTAAAAGAACTGTATTTATATTTCCCTCTGAGATTATGAGTTTATTTCTCTTTTTAGTTTTATCAGTTTTGGCTTTTTGTATTTTGACACTACATTTTACACATAAAATTTAGACCTGTTATATCTTCCTAGAGGACTGACCATTTTAATAACCATGAAATATCCCTATTTCTAATAAAAATGCTTCTTGCTTTAACTTCCACTTTATCTGATCTTAGTAACACCATACCAGCTTTCTATTAGTGTATGCAAGGGCATATCTTTTACCATGCTTTTTTAACTTCAGTCCATTTTAATCTCCATATTTAAAGTGTATTTCTTATAAGCAGTGTATTTTAGGCTGAACCACATGAAATTGCTAATATCATACTGGTTTGACTTCCAAAAACAGAAATTTCATAGCTCACTCTCATAGTTAGTTTTATTTTCTAATTCAAACAATCTTTGTTAATTGGAAAATGTGGTCCGTTTACAATTAATAGAATTACTGACATACATAAGTTTAAATTTACCTTCTTAATATTTGTTCAACTTGTTCTATACTTCCTTTCTTGCCTTCTTTTAAATTATTTTTTATTATGCCATTTTCCTCCATTCTTAGATTGTTAGTCATAACTTCTTTTAGAGGTTACCTAGAAATCAAAATATGCATCCCTAATTTCTTAAAAGTCCAATATAAATTAGTATTATTATTGATTCTCTAATGATGCAAGACCTTAGAATATAGTAACTCCATTTAACATATACACATATACAAAAGATACTGCTTTGAACAGCTGGTATTCATTTATTCATTCAGTATCCACGTCCTAACAGTTTCTATCACTCTTTGTATCTTTCTATATTTCTATCTAGGATCACTTTTTATTTTGCCTGACCAATCTCTTTTAGAATATTCTTCACATTTGATCTGCTACTCTTGGATGATTTTCTTTCCTCTTCTCCTGGAATTTCAATACAAATATGTTAGACCTCTTTGCCATTACCCATATGTCTCTCACACTCTTGTATATTTTCCAACCTAATGTGTCTGCTTCAGAGTGGTTATTTTCTTCTGAACTATCTTCCAGTTTCACTAATGCTTTTCTCAGCTACATATAATCCTCTGTTCAACCTATTCATTGAGTTATCAACTTCAGCTGTCGTATTTTTTTCATTTCTAATATTCTATTTGACTACTTGCACAGCTCTTTTCCAAGATTCTCCTTTATCCAATTTCTTAAAAATACTAATGATAATTGTTTCAAAGTACATGATTAATATCTGGATTTCTTATGCATCTGCTGCTAATTAATTTCTTCTTGATTTCAGTCATTTCTTATCTTTTAGTATGCCTTGTTATTTTTGACCACAGGCCAAACATTATGCATTAAAAAAACTGCAGATATTTTCCTTTACAGAATTATTAACCTTTGCTTGTGGCAGGCTTCTAAAATACAGGCTAATACCATTAATTAATCAATGACTGAGTTGATTTCATGTTGGACTTCAGTGCTTCAACAGGCTATTTTATTCAAACTCTCCTCCTAGGATAATAAAGAAATCAGTCAGACAGTAATAGCTGAATAACACAATTAAAGAGGGAATAATGATTTTAGAAAATAAAGGAATAGAGACTGCTATTTTACATAAGACTGTAGGGGTAAATGCTCAGTGATAATGGAACACTAATGTAAAGGCCTGAAGGAAAATGAGGGAGCAAGCCATGCTGGAAGAAAAACATTCTGTGCAGAGGGGACAGCATATGTACAATCCAGTTGAAAAATATGCATAATATCTTTAAAAGAATACTCAAGAGACCAGTATGACTACAGCATAGAGAATGAAAGGTAAGTGCTAAGAAACTAAATTTAAAAGTTATCAAGTTCCAGTACACACAGTAGCTTATAAAGTATTGTATGGACATCACCTTTTTCCCTGAGATGTAATGAGAGGATTAATCTTACTTATGATTATGAAGAATCATAACAGGTTAAAAGGGAAGAAAGGAAGAACCAGGGAATTCTAAAAGGAAACTACTGCAACATTCTATGTGGTAGCTTTGGTCAAGATGATTAATATATAGGTATGAGATATGGTCTGAGCTTGTATACATTTTGAAAGCAGAGCCAATATAATTAAATTGACATACTTAAGGTTAAAAAAAAAGCAAACAAACAAGCAAGAACCAAAAATAGTAAGTTTAGCGAGTAAAAAATGGGAGTAAAAAATCTTTTTTCAAACATGAAAAAGAAATTTTACAAAATGAAATAGAGAAACAGAGACCTGGAAAATATGAACAAGACGTTAAGAATACAGTGAAAACATCTAACAAGTGTACAAATACAGTTCTGAAAGGAGAATGAGATAAGAGAACTATTTGAAAAGTAACAGCTGAGAAATTTTCAGAACTGATAAAATATACTAATTCACAGGTTCACAGAGGCTTACAAATCAAGAAGAATAAATGTGAAAAAACTCACACCTAGACCCATCATTGAAAAACTGAAGAACATATCAGAGAAAGAGAAGATTTAAAATTAAACAACAAAAATAATAATAATAACCTCAATAAGATAACAGCAGGAATGGCAGACTCTACTGTATCTCTAATACACAGAAAGAAAATAACTGTCAACCTAGAATTCTATACCTAGTGTAAATAAGGCCAGAAAGTACTTTCAGACAAACAAAACGTGAGTGTGCCACTAGCAGTCCTTCACTATGTAAGATCAAAAAGATATTATTAGTGATAAAAGAAAGTGATTCTAAGTGAAAGACTGGAGATGCTAGGAGGAATAAAGAACACAGAAGGTGGTAAATATGTAGATAAATAAACACTAGCCTTATAAGACAACAAAGAATAATGTATTTTGGATATTTTTAAAAGCAAAAAGAGAGAGATAGAATTAGTATAAGTCAGGAAACGAACTGGACTTTAAAATGGTGTTTTAAGGGCCTTGTATTATTTAAAAAGGGGCATAGTTATTAATTTTAGAAATTGATTAATGTGCCTGTAGTAATTTCTCAGATAAATACTAAAAGAATAGTTAAAATTACGTATCATTTAAAGCTGTTAGGAAGAATTGGAAAAAAGTTACAACAATTCATTTTAAAGAAGGGAAGATAAAACGGGCAGAAAGAAAACCACAAAATAAGATGGTGGATATAAATCCAAATACCTTGGTAATTACAACAAATGTAAATAAGCTTTAAGAAATAAAAATGGGGGGCACATGGGTGGCTCAGTCAATTAAGTGCCTGATTTTTTATTTTAGCTCAGGTCATGATCTCATGGTTCATCAGTTTGAGCCTCACATCGGGCTCTGTGCTGACAGCATGGAGCCTACTTGGGATTCTCTCTCTCTCTCTCTCTCTCTCTCTCTCTCTCTCTCTGCCCCTTCTCCCCCCTCTCTCTCAAAATAAACAAACTCAAAAAAAATTAAAAAGTGTTTTTAAATTAATAATAAAATAAAATAAAAACAAAAACTGTCAGACATATTAACCTAAAATATGCTGTTTTTCATAGACATCTAAAACCAAAGGTTCTAAACTGAAAACAGAAGGATACAAAAAAAGCTGCTACTACTGTATTAACACAAACATAATGGACTTTAAGGAAAAATAGTATAAAGAAGGCACTGTTCATAATGATGAACACTTCAATTTGCCAAGAAAATATAATAATTATCTAACAATATATATATTTTACACCTATATCCATCACATTTCATAATGAAAAAAACTAAAAGCCTCAATTTACCAGAACATTCACCTAATAACTTCCTATGTATAAAGTAAAAAGTGACAGAACTTCAAAGAGAGACTCATGGTTAAATTGGGGACATTTCAACAATTTTTTGATAATATTTGCGATAACTACCAGACCAAAGATGATTACAGAAGATATGGACAACACATTAGCAATTATGACCTAATAAAAAAAAACAAAAAAACCCTCCATCTAATAATTATAATAGACAAGGAGAGAAAAGTAATATACATATTTTTAAAAACCTGACCATATATTGGGACTTTAAAAAAAGTCCAGAGGTGCCTGGGTGGCTCAGTCAGCTGAGCGTCTGACTCCAGGCTAGTTCAAGATCTCACCATTCCCGAGTTCGAGCCCTGGGTTGAGCTCTGTAATGACAGCTCGGAGCCTGGAGCCTGCTTCAAATTTTGTGTGTCTCTCTCTGCCCCTCCCCTACTCATGCTCGCTCGCTCTCTCTCTCTCTCTCTCTCTAAAATAAATAAGCATTAAAATAAATAAGAAGTAAAAAATAAAAAAATAAAGTCTAAACAAACTTCAAGAAATTTAAACAATACAGAGCATATTCTCTTACACTAACGTATTTAAGCTAAAAATTAACCCTAAAGAGATAGACAAATTCTCTACGTTTGAAATATGTGTTATAAATATTATAAATTAAAAAATAATTCTAAATAACTCAAGAACTAATGAAACAAACCATAATAATATTTAGACAATATTTTGAACTAAATGATAATGAACATACATTAAAGAGACTTGTGGGCTACAACTATAGTAGCAATTAAGGGTATATTTACACAGCTAAATGTTTACATTAGGAGAAAAAAGTCTACAAATTAAAAGGCTAGGCATGTTCCCCAAGAAGTCAGAGTAAGAAAAAGATGAAAGAAAAGAATAAAAATAATAAATATTAATGAAATTGAAAACCTACAATAGAGAAGATCAATAACCACATAAGTTCTCTGAAAAGATGGTAAAATTAATCAACCTCTAACAATAGCCAAATCATGGGAGGAGCCTAAATGTCTATCAACTGATGAATGGATAAAGAAGATGTGATATATATATATATATATATATATATATATATATATA
>NC_064809.1:123297809-123305372 GCF_023721935.1 Panthera uncia
ATATATATATATATATATATATATATATATATATATATATATATATACAATGGAATACTACCTGGCAATGAGAATTAATGAAATCCTGCCAATTGCAACAACATGGATAGAACTGGGAGGGTTATTATGCTAAGTGAAATAAGTCAGTCAGAAAAAGACAAATATGTTTTCACTCATTTGTGGATCTTGAGAAACTTAACAGAAGACCATGGGGAAGGGAAGGGGAAAAAACGGTTTCAAACAGAGAGGGAGGCAAACCCATAAAAGACTCAGAGAACAAACTGAGGGTTGATGACAGAGTGGGGAAGAATAGAAAATGGGTGATGGGCATTCAGGAGGGCACTTGTTGGGATGAGGACTGGGTGTTGTATGTAAGTGGGAATCTACCCCCAAAACCAACAGCACACTGTATACACTGTATGTTAGCTAACTTGACAACAAATTATATTAAAAAAAATTAGTCAACCTCTGTCATGGGGATAAAAGGTGCAGCATAGGGAATATAGTCAATGGTACTGTAATAGTGTTGTATGGTAACAGATGGTGGCTACACTTGTGGTCAGCACAGCATAATGTACAGACTTGTCAAATCACTGTTGTACACCTGAAACTAATATAACATTATGTGTCAGCTATTTCAATTAAGAAAAATTAATCAGGGGCACCTGGACAGCTTAGTTGGTTGAGCGTTCAACTTTGGCTCAGGTCATGATCTCACAGTTCACGAGTTCGAGCCCTGCACTGGGTTTGCTGCTGCCAGCACAAAGCCTGCTTCAGATCCTCTGTCCCTCTCTCATGTGCGCGCGCGCTCTCTCTCTCTCTCTCTCTCTCTCAAAAATAAAAAAAAATTTTTAAAAAAAAGGAAAGGAAAAAAATTCACCTCTGATTAAATTCATCACAACAAAAAGGGAGAAGACACACGTAAGCAACATAAGGAATGAAAAGGGCAAAATAAATACAGATGCTATTTACATTTAAATCACAAAAAAAAGGTAAGTGGGTTGTAATTTCAAGAAATGCACTAGCTTATTTATATGCTTGTTCCCAATAAAAACAAATAAAAATATTGGTTAATATATTAAAAACATCTTAAGGCAGCTAAGAGTTGAGACAAGACAATAAGGAATTACCAAACCAAAAGCTAAGTAGAACACATGATCACCTTTTGCCCTGAAAGAATTTGCTAATCCCAAAGAATTTGAACAGCAGTTTTGATCACCTCATGACACAAGGGGGAAAAAAGTCAAAACTCAGGATCAACGAAGGATTCTTCTAAAAGAAGACACCCAAAACATTAAGCCAAGATTTCAAAATGCTACATACTTCCTTTGGGAATGAATAAACCTGAAATAAAATCCTCCTTCCACACCATGCCTTGTGGAGAGGATACCCTGGCATTCAAGTAGAAAAGGACTGGAAAAAATAAGCAAACAAAAAAAAAGACTCTATTAAGTTGTAAGCACTGACCAGCCCTACAGCATATTTACAGCCCAAATAAAAATCATCAGGGTGGTCCAAGAAACTTCAAACCATAAATTTAAAGTGTCCCTGAAGTTCAAACCTTAAGTTTAAGTGACTCTAATGCCACTGAGAAATACAAATTCTTTCTAGAGAAAGGCACCCTTATCCTGGGCCTCAGAAAATTCCCCAGAATAATTTTTCAAATACAATGAGAAAAATCCTCAAAGCACCTAAGGATAGGGGTAGATGACAAATTATCTTCAAAGCAACAATAACAGTCCTCAATAGCAACAATAAAACTAGAACACAGTATTCTATTTTTCAATAAGCTAGGGGAAAAAAACCCAGAACCTAAAATTCTACATCCATGAAAATATCTTTCAAGTATACATAGATGTATTTTGATAAAAGATAAAAGGGTTTGACTCTAAAAGACCTCATTAAAGGAAATTCTAAATGATACCTTTCAGGCCCAAGCGAAATGATTCCAGATGACTGTCTAATATGTAAGAACAACAAAGGGAAAATAAAAGTAGCAACTATATGGGTGAATATAAATGAACTCAAACTTGACAAAACAATATTGTAATAATGCCTAGTGGAATTGTTTTTTTTTTTAATGATAGAATTAAAACATAGAACAGAAGTTTAATTACAGGGTGGTTCAGTTGGTTGAGTGTCGGACTCTTGATTTCAGCTTAGGTCACCATCTCACAGGTTGGTGGATCAAGACTCGCCTAGGGGTCTGCGGCTGAAAGCATGAAGCCTGCTTGGGATTCTCTCTCCTCTCTCTCTGCCCCTCCCTCTGTTGCTCTCTCTCTCTCTCAAAATAAATAAACATTTTTTTTAAGTTTAATTATATAAAGGAATAATGAAATTTAAATGTTCTAGGTCCCTTATACTATGCAGGAGGAAGGCAAAAGGTATAGATTTACATTAGATTTGAAAAAGTTCTCACCTTTTATTTTTATCACTTTAAAAGTCATGCAGGGGGTGCCTGGGTGGCTCAGTGGGTTGGGCGTCCTACTACGGCTCAGGTCATAATCTTGCAGTTCGTGGGTTCGAGCCCCATATCAGGCTTTGTGCTGACAGCCTGGAGCCTGCTTCAGACTGTCCCTGTCTCTCTCTGCCCCTCCCCCCCTCTGTCCCTCCCCTGCTCACACTCTGTCTCTTTCTTTCTCTCTCAAATATAAACAAACATTAAAAAACATTTTTTTATGTCATGCAGTGTATTACATTTATGGCATTTGATTAAATTTAACCACATAGATGAAAATACTCTTAGGAAGCCAGAAACCATTTTTCTTAAGTTTTTTACACTTTTTTAAAAGTTTTTTTATTTTGAGAAAACGAGAGAATGCACACACACACATACATGCACAAGGGCAGGGAGAGAAGGAAAGAGAGAATCCTAAGCAGGCTCCTAAGCACGGAGCCTGACATGGGGCTCAAACTCACGAACCGTGAGATCATGACCTAACCCGAAATCGAGAGTCAGCTGCTTAACCAACTGAGCCACCCAGGCACTGCTCACCATGACTCTTAAACAATTTCCCTTTCTTTCCAATCTTTCTTCACTGAATGGATTGTTTATCCCAATACTACCTCTTTTAAAAAGCTTTTAAAATTAAAATATAACAAGTATACAATAAACCATACCAATCATAAGTTACTTCACAAGAAATATTATAAAGCAATATTAAAAAGTGATTAGTCACTTTTATGTCATGAAACAGAACATAACCAACAATCTAGATAAACTCCCCACTCCCATCCCTTCCCAAATTGCAAAGAAAACCACTCTCCTCATTTCTAATTCCATAAACTAGTTCTGCCTGGTTTTGAACTTTAGTTCATGGAATCATATGGTATATATATCCTTTTGTTTCTGACTTCTTTCATTAAACATATTTGTAGGTTTTATCCATGTCATTTTGTATAGCTGCAGTTAGTTCCTTTTTCATGGTATTCCAACCTATGTGTATACCATAATTTATCCATTTTACTGTTAATGGACATTTGGGTTGTTTCCAGTTTGGGGCTAGTACAAATAATGTTGCTATAAATGTAGTGTGTACTCATCTACAAATGTTCATGAATTTCTATTGAGTATATACTTAGGAATGAAATGGCTGAGTTATTGGTAATGTAAACATTCAACAAAAAGCCTGATAGTTTCCCAAAGTGTTAAGTGTTCATACTTCTAATAGCAATGTATTAAAGTTCCAGCTGTTCCACATTTTCATCAATACTTTGTACTGCCAGATCTTTTAATTTTAGCTAATCAATCAAGATGGTATAGTGTTTCAACTGTGATTTTCACTTATATTTTCCAAACATATAACTTGGCTGGGCAATTTTTACCATGTCTTTAGGCTATCCAAATCATGTCTTTTGAATACACTCTTCTGTGAAATGCCAATTCAAATTCCTGCCCATTTTTCTATAGACTTATCTGTAGTTTTCCTACTGACTTTTAGTCCTTTATATATTAATACAATTCCCTTGTCAGTTATATGCTCTTCAAATATCTCCCCCTACTGGCTTCATATTGGCTTGCCTTTTTACTTTTCTATTGCCATTTTTGATTAACAGAAGTTCTTAATTTTAATGAAATTCATCAAATTTCCCCTTACAGTTAATATGTGTGTGTGCACGTGAGAGCATACATCTTAATGTTTGAGAAATCTTCACCTCCTCTATCTTGTAGAGATTCTTTCCTACATTTTATTCTTTAAAAGCATTATTGATTTACCTTTCATATGCATCTACAGTTGACTTTTGTGTTATGGTTCAAGGTAAGGTCCCAGATTTATTTTTTTCCACACGGATACCAAGTTACTCCTATTTTAGGGAGAAGAATACATATTTGATAATCAGAAGACCTGGGTTCTACTTCCAACTCTTTAAAACACAGGAATGTACAAACCACTGATGTCTGAGTATGAGTTTTGTGATCCAACTCAAATACATATTTAGAATCACTGGATTAGGTGCTCTCCAAGTATTTACAATATAGCAGGGGAAACAGTTATATAAACACCATAATGTATTGTAAGAATTACTGGACAATACTTAGTGATGCTTTTGTAGACAAGACTGAAAAATATGAACTGACTAGACAAGACTGAAAAATAATATAAAGACAAAAAAAAATGCCAAGTAGAAAGAATTACAAAGTATCTGTCACATAGTAAGTGTAAACAATAATTGGTAAATGCCAACTAGAAAGACTTACAAAAAGTTATGTTTACAAAGAATGTTAAAGCTAAAATTAAAAACGCACACACTCACTAACGAGGACAACACAATCCTTTCTAGAAAATCATGCTCATGGCAAGAAAATTAATGAGAGCTCAAGTCTATACTCAGGTTGAGTGAGTTTTAAATTTATGTATTTAAATTCAAGTTAGTTAAAGTGGAGTACTGGTTTCAGAAGTAGAACCCAGTGATTCATCACTTACATACAGCACCCAGTGCTTATCCCAGCAAGTGCCCTCTTTAATGCCCATCACCCACTTAGTCCATCCCCTCACCTACCTCCACTCCAGCAGCAAATCTTCAGTTGTTCCATGTGTTTAAGGGTCTCTTACGGTTTGCCTCCCTCTCTGTTTTTATCTTATTTTTTTCTTCCCTTCCCCTATGTTCATCTTTTGTATTTTTTTTTTTTAACGTTTATTTATTTTTGAGAGAGAGACTGAGCACGAGAGGTGGAGGGGCAGAGAGAGAGGGAAACACAGAATCGGAAGCAGGCTCCAGGCTCTGAGCTTTCAGTGCAGAGCCCAAAGCGGGGCTCGAACTTACGAACTGTGAGATCATGACCTGAGTGGAAATCAGATGCTTAACCGACTGAGCCCCTCATCTGTTGTGTTTCTTAAATTCCACATATGAGTGAGATCATATATTTTTCTTTCTCTGACTGACTTATTTCGCTTAGCATAATACACTCTAGTTCTAGCCACATTGTTGCAAATGGCAAGATTTCATTCTTTTTAATCACCGAGCAGTATTCCACTATATGAATGTATGTGTGTATACGTATGTGATATACATATACATATACACACACACACACACACACATATATATATGCACATCTTCTATATATTTTTAAAAGATTTTATTTTCAATTAATCTCTACACCCAACATGGAGCTTGAAGCCACAACCCTGAGATCAAGAGTCACACGCTCCATTGACTGAGCCACCCAGATGCCCCAAGCTTGATTTTTTTAAAGTTATGTATATGTAGGGAAGATTCCAAAATTACAAGATAGGAAGTTTGATTATTCGACCCTGGAAATTAACAGAAAGGGTTAGAAGCATCTAGAAAACAAAGTTTGTTCTAAAAACAAAAACACAATCATTGATAAATTCTTGTCAAGATACCCTCTTCACTCTCTGGCAGGATTATTAGTCTGATAGATACATGACAAAGTTAATGATGCTTTTTTTCCACAAGACTGAAAACTCTGAATTGATAAGATTTTAAACTGTATGAATTTTTTTCTACAGAGTACTGTTGAATGAGCTAACGTTAACCTGAAGTATGGACTCTAACATGAAACACCATGAGGCTTTTTTGTCTGTGCTCCTTTATCTCCTGACAATTTCATCATTATTTTAAATTACACAAAAAAACTAGTAGGATTTTAAATGTAATAATCATGTTTTATGTTAGGACACTATTAGCATAGACATGTTTGGGGGGAAGTGGTTTATTCTCACTGAACCTTTTCTTCCATCTAATAAGTAGACTAAATCAGTGACCTTCAAACTTCTTAACAGTGATCCATAATAAGAAATATGATCGAGGGGCGCCTGGGTGGCGCAGTCGGTTAAGCGTCCGACTTCAGCCAGGTCACGATCTCGCGGTCCGTGAGTTCGAGCCCCGCGTCAGGCTCTGGGCTGATGGCTCGGAGCCTGGAGCCTGTTTCCGATTCTGTGTCTCCCTCTCTCTCTGCCCCTCCCCCGTTCATGCTCTGTCTCTCTCTGTCCCAAAAATAAATAAAAAATGTTAAAAAAAAAAAAAAAAGAAAAGAAATATGATCGAGAACAACTAATCATATATGTGTTGGTGTGTGTAACTAAAACAAAAGTTTCATAAAATAACACCCTTATAACACAATGCCCCCTGATATTTCCTATTCTATGTCATTATTTTTAATGTAGATTATAACTCAAAAAGTTGATTTCATTACCAAAAATGGGGCATGAACTGTGGTTTGAAAAAATGGATTAGATGACTTCCAAAGTAACCTATAGCCCCCAAATTTTTATTTCTCTAATTTAGATACTGACATAAAATGTGGTATCAAATAAGTAGATGATATGTCTGACAGAAACAGGAACAATGATTTCACAATGATGGAATTCATAATTATACCAAATAGATGAACACTGGATTGAAAACAAGATGAATCTACAGAGGTAAGGGCCTACATTTAGGTTCAGAAATACCCTCAGCAAGTAAACAGAGCCCGGCGGCAAGTCAGATTAAAAGACCTGGAGGCTTTATTAACTATAAGCTTATTACGAGATGTCAGAGGATCTGTCAGTTTATGCAGGCTTGGTCTATAAATAAAATAGTATTTAATAAATATTGTGTTATAAGTATTTTGGTATCTGAAATCAAGTTTAATCAGGATCAGAGTTACTAGGTCTAGACCTCATCCTTTTTTATTACATGTAACATACAAGAACAAAGCATTACTAATATTACATACATTTATAATATTTAAATAAATAATATACTTCTTTTTACTGAGTATAATTTCCCAGACAAAGTGTTATTTCCCTTTACCAATTTAATCCTCAAAGAGGATTAAATACCCTACCCAGGTCACAAAGATTGTTAACATAAATGAAGTCAGGAGGTGAACCCAGGTCTGTCTGAATATAAATCAGGATTTTTTTTTTACTTTTTATCAGTGTTTATTAAATTATCTGCATCCATGGCTTTTAAAACTATTCAACATATATATATATATATATATATATATATATATACACACACGGGCCACTAATTTCAGGTAAACAAAATTTATTAGAGTATTTTAAAACTCCAATTAATAATAATAGTAACAGTTTCCTACCACTATGA
>NC_064809.1:123305772-123390043 GCF_023721935.1 Panthera uncia
CAAAATAAAAACCCCCCCCCCCCCCCCCCCAAACAAAAACAGAGATGAGAACGCTTCAATCATTCAATCAGGGAAACAATGACACATGGGATTCCTAATCCTTTTTTTTTTTTTTTTGCATTTGGACTTTCTTTAAATTCTACTGCTATACAAACATACATTTTTTGCTAATGTATGTACTACTATGTCATTAATTTCTTACTCTAAACAAGTAAACAAAATCAGCCAGTGCTGGAAAAGAGTCAAACTTTACTATAAAGCCATCTGTACTATACAGTTCAATCTTTGGAAATCCCTGTTATACATCCTCAACATTAAAAATGATAATTTTGGCCCTATTCAAGAAACTGTAACATGTCATTAAGGCACACCTCTTAATAAGTAAGCCACTAGCAGCCATGGAAATAACATTTTATTGACATCAGTATTGTAAAGAAATGCACACAACTACTGAAACTAGAAACCCATATAAATCAACTGCAGGATTGCAGGAATTCTGTAGAAAAGGGAGGGATTATCAGAGCCTGACATTTTGGTCCCTTCAGGCTAGGGAAAAGACAAAAGGAAAAACTCAGTGGTCCTAACTATAACTAGATAGAGCTGTTTACTTCCATCAGCCAAGGTTTATCAAGAAATGAAAATAAAAGAGAAAATAATTAAGATCCTGAGGTACACAAAGGTACATAAAAATCCCAGGGTGAAGCTTTCTCCCTAATTCACTATTCCCATTTTTACTAACCAATAATAGGGCAAAATCCTTTTGCCTAAGGAGATACAAATAGCTGGGGAAATACAGGTGACTATTTTTTTTAAAGATTCAAACAGCCATGAGACTTTCATTTTGAAAATATAGCTCCAAGGTCCCATGCTGAAGCAGCTTCACAATTAAAAACCTGGGAATATGCCCCCATAAGAAGAGGGTAATTCTCAATCAACATGGAAAGAACCCTACCACAGAACTTTAACAAACGTTAACACACTGCAGAGCTCAACTCTAATCTATAGCAAAATCCATAGTCTATTGGAGCTATCCTTTAAGCAAAACACACACACACACACACACACACACACACACACGTCAATGCCCTCAAGTAAAAAGAAGCAGATTAAATGCAATGGTTTAACTCAAAGTGTAGTTTCTAGGGAAAAATTTTAAAGGTCTCAGATAGATAAGAGTTATATCAAAACAGAAGGCTTCAAAACAATTCCTAGGCTCTGCATGCCGAAACTATAAGTCAGATTTAAAAAAATCTAAGACCTAAATAGATGGAGAGATAGACTATGTTCATGGATTGGAAGACTCAATATTGTTAAGATGTCAATTCTTTCAAACTGAGCTATAGATTTAGTGCAATTTCAATCAAAATCTCAGAAGGATTTTTTATAAATATTGACAAATTATAAAATTTACATGAAAAAACAAAGGAACAACAATTTTTAAAAAGAACAAATTTGGAGGACTCACCCTACCTGATTTCAAGACCGAATGCCGTTGGTGAAAGGACATTTACATAAATCAATGGAACAGAAAAGAGAGACCACAAATAAATTGACATTTATGAGTACACATATACACACTGACTTTTAACAAAGATGTAAAAGCAATTCAATGGAGAAAGGATAATCTTTTCAACAAATGGTGCTGAAATCACTTGAAATCCATATGCAACAAAATAAGCCTTGACACATACCATATACCTTATACAAAAGTTAAAACAAATCGAAGAAAGAATACAAAAATACTCATTCAAAAGGAGACATGCACCACTGTGTTTATAGTGGCATTATCCACAATAGCCAAATTATGGAAACAGCTCAAGTATCCACAGGCTGATGAATGACTAAGGAATACACACACACACACACACACACACACACAGGGATATTAGCTATAAAAAAGAATGATATCTTGCCATTTGCAACGACATGGATAGAGTTAGTATTACGCTAAGTGAAATAAGTCAAGAGAAAGACAAATACCATATGATTTCATTCATATATGCAATTTAAGAAACTAAACAGGGGCACCTAGGTGTCTCAGTTGGCAAGCGTCAGACTCTTGGTTTGGGCTCAGGTTATGATCTCATGGTTCGTGAGTTCATGCACCATGCCTGCTTGGTATTCTCGCTTCCTCTCTGCCCCGCCCCAGCTCGGGTGGGCAGACACTCACTCTCTCTCAAAATAAATAAATAAACCTTAAAAAATATTTAAAAAAAGAAACAAAACAAATAAGCAAAGCAGGGAGAGGTAAACCAAGATACAGACTCTTACCTATAAAGAACAAACTGATAATTACCAGCAGGGAAGTGGGTGGGAAGATGGGTTACATAGATGATGGGGATTAAGGAGTGCACTTATTGTGATGAGCACCAGGTGTTGTATGGATGTACTGAATCACTATATTTACACCTAAAACTAATATTACACTGTGTTAACTAACTGGAGATTAAATAAAAATTTTTTAAAAATGCAAACTAAAACTACAATGAGATGCCAATACATACTTACTAGAATGGAAAAATACAAAACAAAACTTGACACTACTAAATGCTGACAAGGATGAGGAGCAACTTAGACTCTCTTATGTTGCCAGTGGACTGCAAAATGGTATAGCCACTTTGGAAAACACTTTGTCAGTTTTTAATAAAGTTAAAACATATTCTTACCTAAGACCCAATAATCTCACTCCTAGATATTTGCACAAGTAAAATGAAAAGCCATGTTCACACAAAAACCTATATGTGAACGTTTATAGTGTTTGTGTTGGAGACCCCCAAGACAACACCTAGGTTCAGTGATTCACTTAAGGAACTCACAGGACTCAGCATATCATCATACTTACAGCTAACATTTATCACAAAGAAAAAATACAAAACAAAATCAGCAAAGGAAAAAGGCATATGGGGTAAAGTTGGAAGCCTGGGGTAAGCCTGATGTAAGCCTGATGTAAGCTTCCATGAGTCCTCTCCCAGCAGGATGTGTTTAATCCTTCCAGCAGCACATGCGAAGTACTATCTACCAGGGAAACTCACCTAAGCCTAGGATACAAGATTTTATTGGAGGCTGGTCACACACTTACCTTAGCTTATCATGTACCAAAACTCCATACTTCCAGAAGGAAAGAAGGTGCTTAGCATGAACAGTTTAGACATATAAACCATCCTTATTGTTAGAGAATGGCGGGAATACTCTTGAAATCCAAGTTCCAGACAATAGCTACAAGCCAACCTTGCAAACAGGCCTTTCTAAGAGCAGTAATCTCAGGCATGCTATGTTAACTCTTTTTTGCACAGTGCTTTATTTGTAATTGCCAAAACCTGGAAACAAATCCAAATATTCCTTGAACTGGGAAATGAATAAACAAACTGTAGTATATCCATACAATATAATATTATTCAGCAATGAAATGAACTATTGCTTCCTACAACATGGATGAATACCAACTGCATTCTGTTAAGTAAAAGACACCAAATTCAAAAGGCAACAAACTTTGACATTCAGGGAAATACAAAATAGATCAGAGATTGCCAGGGGGCTAAGAATGGGGGAGAATTTAAATACGAAGTAATAGCATGAGGAAACTTTTCTGGAATGATGGAACCATTCTGTATCTTGCTTTTGGTGGTGGTTGCAATGCTCTGTGCATTAATCAAAATTCACAGAGCTGTATACCAAAAAGAGTTAATTTTACTATGTTAATTTTTTAAGAAGTAAAATACAGTTCCCCATGAATAAGATGAAAAGAAATACCATGGTGATGTTAATGCAAATAAAAGACAAAAATTTCACAGCCAGCAAAAAAAACAATCCAGTGTAGAAGAAAGCAGAACACAAGGTAGAAAAATCTGCCAAAAAGACCTGTAGCTTCAGATAAACTTAAAAAGAGTATCAAATCAATTAAGTGCTTGAACACAAAAATGATAAAATAACAGAATGAGATAAAAAGATTATAGAGCTAAGAAAAATAAAAACCAAAAGGCCCTTAAAGAATAATTAGAAACTTTCAGAAAAGAGCAGAACTACCCACCTCAGTATAACCAAATGTAATCCAATCCACCTCTGTATAACCAAATGACTATGACATGTATGGACTATGAAAAGTAGATCACAATTTAAGAGAAAAACAATGAAATGAATGAAACCATAAAAAGATAGGAAAGTCAAAGCCAATACAATTAGTAAACTCCAAGTAGTGAATACAACAAATGCAACAGAAAAAATATTCAAAAATATGTTAGAAGAAAATGTTCCTAAAATAGGGAACTGAATCTGCCAAATGTGAGTGGATATTTTGCTACTGAAGATTAAAAATCCAAAACAGGTTAAAAATATTCAGCTACATACTGTCTATAATAAACATACAAAAAAATAAAAGCAAAGATATAGCAGACAAATCAAAACAAAGAAAAAGCAGGAATGGCAACATTAGCATCATACACAGGTAAAAAAAAAAAAAAAAAAAAAAATTCAATGCAAGAAAGAATAGTCAGCAAACTATAGCCCAGGGGACAAATCTGATCATGGCCTGTTTTTGTATGGCCCACAAGGTAAGAACAACTATTATATTTTTAAAAAGTTATATAAAAAAAAAAAAAAAGAAAGAAAGAAAAAGAAGAATTTAAGACAGAGACTATATGTGTGGCTTACAAAGCCCACAACATTTACTATCTAGCCCTTTAAATTATTGACCCTAGGGAATGCAAACTGATGCAGCCACTCTGGAAAACAGTGTGGAGGTTCCTCAAAAAATTAAAAATAGAATCACCCTATGACCCAGCAATAGCATTACTAGGAATTCATCCAAAGGATACAGGAGTGCTGGTTCATAGAGGCACATGTACCCCAATGTTTATAGCAGCACTATCAACAATAGCCAAATTATGGAAAGAGTCCAAATGTCCATCAACTGATGAATGGATAAAAAAGATGTGGTTTATATATACAATGGAATACTACTTGGAAATGAGAAGGAATTAAATCTTGCCATTTGCACAACGTGGTTGGAACTGGATGGTAGTATGCTAAGTGAAATATGTCAGAGAAAGACAGATATCATGTTTTCACTCATATGTGGAACTTGAGAAACTTAACAGAAGATCATGGGGAAAGGGAAGGGAAAAAAATAGTTTCAAACAGGGAGGCAAACTGTAAGATTTTTTATCTCAAATAGATAACAAACTGAAGGTTGATTGGGGGGAAGTGGGGAGAGGAGAAAATGGGTGATGGGCATTGAGGAGGGCTCTTGTTGGGATGAGCACTGGGTGTTGTAAGTAAGTGATGAATCATGGGAATCTATTCCTGAAACCAAGAGCACACTGTATACACTGTATATTAGCTAACTTGACGATACATTATATTAACAAAATTATTGACCCGAAGAACAACGGACTATAATTCATAGTTCACTTAGATACAGGAGGCCTCTACATGTTAAGGAAACCAGACTCTTATCACATACAGACATTTTTCCCTTAGCATGCTGTCATCAGACTTTCTTTATGGTGATACTGGCAGGTACAACTTTTATTTGATTATCGAGATGAATTTACCAATTTTTTCTTTCTGGTTTCTGGATTGCATCTTACAAAGACATACCTGCTTTAATGGTAATTTTTAAAATTTCCATGAAATCTTCTTTTATAAGTTTTATAGTTTTGTTTTTTTATATTTTAAAGCACTGAGATGCCTGTAATTTATTGTAGCTTTCCTGAAGCCTTTCTAGGAGAAAAGGAATAAAATCTATACAGGAGAATTCCAGACTGCAGACTAATATGGAGAGGGAAGTATTGGAAAAGTTTAGGGAAGAAGAGGAGGAAAATAAGCAGGATTCTATAGAAACCTTGAAACTGACTGAATGATAACTGATATACGTTTGTTGCCTCTTCTTATTGGAAAGCTTCAAACTATATTCTTTGTTGAAATGTGAAAGAATGTTCTCAAGGAAGTTTCATGGGTCATGAACTGGTAACTTACTATTTCACTCCTCCTTCATACCTCATTTGAAAACAAGAGTTTAGGCAGAAAATAAGATCCAATCACAAATCTCTCTGTATCTGAATTCAAGTTACTATTCGGTGTTGTTATCTCTTTGTTGCTATTGTAAATAGGATTTCTCTTCTTAAGGTTCAAACTGGTTGTTTACATATGGGGTGTGGGTCAGCAAACTGGCTCAAGGACCAATCCAGCCCACTGCCTGCTTTGTAAATAAAGTTTTATTAGAGCACAGACATGTTCATTTGTTTACTGTCTAAGGCTGCTTTCATGCTACAGTTGGGTACTGTGGCAGAGACTTGTTTAGCCCACAAAGTCTAAAATATTTATCATCTGGCCCTTTACACAAAATGTTTTCAAACTCTGATGTATATGAAAGCTATTTATAGTTTGGGGTAAAATTCACATAATATTAATCATTTTAAAGTGTGTAATTCAGTGGCATTTAGTTCAATTCATAATGTTGTGTAATCATTACCTCTAGTTCCAAAACATTTTCATCACCCCAAAGTGAAATCCTGTCCCTATTTTTTTTTTAACGTTTTTTTTTTTTTTTTTTTTTTATTTATTTTTGGGACAGAGAGAGACAGAGCATGAACGGGGGAGGGGCAGAGAGAGAGGGAGACACAGAATCGGAAACAGGCTCCAGGCTCCGAGCCATCAGCCCAGAGCCTGACGCGGGGCTCGAACTCACGGACCGCGAGATCGTGACCTGGCTGAAGTCGGACGCTTAACCGACTGCGCCACCCAGGCGCCCCTGAAATCCTGTCCCTATTAAGCAATCACTCTCCATTCTTCAAGCTCCCTCCCCCCGACTACCAGTAATTTGCTTTCTGTTTCTATGGATTCACCTAGTTTGGATATTGTATATAAATGGAATCCTATAAATATGTGATCTTTTGTGTCTGGCTTCTTTCACTTAGTATATTATTTCACACATGTTGTAGTGTGTCTCATTTCTAAGGCTAAACAATATCCCATTGTATAGATATATTTTATCTGTTCATCAGTTGGTAGACATTTGAGTTGTTATCACCTTTCGGTGATTGTGAATACAGCTGGTATCCCCTGCCATGCTCACACTCTGTCTCTCTCTCAAAAATAAATAAAACATTTAAAAAAAAAAAAAAAAAAAGAACACTCATTCATTGTTAATGGGAATACGGACTGATTTGGCTATTGTGGATAGCAATCTGGCATTTCCTAGTCAAACCAAATATAGGGCTACCTTATAACCCAGCAATTCTATTCATTTGTATATAGGTTTCCAAAGAAATCCTTACACAGAATCATGTACAAGGATGTTCACTGCAACACAATCTGTGATGTCAGGAAATTGGAAATAAATAGGTAGCTATCACTAAGGTAACAGATAGGTAAAATGAGATAAATGTCTCACAAAGTATTTTTCAGCTATTAGAAAGAAGCAATAGGGGCGCCTGGGTGGCGCAGTCGGTTAAGCGTCCGACTTCGGCCAGGTCACGATCTCGCGGTCCGTGAGTTCGAGCCCCGCGTCGGGCTCTGGGCTGATGGCTCGGAGCCTGGAGCCTGTTTCCGATTCTGTGTCTCCCTCTCTCTCTGCCCCTCCCCCGTTCATGCTCTGTCTCCCTCTGTCCCAAAAAAAAAAAAAAAAAATTAAAAAAAAAAAATTAAAAAAAAAAAAAAAAAAAAAAAAGAAAGAAGCAATAGATTAGAAGTACCAGCATGACTAGATCTTACTATTTTAGTGCCTATGGGGAAAAAGACAGAATGAGACATACAATGCAATAACTTTTATGTAAATTTAAAAATCAGTGCACACAAAATAACAATACTTATTTTGCAAGAACACAATCACAAAAAAATAAAATACATTAGAATATAAACAATGTAACATACACTATACAATTACTTTCTGAAAATAATATAATATAAACCTATTAAGACATTTATTCATGGGGGAAGGGAAATTCAAATAGATAAAGAACTAAAGAAAGAAAATAAGACAGAGACTTCACACAAACCAATGATGATAATTTGTCTTGAACAAAGGATTAGTTTAACTTCTGCACCTAAGGTTAAGAAAAACTGTACCCACAACATCACTAAGTTCCTTTATTAGTAACATTTTTTCAGTTGATTCTGGGTATTTCATGCGTATAACTGTATCATCTAAAAATAGCAGTATTTTACCTTCTCTTCCATTTTTATACCTCTTAGACTGCATTATGTAGCACCTCTAGCACAAAGATAGCAAAAGTGATGATAGCAAGCATTTGTACCTTTTCAATTTTATAGAAATTCTTCCAAAACTTACTCATTAAGTATGGTGCTAACTTCTGAGCTTATTTTTTATACAACCATATTAAAAAGGTAGCCTTCTATTCCTGCTTAGCACTAATTTTTATTAGGAATAAAAGAGCATGTGACCCTTAATCTCAGGGTTTTGAGTTCAGGCCCCATGTGGGGAGTGAAGCCTACTTAAAAAAACAAAAAGAAAAGAAAAAGAGAAAAAATCTTCTCAGGATCTATCAAGATGCTCTTGTGATTTTTCTTTGATCTATTAGTACAGAGATTTATGTTAATGTATTTCCAATACTGAATTATCCCTGCATTTTCAATATGCATGTAAAGTGTATTTTTAAATATGATTTTGTGTTCTATTTGATAACTGTGTACATTTTATCCTAAATAATATTGGACTGTAGTTTCCTCTCCTTTTACTATGCTCTAGAACAATGCTTTTTATAGCACCAAAGTTACATATTCCTAAAAGTTTTGTAGAATACAGCTACGGAACTATCTAAGCCTGATGCTTTTGTACAAGTAACTCTTTGACAATATTCTGTATTCCTTCTGTAAAGAGCTGTGCTTTCAAAAGATTAATGAAGCAGAAAAGCATCTGGCAATCTAAGAATCAAAGAAAAGAGAAAAATACAAATACCTATTAGTAATGTGAAAAAGAGACTATAACAGCAATTCTAGTGATAATTAAAAGAATAGGGCATACAACTTTGGCAATACATATGAAAATGTAAAACTAAGATTAAATGGTAGACATTTTAGGAAAATATGAATTATCATTAAATTACCAAACTGACTTAAAAGAAAACCTAAAAAAATTAATAAACACCAATGGAATTGAAAAGTACGACAAAGGTGATCTAAGGAATTGTTACACTGCAATAAACAGAAATCTATACTAAGTCAAGCAAAAGAAAAAAAAAAAGAAAGAAAAAGTATCAGGAGAATACTGGAGTATCTATTTCATGGAACCTGTGCTCAAAGAGCACAGTCAAACTAAGGGAGTCTATAATTTTAGGAACCCAGGATTCGTGCTCCTTTTTTGGAACTGAATGGTCTCGTTTGTTCCTTTCTACACACGTGCCCATTTTTTCCCTTTCTACAATCACCTTCCTGTACTAAGATTCCTAGTTTGTTATGTCTGCTCAAGGTCAAGGCCCAATACCAACCAACTAAAGTCTCTGTGTACCTTTTTGAAACTTCCAAGTTCAAAACTGTCATAGCTTGGGTCAAGTATCAACTCTAGATCCAATAAACTGTCCACAGAAGAAAGAGGAAAAATAAGAGTACAGAGTCATAAGCTACTAAAATAAAAGCTAAATTCATCTTTTCAGTAAGGGTTCTGATGTGGGCAGTTTAATGTGTGAACTGGGCAGATACCCTGAGATATCTACAAAAAGAATCTGCCTCCTCCCAAAAGCCCCTACCCAAAATACTTTATGGGTGAATTCTAGCAAATCTTTATGGAACATAAAATTCCTGTTATTTATTCTGTTAAAGAGCACAAAAAAGATACATAGTTATTTATTTTACAAGGCTAACATGATCACATTATCACAAACCTAACAAAATTAACTCCCAAAGCAATGTTCAATGAATTATTCACATTTTTAAAAAATATTTACTTGGGGAGAGCACAAGCAAGGGAGGGGTAGAGAGAGGGGGACAGAGGATCCAAAGTGGGCTCTGAACTGACAGCAGTAAGCCCAGTGTGGGGCTTGAACTCATGAACCAGGAGATGGTGAACTCAGCTGAAATCGGAGGCTTAACCAACCAGGTGCCCCGAATTATTCACATTTTTTAACACAGATGCTAAAGTTTACATGTAAACATGCACACATATTCGTATGCATTCATGTTTTCATATTTTTAAATTATTACCAATAGTATAATTCTTAGGAGTGATATTAGAGATACTTTCTTCACAATGTTTGAATTCTTTAGTCATTCTTCATCAGAAAAAAGTCACATTTTGAAAATTAAATAGCCTAGAAACATACTATAAAATATTAAAAATTCAGTGTATGGTGAAGATAACAGTTCAGTAGGGATATTAATCAGTAATATTGGAATGACGGACCACCATTTTGGGGAACATGAACCTTATGTGAGGTAAAAGAAGTAAAAGCTCAACCTCAGTGTCAATATAAATTCTAGATAGAAGAAAGATTTGTACGAATAAATGAAAACATAAGTGTATTAGAAAAGCATGTATATAAATATTTGTATCACCTTTGGTCACCTTTGGATGGGAAAGGCCCTTTGAAGCTTATTATTAATGATATAAACCATAAAAGTTTGGGTACAAAAGTTTAACATGCGTATTTTCAAAAATCACTAAGACTGCCACTTCTTTTCGTCTTTTCATATGTCCCTGTTTCCGTATTCTCATAATTTTCCTATTTTTAATTATCTCACAAATGATTATTTCCAATTATACATATACATCTAGTTCCAATTTCCCTTCCTAGTTTCAGTTCCTGTTAAACAACTGTACCTGGATATCCTACCATTACCTTAAATTTAATACATCTTAAACGAAGCTTATCATTCTAACCCCCAAACTAGCTCCGTCTAAATTTGTCTCCATTTCTGTGATCTCAAGACTTGGAATTACCATTGTTGTCTCATTTTCTAAAACCTCCCGTATATGTCCTTTTTAGTTATTCCCCTTTCACTGATTCAATCTTTGCCTTTTACTCCTATTATATGACCCAAAGTTATGACCCTCATTACAAAAAAGAGCAACACTAAACCCTATAAAAAAAAAGACATTTTAACCCTAACGTGAGAATTGACTACCCATCACATGTTAATACCAATAAAAGAACTAGCTGGGACATTCTCCAGTACATATACCCTATAGCACAGTAATTTAATATTAAGTCATTCTATTTATAGCCTTTTAATTCCTGCTGGCTTATAATACTTAAAACAGCAAAATTTAAAAATACCACAAATGTCATCAAGATATTTAGTTTGTTGTTATTGTTGCTACTGAGGCGGTAGAAATGGAATAGGATAAAAATGGCAAAAGTAATTAGAGTCAATAGAATCCCATTTTTAAAATAGCACTTTTCTTTCATCTCTAGGACACCTTAATATCCAATTAAAACTAATATGCAATCCAAACCAAACAAAAATATGTGAGAATTAATTTTAAAATGTCACAATCTTAAACACCTGATGTTACATCTTTTATATTGCTAATAATTATTTTTCCCATTACCATCACAGAAATCATACAATCCCTCCTAATCCTCTGTAAAACATACAGGGCCAACACTGACTGATAGCCAAGACTAATTTTAGCTTGAGAAAAGCAGGCTATTGCTTTCCAGCACATCTAATTCCTGTTTCAATCAGTTAAAGTTGTAGACCTGATGGGCGCCTGGGTGGTTCAGTCAGTTAAGCGTCCGACTCTTGATTTTGGCTCAGGTCATGATCTAATGGTTGTGTGTTGAGTCTCACACCGGGCTCCATGCTATCAGTGAGGAGCCTGCTTGGAATTCTTTCTCCCTCTCTCTCTAACCCCTCCCCACTAGTGCTCTCTCTCTCTCTCAAAAAATAAACATTAAAAAAAAATTGGGGCACCTGGATGGCTCAGTCAGTTAACTGTCCGACTTCAGCTCAGGTCATGATCTCGCCATTGATGGGTTCCAGCCCCACATTGGGCTCTGTACTAACAGCTCAGAGCCTGGACCCTGCTTCGGATACTGTGTCTCCATCTCCCTCTGCCCCTCCCCGGCTCACGCACGGTCTCTCTCTCGCTCTCTCTCAAAAATAAACATTAAAAAAAATGTTTTTAAATAAAAAATAAAGTTCTAGGTATGTCAAGAGCCAAACTTGCTTATGTCAGCTGAACTTCTTGTAATCACGTAATTAAATTTTATGCATACTCATTAATTGAGTGTAAAAAGAAAGCATTTTTTTGGTCAAATCACTACGGTGTACATCTGAAACTAATGTGACACTGTGTTAACTATACTTCAGTTTTGTTTTAAAAAAAGCTGTTTTATTGAAAATTAAATTGTACATTTCAAAATGGTTCAAAAAAAAGTGAATCACTAAAAAACTTTATTACCTGTGAATAAGATGCTTAAAATAGACCATAAGAAAAAAATGTACTAAAGAAATTTTGCACTCAAGTTTGTTTCACAAGGGTCTTTAAGGTTTTAATTAACTTTAAAGAAAATAATAGGCAGTATCAGACTGTGGGTGCAATTCATGCATGAAGGCCAACATGAAACTCCAATGAAATCAGCAAAACAATATTCATTTATATATTCAACCCACAAGTACATGTTGAATACCTAAGTTAACTTTTTGGTCACAGTAACTTTTATATTCTTAAAAATTACTGAATAATCCCAAAGAGCTTTGCCTTATAGGTAATATCAACATTTATGTGAGAAATTAAAGGTGAGAAAATTTTAAAACATAAGACTACACCAGCACACATTCCATTAGCCATCACAGCAATAATGTCATTACTTATCATGTAGCTTCTAGAAAACTGACTGTATACATGAAAGAGTGACAGTTAAAAAGCCAAATAATGTCTTAATATTACTATGAAGGTAGTTTTGGCTTCAAAGAGTCTCAGGAATCCATAAGCATCCCTGGACCAACCCCTGAGAACTGCTATCATAGGGTTGAAGAGCCAATAACTGAATAATGAGGAAGCAACATGAATCAGAACCTCTTTTGAGTAATTTGGTGGAACAAGACAATAAACAAGTAAATCAATAAATATATAATTTCAGGTAGTGATAGATGCCATGAAAAATAAAACAGGGCAAGGAAACAGAAAGGGAAAAGTGAGAGATATGTAGGAGGAGCAGGGGCAATGACTTTACATAAGATGGTCAGAAAAGGTCTCTCTGAGAAGGGCTAATGAAGGAATGAGCCTTGCCAAGGTCTGAGATAATAACATTCTGGGTAGAGAAGCAGAAAATGCAAACACCTTGGATGCCATGGGAAGATTCTGAGCATAGAATGATTTGACCTGATAAAGGTTTTTAAAATATTCCTCTGGCTTCCACATGGAACAGGCTGGGAAGGTAGGTATAAAAATGGAAGTAGAGAAGTTAGGAGGCTATTGCAACGTCCTGAAAAAAAATGTTCCTAGTATAACAGCAATGGAAGGGTGAGATCTGAAAGGATATGAAAGTTATTTTAGAGGAAAAGCTATAATTGCTGAAGGACAAGACATAAGGTTATGAGGAAAAAAAGAAATGAAAAAAAAAATGACTCCTAGGTTTTACAGAGCACCAAGGTGAATGTTGCCATTTATTGTGATTTAGGGAAACCATGAGAGGTGGGTAAGATGCGGGCAAAATCAAGCTTAAGATGCTTATTCAGAATCTGAATAAAAACACTAGATATGTAGGTCTGGAGCTCAAGATAGACAGGCCAGGGCAGGAAATACATAAGAAATCATGACGTATTCAAGTATGTGACTAGGTGAGATCACCTAAGGAACAGATGTGAATAAAGAAGTGAGCTCTGGAATTTCGCCTTACAGCTAAAGATTTCAAATTAATACACACTTATGTATGTGTTCTTTTTTACGCTTGTCTTTTTCAAATAACTGCAGTTCCCAGTGGTATTAGGGCACTTTTGGTACCTCCCTTTTCATATCGAGACATAGACTCAAGAATCTCCTTCATCAGAAGTATTCTGGAAACTTCTGGAACTCCTCTTCTCTCAAAGCAGTATCTCACTCCCTCCTTCCTCTCATCCCCTTCACACACACTAACCATCTCTACTCTTTATTCTTCCCCCAGGGTTGTCTCTCTTCAGTGCTCCCAAGATTTGCATATTTCTCCAGAGGCCCTATTTTACATTCTAATTATTTGTCCTTTAATGGTATGAAAGTTTCCTTACGGGGCAGGACCCCTCACTTTCATCTTTGAGTCCCCAGTGCCTTGCAAAGTGCCTGTCAGAAAACAGGTTCTTAATGAATGCTTCCTGAATGAATAAAATGAAGGGCCAATGACCTACACAAAGTCAGTCCCATTGCTACTTAGTAGGAAAGCAGGGATTAGAAACTAGGTTTTCAGATAGCCAGATAAACTCACTTCAGTCTGTCATTCAAAGAACACTACATTCAGGTGCCATGTTATCTATATATTTTATTTCCTATTTATCATCCTGTCATAACTGTAAGTCTGGTGATGTGCCCAAAATTCACCTGTCCCGAATCTGTGCAACCAACTTATGTCTTACCTTTCCCATTAAAAACTCTCTTCATCTATCCCTCTATCACTGCCCTCCTCCCCCACACCAGCCACATATACAAACTCAGTAATACCCTATACAATCTGCTTTCTGATCTCACAACTACACTGAAGCTACTCTCTGTTTACCAAAGGCCTTTGTAACAGTTAAAGTATAATTTTCAAAATAATAAAATCATAATCTCATAAAAATATTTTAAAAATTAAATGAATATATGGCAAAGATTTGATTTAACTCATTATAATGAATGAAGAAACCAGTAAAGATGTTAAAACTGGTTCAAATGAGAATCTGGCATATAGAGATTTACACTCCCCATGGTACAAAATTAATTTGCATGACATGAATAGGAATAATTTGCATTCGTATGGACAGGAAACATTTGTTCTTTATCTCATTTTTTTTTATTATATGAAATTTATTGTCAAATTAGTTTCCATACAACACCCAGTGCTCATCCCAAAAGATGCCCTCTTCAATGCCCATCACCTACCCTCCCCTCCCTCCCACCCCCCATCAACCCTCAGTTTGTTCTCAGTTTTTAAGAGTCTCTTATGCTTTGGCTCTCTCTCCCACTCTAACCTCTTTTTTTTCTTTTTTTTTCCCTTCCCCTCCCCCATGGATTTCTGTTAAGTTTCTCAGGATCCACATAAGAGTGAAAACATATGGTATCTGTCTTTCTCAGGAAACATTTGTTCTATTATCAGCTTTCTTTTTTTTTTTTAATGATCATTATTTATTTTTGAGAAAGACAGAGTGCAAGGGGAGGGCGGGGCAGAGAGAGAGGGAGACACATAATCCGAAGCAGGCTCCAGGTTCCGAGCTGTCAGCACAGAGCCCAACGCGGGGCTCAAACTCACAAGATGCAAGATCATGACCTGAGCCGAATGCGGATGCTTAACCAACTGAGCCACTCAGGCGCGCCCCTCTATTATCAGTTTTCTATATCTTAACTTTAAAAAAAGTGTTTTTTTCAAGTGTAATTAAACATACAGTGTTATATTAGTTTCAAGTGCACAATGATTCAACAATTCTATACATTTCTCAGTGCTCATCAAGATAAATGTACTCTTGGGGTGCCTGGGTTAAGTGTCTGACTTCCGTTCAGGTCATGATCTCAGTTCCTGGGTTCGAGCCCCACGTCAGGCTCTGTGCTGACAGCTCAGAGCCAGGAGTCTGCTTTGAATTCTCTGTTTCCCTCTCTCTCTGCCCCTCCCAAGTTCACACACACACTCGCTCGCTCTCTCTCTCTAAAATAAAACAAAATAGGGGCACCTGGGTGGTTCAGTCGGTTGAGCATCCAACTTTGGCTCAGGGCATGTTCTCATGGTTCATGGATTCAAGCCCCACATCGGGCTCTGTGCTGACACCACGGAGCATGGAGCCTGCTGTGGATTCTGTCTCCCTCTCTCTCTGCCCTTCCCCAACCCGAGCTCTCTCTCTCAAAAAAAAAAAAAATAAATAAAAATAAACAGACTTACAAAAAATTAAAAAAAAAAAAAAGTATACTCTTCATTCCCTTTACCTATTTCACCCACCCCCAATTCCACCTCCCTCTGACAACCACCAGTTTCTTCTCTGTATTTGAGTCTGGTTTTTTTTGTTGGCAGTGGTGGTCTCTTTTTCCTTTGTTCCTTTGTTTCTTAAATTCCACATATGAATCTAATCATATGGTATGTGTCTTCCTCTGACTTATTTCACTTAGCAGTATACCTTCTAGGTCCAACCATGTTGTTGCACATGGCAAGATTTCACTCCTTTTTATGGCTGAGTCAAATTCCAGTGTGAGTGTGAGAGTGTGAGTGTGAGAGTGTGTGTGTGTGTGTGTGTGTGTGTGTGTGTGTTTGCATGCGTATCACATCTTCTTTATCCTTTATCTATCAATGGACACATGGGTTGCTTCCATATCTTGGCTACTGTAAAAAAAAAAAAAATGCTGCAATAAACATAGAAGTTCATACACCTTTTTGAATTAGTGTTTTCATTTTCCCTGGGTAAATATCCAGTAGTGGAATTACTGGATCATACAGTATTTCTATTTTTAATTTTTTGAGGAATCTCTATACTGTTTTCCACAGTGGTTGCACCAATTTGCATTCCCACCAATAGTCCACAAGGCTTCCTTTTTCTCCACATCCTCACAACACTTGTTTCTTGTGTTTTTAATTTTAGCCATTCTGACAGGTGTGAGGTGATAATCACATTGTGGTTTTGATTTGCATTTTCCTGATGATTAGTGATGTTGAGTATCTTTTTATGTGTCTGTCGACCACCTGTATGTCCTCTTTGGAAAAACGTCTATTCAGGTCCTCTGACCATTTTTTAAAGCAAATTGTTTGGCTTTTTGGTGTTGGGTTGTATAAGTTCTTCATATATTTTGGATACTAACTCTTATCAGATATACCACTTACAAATATCTTCTCCCATTCACTAGGTGGCCTTTTTGTTTTGTTTATGGTTTCCTTCACTGTACAAAAGCTTTTTATTTTGGTATAGTCACAATAGTTTAATTTTGCTTTTGTTTCTCTTACATAAAGAGACATAATCCAGAAAAACGTTTCTACAACTGATGTCAAAGAAATTACTGCCTGTGTTTTCTTCAAGGAATTTTTTGGTTTCAGGGCTCACATTTAGGTCTTTAACCTATTTTGAGTTTATTTCTGTGTATGGTATAAGAAAGTGGTCCAATTTCATTCTTTTGCATGTAGCTGTTCAGTTTTCCCAGCACCATAACTTTCATCTACACTGTGCCTTTAACCCTTTTTATAAAAAATTGTAAAACAGTCTAGGCAATCAAGGACAAAAGTACATATCCCTAAATCAGAATAATATAATTTCTGGAGGGTTCTCTAGGTCTAGGAAGGTCCACTGCTCATCATTCAAGACACGCAGTCATTTCTTCTACCCATTTCTAAGTTGTTGACAATTTTTCCTAAAAACTGTCAAAACTCATCCTAACCTGCCTTCTTCAGCACAATGAAGAAAAATACTTGCCACCTTTGGTTTCCATAATACAGTACTCACCTGGTTTCTCTTCTACCTCTGACTGATTTTCTTCAGTCCCCTTCACCAGTTTCTATTCATCTTACAGTATTCACCAAGATTTTGATGCATTTTATTCTATTCAATATCATCAGTCATGCTTTGTCTATTAATTATATAGGAATTATTCCCATATCCAGAGTTCTAACATCTATAATCCCCAAACTTGAACTTCTATTTTCTCCATTTCCCATGTTGATATCTTAGCAGTACCTCAAATTCATTGATGACCTGAACTAAACTCATTCTTTTCCTAATCTAAATATGGTCTATTCCTGTGTTCTCTGACTTAATGTCTAACTGTCAAAGAGGTACAAAGGATGAGAATCTTTCATTCTACTGGCTCTCTGAAACTGCCTTTCTCAGACAGTCACCTAAACTGTCCATTGTACCTCTATAATCACTCTCTTGCATCTTCCCCTTCGTCATACACTTTTCCCTAATTAAAGCCTACATTATCTTTCAATGGACTGTTGATAAAGCCTCCACACTCAGCTGCCAAAGTTGTATTTCTTCAACAAATTTTTCTGACTTGGTCCCACCTTCTGATCTGAGTTCTTAAATAATAGGCATCTACTGTTTTAGGGCACCCACTTACTTTCTACTCATTCTACTTCAGTAACTCCAAAATTGAGTCCACCTGTGAGGCATACAACTGCAGCTCAGACAGAGGCTCACAATGACTGGTTCATAAACTGGTCCAAACAGAGCCACTGAAGTGCCACAGACTTTTGCTAAGATTTCCGGGGGCTGAGCATATGCTTTTTACTACTATAGCTGCTACTGTTATTGCTATATTTTACCACCAGAGGACAGCCTGAGAAGCCAACCCAGAATAAGCGAAGTTTGGAGATACAAAGAGGGAAATTTGGTCCTGGGGACATCTTCTGAGTCCTAAAACCAACTCATGTCTAAATCCACTTTCCTTTGGATTGTTCAATTACATTTGTCAATCAATTCTCTGTTTAAGCCTATTTGAGTCAGGCAAAACTATCCAGAGTACTAAACCAAAAGAGTACTAAACAGTATCTCCTGTCTTTTCATGCACCATATGACTCAGTTATGAAATTTTCTTCCCTCAGCCTGGATGGAATTCTCTTCCTGCCATTCTGTGTTTGTTAAGATCCATCTCATACCTCAAGGCTCAGCTCAAATGCCTCAGTGAAGCAATCCTCTAAGGCTGGAAAAAGAAGCAAAAGACTAGATTACCCAGGGATTTTAAACTATGCTATGGCTTTCTGAACTTTAATCTAAAGGTAAAGAAATGTCATGAAAGGATTTTAAAGAGTAAAGAACACAAACAGATTTACAATTTTAAAAGATCACTCTGATTGCTGTATAGAGAATGAATTAGAGAAGGGCAAGGGGGACAATGATTCATAAACTACTCAAATTAGGCCAAAAAAATGATAGTATGAGCTAAAGTGACAGTGGAGATAGAAGAATGTATTTCTGTGACTATTTTATTTTTGGATAAATCCCTCTCCATACTGTAAACTCTCTGAGGACAGAGAAATTATCTATTGACTTCCATTTACCCACAGAAATTAACAAAGTGATTGACACACAACAGAAATTCAAATATTTGCTTAATAAATTAATATATAATTAATAATCCCACCTGCCAATCGAGCAACTGGGCAAATAGTGTTATTATTTATGAAGATAGGAAACACAGGAAAAGTCAGTTTGTTTTTGAGACAGAGATAATGGGGAAGATGATCTTTGTTTTGAACAAGTTTAAGATAATATAACACAATCAAATAGGCAGGGAATCTATATATAATGGATACATATCTGGGGATCAGAAGAGAAATATGAGCTGAAGATGCTGATTTGTGAATTCTGGGCAAATGAATGGTAACTGACTTTTCAAAGAGAGATGAGATTGCCTACGAATTATGCAAAATGAAAAAAGGGTGGAGATCACAGACCTCAGGGGTATTTAAGGGTTGAACAGAAAAAGAGAAGTCAAGGAAGAACACTAACAGCTCTGGCAGAAAAAACAAACAAGAAGAGGATCCTCTAATTAAAGCAAAGGGAAGAAGAGGAAAGTGTGGTCAAATGTGTGAAACAGTAAAAAGTCAAGGAACTGGGAATGCAAGCTGGTGCAGCCACTGTGGAAAACAGTATGGAGGTTCCTCAAAAAACTAAAAATAGAACTACCCTACAACCCAGAAATTGCACTACTAGGCATTTATCCACGGGATACAGGGGTGCTGTTTCGAAGGGACACATGCACCCCCATGTTTATAGCAGCACTATCAACAATAGCCAAAGTATGGAAAGAGCCCAAATGTCCATCGATGGATGAATGGATAAAGAACATGTGGTACATATATACAATGGAATATTACTCGGCAATCAAAAAGAATGAAATCTTGCCATTTGCAACTACGTGGATGGAACTGGAGGGTATTATGCTAAGTGAAATTAGTCAGAGAAAGACAAAAATCACATGACTTCACTCATATGAGGACTTTAAGAGACAAAACAGATGAACATAAGGGAACGGAAACAAAAATAATATAAAAACAGGGAGGGGGACAAAACAGAAGAGACTCTTAAATATGGAAAACAGAGGGTTACTGGAGGGGTTGTGGGAAGGGCGATGGGCTAAATGGGTAAGGGGCACTAAGGAATCTACTCCTGAAATCATTGTTGCACTATATGCTAATTTGGATGTAAATTTTAAAAAATAAAAAATAAAACTAAAAAAAGAAAAAAGAAAAAGAAAAGTGTCAAAGTTAAAAAAAAAAAAAGTCAAGGAATGAAAAGTTTAAAAGCATACTTTGGATGAAAAGTGTTTTGATGGAGTAGGTGCAGGTGGAACCAAGACTAGTTTGGAGTGGATTGAAGGATGAGTAGAAGATAAAGAAATAAAGTAAGCCAGTATTAGACATCTTGTTCATGAAATTTGGCTACAAAGGAACTAAGAAACACAGTTACAGGAGAGGAATGTACTCAAAGGGAGATTTTTGTTCCTCTGTTGGTTTTCCTGCTCTTACTGAGCTCTTATAACATGTTTAAGTGCTGATTAGAAGCAAACCAAAAATAAAGAAAGGATGAAAGAGGGGCTAGGTGGGTCAGTTGGTTAAGCGTCCAACTTTGGCTCAGGTCATGATCTCAGGGTTCCTGTGATCTAGAGCCCCTTGTCAGGTTCTGTGCTGACTGACAGCTTGGAACCTGGAGCCTGCTTCAGATTTTATGTCTCCTTCTCTCTCAGCCCCTCCCCTGCTCATGTTCTGTCTCTGTCTCTCTCTCAAAAATAAACATCAAAGAAAGAAAGAAAGAAAAGGATGAAAGAGAATAACGAAAAATGAGATTCACAACATCAAAACATCTATATCTATCTATATAGAGAGATATAGATACATAAACATCATGTTGTACACCTTAAATATATACATTTTTGTCAACTATGCCTCAATAAACCTGTAAAAAATGTGAGCAGTTTTTAAAATGGGGTATAGCTGAAGAGACTGGTGAGTTTAAAATACACATTAGCATCAAAGTTAAATGAAGTAACTGTCTCACTCCTAAACCCTAGACTTAAAGAAAATTTTTAAATTATTTATCAAATGCCTACGGTGTAAGAGAAACTATGCTAGACACTGCAGAGAATACAGCTCTTCCCCCAGATATCTGCAGAGCCTTGATACTTCTCTTTCTTTAGGTCTCTGTTCTCACATTCTGCTTTATTTCTCTCCACTTTTTACAACCTGACATATTATATTTGTTTTATTGCCTGTTTCTCCTCCTAGACTAGAAGCACCTCAAGGGCAGGGACTTTCTCTTATTCACTGTTGTATCCCCAGTACCAAAATAATGCCTGCCATAAATATGAATGAAAAATAAATTTTTGATTGAATGAAATGGTACCTTCTCTTCAGGAAGAAGAGTTGCAATCTGTTAAATGAAAAATAAGTGAATATATGAGGACTATATAATATTTAGAAATTAAAGAAATAAATACTATGGTGATGTGGAAAGCAGTATCAAAAAATGGCATAAGAGTTACAAGACTGTAAAGCATCCCAGACAAGGTGATATAAACAATATTAAGGAAAAGGTGGTTATGTGGACTGGACCTTAAAGGGGTAAATAGATTCTTTTATGTGTACAATTCAATGATTTTTTAGTACATTTAAAGAGTTGTACAACCACCAACTTCTAGAACATTTTCATCACCTCAAAAAGAAACCCTGTGCCCCTTAGCTACCACCTCCCAACTCTCCCAACCCACCTAGCCCTAAGAAGCCACCAATCTACTTTGTCTCTATATATTTGCCTATTTTAGACATTTCAAATAAACATAATCAAATAATATGTGGAATTTTGTGACTGGCTTCTTCACTTAGCATAATGTTTTTAAGGCTCATCCATGCTGTAGCATGTATCAGTACTTCATTTCTTTTTATGATTGAATTATACTCCATTGTATAGATACACCATATTTTGTTTAACCATTCATCAGTAGATGGCCATCTAGGTTGTTTCCACCTTTGACTATTACAAATTATAAATTATGAACAATAATAGTCCTGTGAATATTCATATATAAGTGTTTATGTGGTATAATTTAAATAAGAGATAAGGAAGGAATTGGAATATTCTATTCTTTTTTTTTTTTAAGTAGTCTCCATGCCCAATGTGGGGCTTGAACTCACAACCCTGAAATCAAGTCACACGCTCTACCAAATGAGCCAAAATTGAAATATTTTAAATCATTCAATCCCAAATATGACAAATTCAAGATAATGTTTTCACTGATGAGGCAAAGTGAATTTTCATAAAGCTTCATTTATTAAAGTCAAAGGACTGTCCTTTATTTTGCAACAATGTCCTTCTAACTTTCTTTTTAAATATTAAAGCATCCTTTTTAAACAAAATGATGGCAATATTAAAAGGTAGTTTTGTTAACTTACTTAGGTAAAATAAACTTCATTAAATCCAAAAATCTAAGAAATGCTGCTGACTGAAGGAAATGGCATAAAGGAAAGAAGGTAGAAACCCACAAGAGAGCCCGAATGCCAAGCTAAGGAGATTGCACATTATTCTATGGTCAGTAAGGAAATGCATAAAGTTGTTTAAGTATAAAAATTACTGACTCCTAGATGTCATTTCATTCAACAAACAGTAACTGAGCTACAACTATATGAAAAGCACTGAATTCAGTGCTATGAGAACTGACTAAATAAAACTCTGTCCTTGCCTTTTTATAACTTAGTCTTTAGAAGACAAAAGTCTCTCTGGGGCGCCTGGGTGGCGCAGTCAGTTAAGCGTCCGACTTCAGCCAGGTCACGATCTCGCGGTCCGTGAGTTCGAGCCCCGCGTCAGGCTCTGGGCTGATGGCTCGGAGCCTGGAGCCTGTTTCCGATCCTGTGTCTCCCTCTCTCTCTGCCCCTCCCCCGTTCATGCTCTGTCTCTCTCTGTCCCAAAAATAAATAAAAAACGTTGAAAAAAAAAATTTAGAAGACAAAAGTCTCTCTATTCATTATTTACATCTCTACCCATTTTTTAGAAAGGGCAATATGTAGTAGTTAAAAAAAAATCTTTTAAAAAGGAAAATACGGGACTATTCTACTGTGCTTACAAGTTTTATGTCACTCCCTGACATAATGTGAGTTGCTGGGTGTACAAAGATAAGCAATATATAACCCCTATCCTTTTTTCAATTTTTAAAGAATGTTTATTCATTTATTTCTGAGAGAGAGTGTGAGCAGGAGAGGGGGAGAGAGGGAGGGAGGGAGGGGGGGAGAGAGAGAAGGAGAGAAAGAGAGAGAGAGAGAGAGAGAGAGAGAATCAGAAGCAGACTCATGGCTCTCTGAGCTTTAAGCACAGAGCCCAATGCAGGGCTCAAACCCTCGAACCAAAACGTGAGATCAAGAGATCATGACTTGAGCCAAAATCAGAAACTTAACCAACTGAGCCACCCAGGTGCCTCTATAATCCCTATCCTACAGAAGCTTACGGTCTAGATTTTATAAACTAATCAAATGATCTAGAAGAAACTGACAGCAAACATTTAATTAGATATTATTCACCTAGGGCTTTCAATTTAGTAGCAAATAACAAACAAGCCCTTACTACTACCAATCACATTTTAAGCATTTTACATTTGTTAACTAATTTTTTAATCCTCTTTAACAATGTTATGAAAAGGGTCTTAGAACCATATTAACATATTATTAATACATTAAAATATATTACATTTATCATCTTTTCCCAGAATCTACTAATCAATTCTGCTAATGAGCGTTTTTACATACAGTTGCTGTATCATTCCCATCAGCACACCAAAAAAATCTCTTGAGTTCACATCCCAATCCAGGCACCATGTCATTTTTTGATCCCGTTACAGCAAAACTCCCTAAAAGAGCTGTCTGTATGAGTTATCTCCCAAATTCTCACCTCTCAGCCTCTCTTGGAAAGCCTTTGCCTCTGACATTACTTAAACCACTCCTAGTCAAGGCTATAAATTCTAAATACAATTTTTAGTTTTCAGTCCTCATCTTACTTGACCTATCAGCAACACCTGATGTAGGTAAAACACACTCTTTGAAATACTTTCTTTACTTTGGCATCTAAGACACCATACTCTTCTGGGCTTTTCTTACTAGATATTCCTTCTCAATCTCCTATGTAAATTCTTCCACAACTCCACAATTTCTACACATTAGAGTACCCAAGGCTCAGTCCTTGGACCTCCTCTGTTTTCTATCTACACCCACTTTCTTTTTTTAATTTTTTTTAATGTTTAATTAATTTTGAGACAGAGAGAGAGAGAGACAAAGTGTGAGCAGGGAGAGGGGCAGAGAGAGAGGGAGACACAGAATCCAAAGCAGGCTCTAACCTCTGAGCTGGCAGTTCGGATAGGAGGCTCGAACTCACAGACAGTGAGATCATGACCTGAGCCAAAGTCAGACGCTTAACCAACTGAGCCACCCAGGCGCCCCTACACTCACTTTAATGTTCTCATATAGTCTCATGTTTCCACTAGACTGTGACTTCAACAGGGTTAAGAATGTTTTAGCTATTTTTGTTAACGCCAAAAGCCCTGAATGTAAAGCAATGTCTGACATATAGTAGGTGCATGACAAGTATTTGTTCAATGAATGGATGGATGAGTAATGGCTTTAAATATTATCTACCAACTGATGACTCTCCAATTTATACCTCCTGCCTGTAAATCCATCCTGAACTCCAGATTATCTCCAACTGCCGATCTGCCATCTCCATTTGGATGTGTAATACACATCTCCAACTAAATCGAGTTCGAAAGAGAACTCCAATCACCCTTCCAATGGCTTCTGCAACTGACTTCACTTTCTTGGTCAAGTACAGCTTTATCCTTCTAGTTCCTCAAACCAACAATTTTGGAATTATTCCTAATTCCTTCTCTTTCTCTCATAACACATATCCAATCTGCCAAGAAATACTGCAGATTCTCTGTTCAAACTATACTCAGCATTTGACTACTTCTTACCTCATCCAACATCACTGTGGTCCAAGTCATTATCATCTCTCACCTGGATGAATGCAACAGCCTCCTGTCTCTTGTCCACCTTCTCCCCCCCAGTTCAGTCTGTTGTCAGAACTATGACCACAGAAATTTTTTCAAACTTAAGTTAAACTGGGGCACCTGGGTGACTCAGTCAGTTGGGCATCCAACTTTGGCTCAGGTCATGATCTCATGGTTTGTGAGTTTGAGCCCTGCATCGGGCTCTGTCCTGACAGCTCAGAGCCTGCTTTAGATTTTGTCTCCCTCTCTCTCACAAACTAAATAAACATTAGAAAAAAAAAAAAATAGGTTAAATTATGCCACTTCTCTGCTCATAATCCTGCAATCATTCCCACTTTGCTTTGAGCGAAAGCACAAATATTGACAACTCAGCCTGGCCCTATCACATCTCTGACCTCAACTACTAGCACCATTCAGTATTCTGATCCATTTATATTGCTTCTTGTGCTGTTTCTTCCAAAGGTTAACCACATTTTCCCACCTCAGGGCCTTTTCCCTCACTGCTTTCCCCTTGCCTGGAATGCTTTTCCCTTAGATATCTGCAATTACCTGTTTCATCACTTTGCTCAATTGCCACCTTCTCTGAGTTCTTCCTGATCACCATACTTAAAATACAACAATAATCCCATCTTACTGTATTCTTTATCCCCTTCCTCTGCTCTATATTTCTCCACAGCTTTAATCACCACCGAATACTATACCTGTGAATTTCTGGCACGTGTGCTCTGAAGGATAAGCATTTTTGTCTGTTTCATTCACTGCTATATCCCTGGTATTTAAAGCAGTGCCTGTTATAATGTAGGTGGTCAATAACCTATCTGTTAAACAAATGCTTTCATTTCCACGTTGGGGGGGGGGGGGCTAACAATCATCTAACCTGGTATTTCGGGGAAAGATCATAAAGCTTCTCTAAGATTTCTTTCAGTGCTCCAATCCCTAGAAGGCTTTATACTTTGCCTAGAAAGAAAAACTGTGCTTTGTCTAGTCAACCACAAGGAGGAGTTGAGAGGAAGAGCTGAGCAAAGGGAAACCAGATAATGTTTCCCTTGCTTTTCCTACGGCAACGTCAAGGTGGAAGAAAAGTGGATTTGGAGGTGCCTGTACTGAATGATTTTCTTCACACTAGGAGTTACCTAGACGCACACACACGTTAACACCCAAAGCCGCAATCCTTTCGAATGCCACAAAGAGGCCAAGAAAAGCAATCCGTGGGCCACTGCGAACTGGGTGTTTGTTTCCCTCCACCGCTAAGAATTCCCCGTAAAATCAGGGGAAGAGTTCCCCTTAGTGCAGAGGCATGCAACTCACACATGAGGGCCAGGGTGTTCCAGGCTGCCAGCACTTTCCGGCCAGAGAACTATCAAGTCAATTCTATCTAGTACTCAAGACGCCCTTAATTCTAAAACAGCCCAAGTACGGCCGCCCCAGGTCTAAATTCTCAGATTCTGCCCCCTGCAAGTCAAGTCCTGATTCATTAAACACCGAAACCCATTTCTCACGGGATTCCGACTCACCGCCACCTGTTGATGCCCACATTGGAGGAGCCGGCGAACCAGGGGTCGAGGATGTAGACGCAGCGGATGGTGTCGGCGCCCTGAATGCACTCCTTCAGGGCCGGGTTGTCGTGAAGCCGGAGCCCCTTTCGGAACCAGTGCACGGCGTTCACCCCCATCCCGGGGGCGCGGCGGGCGGCGGTCCTTGCCCAGTTCCCCCAGCGAGAAATTCAAGGAAGGAAGGGCCGGCTCATAACCCACACCTCCGCTTCCAGGGGAACCGCCACACCCAAGGAGTGGGGAAAGGGCGGCAGAGGGGGGAAAGGAAAAAATGAGTCCGAGGAGGGGACCGGAGAAGGAAAGGGCGCTGGAGGCGCCGCTGGAAGATGAATGGAGGCTGCCCAGTCAGAGGAGTCCGGGCGTGACGCCCTTTACGAGCCAGAGCCCGCCGCAACCGCCGGGACAAGGCGCATCGCTTCAAGGGCCTCGGACCCCGGGGCGTGAGCACGTTCCACGAGCCCGAGCCTCCACGACAGCCCCGGACGGCACCGGCAGCCCCGGGAGGTTCGTCACGGAAACCTCGCCCCACCGAGGCCCCTGAGGAGAAAACGGCCCGCCTAAGGCGAGCCACCGAGAGGGACGAGAGGCGATTCAGCCACAGTCGGCCACGCTGTCTCTCGGCCCGGGAAAGAGGAGTGAGCTCGGAGGTGGCGGTCGAGGCCGCTGGACCGTTGCCGGCCGGTGACCGGTTCCGAGGCTGCCCGGGTGACTCCGCCGCCACCGCCGCGTCAGCGGCCTCGGCCACGCCCCCGGCTCCTCATTGGAGAGGGCGCTCCCCACGTGACCCCCGGCACCTCACGTTTCTGAAGTGTGTTTACTACAGCGGCACTGACTGAGGAATCGGCTCGCGATTAAGTCGCTTCTAGGGGGCGGCAGCTGCTTGACCTCGAAGCTGTCGACCCTCTCCCAGTCGCGAGGCTCCCTGCCTCTTCCCCTTTTCTCCGCCGACCGGTCACCTACAAGCGCCCGCGGTGACCACAGGCCCCATGTGAGGGAAGGCTTAGCCCCGCCCCCGGAGGCCGTGAGCGTCCCCTATTGGCTGAAGCGACTTGAGACCCGGATGAGCACGGGGATGCGGGGACTTCGCGAGCGCGCGCTCGCCTCGGATGGCGCGCGTGCGCTCTCGCTGCGTTCCAGAGGAAAGGAGGGCGCGGCCGGCGGTCCGGAGCGCGCTCTGGGATACCTCCCGTAGGATCCCGGGAAGGCCTGAAAACAGTTGAGTGTCCTCCAAGAGTCGGCGGGAGAGGCTGGCGGGGAGTGAGGGCAGGATGAGTTGGAAGAAAAAGAGTAGGAAGCTCTGTTAGACTTCAAGCCCAACCTTGTGCTCCAATCCAGCTTTGGCCAAACAACCCTACTTTGGAGTGTGTGGAGCTGGCGTACCCCCCATTCTTCTGGCCCGCGTGGTGCGGCACCCTGGGACGTGTTCTGGGGAATAGGAGCACTGGGCAGGGCGGAATACCTGAATACTGTCTATGCATCATCAACCTGTTAGCCCTGATTTCTTACCTTTAGTGTGGGTAACCAAGCTCTTCATGAAGGGGCCTTTGTCTACCTTTCTAGCGACGGTGAGCATCAGGCCATGTCATTCCTTTCCACATCCGATGCCCTTAATGTTCATTAAACGTTTACTGAATGAGCCAGACACTGTTCAAAGTGCTAGAGGTACAGAAAAGAAATAAGAAAAAATCTCAGCCGTGGTGGAGTTTACAATGTGTCTCTTAACCTTTACACGTGCTATTTTTTTCCTTTGTAAAATACTCTTCTTTAGAATTTGCTGTTCACCACAGCAACCTTTGAGCTACCTCATATATTTCTACACATCTCTTTAGACTCAGATGAATTGCTACCTAATTTGCAAAAATATTCCTGTTATCCAGAGCAGATTTCGGATGAATACCCATCTCCCAGGTTGTGTCTCTGATACATTACTTATCATACTATTGTGAAGATTAAATGGAAAGTACCTACTTTAATAGCTAGTAGGAAGAATATGTTCAATAATAGTATTTATTATCATAATAATGTGTCCCCAATTTCTTCTAAACTGTGGCTTCTCAAGGACAGGGTGTCTGTCCAGTTTGTTTTTTGCATCATCAGTACCCAGTATAGAGCCTGACACATGCTTTCCAATGTTTATTGAATGAATGAGCGAATGAATGAATGCTGTCTGCCACCAATGTGTCAGACAAGGTCCAAAGGAGGAAGATATGGCAGTTGTTACAGGCTGAGTTGTGTCCTTCTAAAATTCATAGAACCCCTCGTACCTGTGAATGTGACTTACTTGGAAATAAGGTGTTTGCAGATGACGCAGTTAAGATGATGTCATTAGGGAGGGCCCTAATCCAATATGACTAGTGTCCTTATAAAAAGGGGGAAATTTTGGGGCTCCTGGGTGGCTCAGTCGGTTAAGCAGCCGACTTCGGCTCAGGTCATGATCTCACGGTCCGTGAGTTCAAGCCCCGCGTCGGGCTCTGGGCTGACAGCTCAGAGCCTGGAGCCTGTTTCAGATTCTGTGTCTCCTTCTCTCTGACCCTCCCCCGTTCATGCTCTGTCTCTCTCTGTCTCAAAAATAAATAAACGTTAAAAAAAATAAATAAATAAATAAAAAAGGGGGAAATTTGGACACAGAGACACCCACACACAGAGAGAATGCCATTCGAAGATTGGAGTCATGATGCCATAGGCCAAGAGCTATATAGGAGAGTGTCCTGGAATAGATCCTTCCCTAGCACCTTCGAAGGGAGCATGACCCTGCTAACACTTTAATTTCAGATTTCTGGCCTCCAGAACTATGTGATGATAAATTCCTGTTGTTCTAGGCCAGTCTTTTTGTGGTACTTTGTTATAGCAGCTCTAGCAAACTAATACAGCAGTAATGTAAATTCAGTCATCTAATGAACCAATGTCTGGATGGTCTTTCGTAACTCTGCTTCTATTGCCATAAAAAGGGTATAGCATCCTTTCTTTGGTTTCTTCGGATCATTTAAAATTATACACATGAGAACCCTTTGTTCACTATAAAGTTTTAAATATTTGTCATTTTTTAATCAGTGGAGAGGAGCCTTGGGTAATTACGACTCTGAAGGGTCCATCATCTATGCATAGGATGTAGCATATAGAGCTCTCTGCCCTCACTTGGATTGCCTCATTCTCCAGGGTCTATTGTACTTTTTAAAATACAGTGTTTTATGTTTCACTTTAGGCAGTTTTAAAGTAAGTATATTATGTCTAAAGACATAAGAATTGTTTTCAAGCATCCAAATGAAATTGTGGAATGGAGAGAGAGAATATTGATTTGTGTAGAGTTGACTTATGTTTGCCATTTGTTCATTTAATAAAAACAGATTTTTTTTTTCTAACAGGCAGCTGTATGTGGGTGGATGTGTAACTTTCATTTATACATAAAAGTACGGATTTATTATAAAAGTGTCAGTACTGTCAACTGTACATTCCTCAAAGACAAAAGGTTTTTTATGGCACGTAAGTAGTTACTTTAATAAATCTATTATGGAGAAGAAGTAACCATTTAATAATATATATGACTTACTGAGCACCTACTATGTGACAGGCATATTAACCCTCATAATAATATTCTCAGGCAGCTTATTATTATCATTATTTATTAATAATTTATGCCTGCTTTCTGCTGAAGACACTAAAAGCTCAGAAATACAAATAAGTAATAAAACTAGATGAAAAACCAAGACTGTTTCTGGGGGCGCCTGGGTGAATCAGTCAGTTGAGCATCCAGACTCTTGGTTTCAGCTCAGGTCATGATCTCACAGTTCATGGGTTTAAGCCCTGCTTCAGGCCCTGCAGTGGCAGAGTAGAGCCTTCTTGGGATTCTCTCTCTCTGCCTACCCCATCCCCTGCTCCTGCTCTCTCTCTCTCTCTCGAAATAAATAAACATTTAAAAAAAGAAAAAACGTGTGGAAATAAAAGGTGCTATAGGCAAAAATATATATATAAATAAAAGAAAAGAAAAAAGAGAAACCAAGACTTTCTGAATCTAAGGTCTTTCCTTATATACACTATCCCTCACTGATACTACCATTCCTATTCTTTTCAGAGTATTTATGTCTAAAGGGGGGAAGGAGGGATGGGGAGCCTTGTCAGAATCTGACATTCTGGTTGGCTCCAACATCATGCAGTAGAAAGAGTATGGGACTAAGAAGAGACTGGGTAATAATCTCAGCTGGCCATTAATTAGTTGATGATCTTGAACAAGTCACATAGGCTTTCTTGGCCTGATTAATGCATCTATAAATGGAGTAGATTGGACTAGATGATTTCTAAATTTTCTCTACGATTTAAAAATTCTGGACTCTATGAACACAACTCTGACACAGGCCCAAAAATATCACTAAGAGTCCTGTTAAACATTCCTTTAACTGCCAACAATGTTGGAACAATCAATATCTCTTCAATTTCATGAGCACACTTGATAAAAGTGTGTCAGCCTCTAAACCAAAAGCCTGTGTTCTCTCATGACCCTATCTTGCAGAGGTGATTTTTGGCATGTGTTATCAACACACAAATAATGAAGGAGTAGACTGTATGATCAGCTCATTCAGCTACAACTACACTGTCTCCAGGGAGGTCTGAATCCCGCTCTTGGAAAAGACACTGGGCATTCCCCGAAGTTTATCTTTCCTCGGGTACTCTCCCTCAGGCCTGGGGCATTTGTCATAGTTCCCTTCCCCCTTTATCATTAATTATAATTAATTGTAAATCCCCTGTTATAATTAATAATTCTTTTTATGAAACATTCCCTGTTGGATTTACTATGTGGTTCCTGTCTCCTCATTGGACACTGACTGATACAATCTGTTAACTGATAGAGTCCACACAGATGTATTTGTGAACAGTTTTCTCAGTGGTTCTTGTCCTTTTTGTTGACCAAATGCATTTAGAAAGTGTAAATAATTACACATGTGGCAATATGATATTGTGAAATATTAGCTAATGTTTTTACGACACAGATCCTTTTTTTGTCCTGTGACCATTCCCATTCAGGTCATTGAATGTGAGTCCTCTGTTGCCTCAGAGGGGCAGAAGTTGAGGACAAAGGTATTCCAGTGTTTTTGTTCTGAATTCAAGGGCTTATATCCAGAGGTAAATCAGGAAGAATTTGCTGCTCCCTTCCCTTTTCCCCAGCACTATATAAAAATTCTTTAAGCTGAGATATGTGTGCAAGAAAAATAAGACAGAGATGCACCAATCTTTTCTAAAACAAGAAGATAGCATTTCACCTATGCTTGTTGTAGGATTAGCTCCAGATTCCTAGGTAAGCTTAGGGTGTTCTGAGAGTAGAAGACACTTATGCCAACTTCCCATCTGAAATCTGGTGGCTGACCTCATGGAGTCCCCATACCACTCTATGGGGCCCAGAACAAAAGCTTATGAGGGATGCCACTGGACAGAGAAGGCCTGGAAAGCCCTGCCAAGCCTCCTGCTGGCTAAGAGAACAGCTAGATTTTTCTTCATGTCCCTTCTTCCTTAGAGGGCTGCAAAGCTTAGCTGAAAGAGAAAACAAACTAACAGGGGTTTTGCCAAAGAGGATTGCATTATGCAAAATGTCATGAAAGGTTGTGTCCAACGACTAAATGGGGACATGGACATGACATGGCCAGAAGTCAGCAGTCCACAACCCCAAAGTGGGCCTTTACTAAAACCTGACTATGCTAGCACCTGATCTCAGACTGACAGCATCTAGAACTGTGAAGGATAAATTTCTGTTGTTTATAAGCCACCTAGACTGTGGTATTTTGTTACAGCAGCTCGAACAGACAAGACAACCCACAATATTTACAAAGCTAATGAATAGATAAATACCCAAAATACTGTAATTATCCAAAATCAACTGAGTCCTTAATGTGCCAGACACAGAACTACCATATTAGACACTATTCTAAGTACCTCAGATACATGATTTCATTTGCTTTTCACAACAGCCACATGAGATAGCTATTACTCTTCCTGTTTTATACATGAGAAAACTGGGGCCCAGATAATTAAGTCCTCATAACTTACCCTCAAAAGTAGAAAAGGCAGGAAATAAACACTGCCTGCACTACACTGGCGAGGAAGGGCTTTAAAAAAAAAAATTACTTATTTTGAGAGAGAGAGAGAGAGAGAGAGAGAGAGAGAGCAGGGGAGCAGAGAGAGAGGGAGGGAGAGAATCCTAAGCAGGCTCCGAGCTGTCAATGCGGAGCTCGACACAAGGCTCAAACTCATGAACGCTGAGATCATGACCTAAGCTGAAATCAAGAGTCAGATGCTCAACCCACTAAGCCACCCACGCTCCCCTGTAGGTGCTTTTATATAAGTGCAGAATAAGAACTGTCCAATTGTGGGGGAAGGCTGAATAATTCTGGTTAAGATGAATCCAGGTAGACTTCTTATAGAAAGTAGCATTTACACTGGGAAACTAAAAAATTTTTTTTTAATTTAAAGGAATAAAGGAAAGGATTCCAAAGGAGTAGATGATTGTGCAGCATAAGGCAATATATTTATTTGAAATGTTTATGTTGCGGCGTCTGGGTGGCTTAGTCAGTTGAGTGTCCAACTCTTGATTTTGGCTCAGGTCAAGATCCCAGGGTTGTGGGACTGAGCCCTATGTCAGGGCTCCGTGCTGAGCATGGAACCTGCTTAAGATTCTCTTTCTCCCTCCCTCTGCCAGTCTCCCCTGCTAACACATGCTCTTTCTCTGTCTAGACAAATAAACAAATAAAATGTTCATGTAGTGAAGTAAGTATATACAAGTTGAAACCCTAGTGATCTGTGACAGAAACTTGAGGGGTATTTGTTCTACCCGTATCATCAATACAGCCTGTTGGTAAGAAAGAAGGCTATAATGCAAAGAGCAAAGGATGGCACTGAATTGTACTGCATGTTACTCAGAGCTATTGAAGTGCTTCTAAAAGGCTCATCTCCATGGTGCTTGAGCATTCAGAGAGGAATAAACCAGCCACTCCTGCTGTTGTTGTATTGAGATGGTAGCGCTTGGAGAGGGGTCGGGGTAGAGAAGTGGATTTAGGAGTTGCTTCATAAGTTAACCAAGGTCGTAAAGGACTGCCAGGAAATCTCTGGAAAGAAAATACTCACAGGGGCGCCTGGGTGGCTTAGTTGGTTAAACATCCGACTCTTAGTTTAGGCTCAGGTCATCATGTCACAGTTCATGGGTTCAAGCTCGGCATCAAGCTCTGAGGTGACTGTGCGGAGCCTGCTTGGGATTCTCTGTTGCTCACTCTCTCTCTGCTCCTCCCCGACAAAAAGAAGTAAACTTTTAAAAAATTTTTCAAAGAAAGAAAATATTCAGAAATGACCAGTATTATTAGCTCAAGGCAGAAGAAGAAAGAATAACCTAGAGGCAAGGTATATATGCTGGTGTAAGAACAGGCACTACCCAACCTGCTATTTTCCCTGGTCCCAATCTCAGAATTCCTGAAAACAAAGAAGTTGCCTGGGGCTGGTCATGCCACCTGGTGGCTAGTGCAAGAAGTACAAGTAGTTCCACCAGAATCTGTACATACATTCAGAAACATCTCCAATCTGCCAAGAGGTACTGTTAAAACAGTAAGGTTTATGGAAGCCCTGCATCAGGCTCTGGGCTGTCAAGGAGGAACCTGCTTGGGATTCTCTCTCTCTCCCTCTCTCTCTGCCCCTCCCCTGCTCGCTCTCTCAAAATAAATAAATAAACTTAAAAAAATTTTTTAAATAAGGTTTATGGAAAATAATCGGTTAAGACAGACCACTTAAAATGTATTCAACTTAATAACTGCAGCACTAACAAAAAAATAACCATCCTATAAATTAAAAGTACAATTAAAAACATTTAATCCCTAATAAATAAGTAGAGGGCTTTACTTTATAAAAGGTAGCTGGATGTAAAGGGTACAAGAACAGATTGAGGCTATTGATTTATGGAGACAAGAATTCCATACATAAAGATCAGGTAGAATTCTAACTCTAAGACAGAGGACATGGCTAAATCAAGACAAATGAATAATATGGAATAAATCATGGGCATTCTAAACAGTACTGTACTCCTCTGCAGCTTGCCGTGTTCAGCTGTGAGCACCCACTTTGACATTCAGCTGTTGTGGAACTGATTTAGTGGAACAAAATGATAACCTATTGGGTAAAATTGCATATGAATCAACACAACTTTTGCCTTTTTCTGACATCATTTCTCTATTAACCAATCACATACAGACTAATTTGCATATCAGAAACCCCTGTAGTAAAAGAGCTTGCAAGTCACTTTCCCTTCCCACCCTCCCCACCCCCCACCCCCACTCTCAAGGGGACCTTGACCTACTGAGCACCTTGCATGTAATCCCCACCAGCCCCCCACCCCCACTCCCATACTCACATTTGCTGCAGTCTTCAAAATATAATTCCACCTCTGGCAAGCTCTTTATAACTCCTATTTAGCTGTGTGACTCTCAGTCCACAAAGCCAGATGTAGAGAAAAATTATTTTCTGTAAATCAACTTAATTTCCTGCCAAGTTAGCAGGAAATTGATCCTAGTCATTCTTGAAGTTTTTCTCTCACTTCCTGGGAGCCATGTCAAGATTATGTGGCCCCATAATCTTGGGGCTCACATTTTGGGGGCCCTCAGTCATCTGGCCATACTGGCCTCCGTACCTCTGCAGAAATGGCTAATGTCAGGGGGACAAACCATAAAAGACTCTTAAATACAGAGAGCACACTGAGGGTTGCTGGAGGGTTTTTGGGTGGAGGCATGGGCTAATTGGGCAAGGGGCATTGAGGAGGACACTTGCTGGGATGAGCACTGGGTGTATTTTGTAGAGGATGAATCACTGGATTCTACTCCTGAAATCATTATTGCACTATATGCTAACTAATTTGGATGTAAATTTTTAAAAATTAATAAATTAAAAAAAAAAAAAGAAATGGCTAATGTCTCTCTCATGTGGTCCTTTCAGACTTGGGTTCCATCTGCTGAGTTTGTGCCTTACTTACAGAATGACAGTTTGCTTCTTGCTGCCGAGATCTCTCCTCACCCTGGCCAGGCAGCTACCTCCCTCTGTCCTCACTCCTCCTGTCTAGGGCCTTGCCAACATCTTGGGGCACTGCCGCCAGGAGGTATGCAGGACCCTGGCTCCTCTTCCGTTCCTGGTGGCATCTCTTCTTAGTCCCTGGTAATCTGAACCCCTTTTCTTGCTTCTCTGAGATACTCTATTCTGCTTCACATCTTAATCTCCTTCTTACGAGTTAAGAATCTTAGTTGTAGGGGCACCTGGGTGGCTCTGTCGGTTAAGCATCTGGCTCTTGACTTTGGCTCAGGTCATGATCTCATGGTTCATGCATTCGAGCCTCACATCAGGCTCTGCACTGACAGTGTGGAGCCTGCTTTGGTTTCTCTCTCTGTCTTCCCCTCCCTGCTCTCTTTCCCTCTCAAAGTAATTAAATAAACTGAAAAAAAAAATCTTAGTTGTAAGCAATAGCAGATACAGCTCAAACTGACTTAAAAGAAAATATATTGGCCCAGATGACTGAAAATCTAGACATAGGCTGGCTTCAGGTTGGGATTGATTTAGTCAGCCAAAAAAATTGATTGAAATATATCTTTATTGTTACTGGGCCACTCTGTTCTTGTCCCAGATGCACCAAAGAATTGGAGGCCTGAGACCAGAATGGGGAGATAGAGTTTATAGAGTTTATTGAGTAGAAAAGTACACTCTCAAGAGTGAATTTGGGCCACTGGGTACGTGGGTGGGATTATAACAATGAAGCCCACCAATGGGAAAGAAATCACTTCATTATTTATATTAAAGCAGGACTCAAGGCCCACCATAAAGTCATCAACTATTCCAAAGTAACAGCCATTAGTCAAAGTCCAGAAGAAAACCCAAGTCTCATAGGCTGAAATAGGCTAAAAGAGCCCTTCACAAAATACACCAATCTTGACTTAGATTCCTATGAAGGCCAAGTAATTCTAAAAGACAAATTTCTATCCCAATCAGCCCCAGACATCCGTTGCAAATTATGAAAACTGATGTAAGAACCCGGGTCTACCTTAGATGAAATGCTGGCCACAGCCTCCACAGTTTTCTATAATCATGATCAGGAGACAGAGGTTAGGGTTGAGGAGAAGAAAAAAAGAAAGGAAGTCAGGCATGCCCAAATGCTAGCTGACTTACAAGGCAAGGCCACCTCCAAAGGCACCCTGGAAGAAAAAGACAAAAGCGAAAGTAAATGCCATATTTGCCAACAACAGGGGCATTGGGCACAAGGCTGCCATAATAAACACACTCTTATCTCAACTGGCTATTACAAATATGGGCAACATGGGGACTGGGCTACTCTTTGTCCCTTAACATGGGGGGCAACGGGGGCAAGGACCACCAGTAACCTACCAGATGCTTGCCTAAGAATGAGGAGGTCTCCTCCAGTCAGCCCCACCTTCAAGGATCCACATCACTGGACTGGAGCCAAGGGTGCAAATGGATGTGGCAGGTAGGCCAACTATTTCCCTACTTGATACTGGGGCCACGTATTCTGTCTTGACTTCCTTCTCCGGACCCCCACTCCCCTAAAACCTGCCTCATCATGGGAGTGTCTGGCCTACCAGCCCTCAGACATTTCACTGATCCCCTGCTTTGCATTTGGGAGAGAGAAGCATTTACCTATAATTTCCTAATTTACACCTGAATGTCCTAGCCCATTATTAGGCAGGGACCTCTTACCCTTACTTTGGAGGGTCAAGGTCATCTTTGGGCCTCATACTGGAAACTGTCTAAGGAATATGCTGGGGGCTCTCTTAACATCACCTTCACCCATTGCAACATAAATACTAAAAAATTGGGATTCCCTAGTCAACCCAGATGGCTAGGATCAAGGAATCCCTGGGAGAGCAATATCAACCACACCCATTATAATTCAACTTGAGGACCCCTATTACTACTCTCATAAAAAACAAACAAACAAACAAACAAAAAACAATACCCTATCAAACCTGAAGCTAAACAGGGGCTACAGCCCATAGTACCAAGGTTTTAAAACATGGGCTTCCTATCCCTACAACCTCACTGTGCAACATCCCCACCCCAGCAATTTAAAATAAAAGGACAACAGCTATCACCTAGTCCAAGACTTAGGAGCCATTCATGAGGCTGTTATACCCCAATAGGTACCATTTCTCCAAGCAACCTCTGGTTTATGGTCCTGGGCCTTAAAGTTGCTCTTTTCTGCATCCCATTGGCTCAACAATCTCAATTTCTGTTTGCATTCAAATGGGAACCCCCTTGTGGGCCTACCCAACAACTTACCTGGTGGGTACTCTCACAGGGATTCAGGGATAGCTCCCATCTGTTTGGCCAAGCCCTCCCTAAGGATTTTCAAGACTTACAACTTGAGGTGGTGGTGGCGGGAGCTATCCTCTAACATGAATACGACTTCCTTATTTGCTTCCCTACTCAAGAGGTGGCCATCCAACATACTATCCAAACCCTAAAATTTTGGCCAAAAAAGGATATAAAGTATCCAAACCCAAAGCTCAACTGATACAGCAGCTGGTGTCCTACCTGAGAGTTATTATAACCCCTGGGAGACAGTCTCTCCCCAGAAAGAATCCAAGGCGTAATTAACCTATACATACCTACCACCCAAAAGCCGCTGAGGGCCTTCTTGGGCCTGACAGATTACTACAAAACCTGGATTCCCAACTATAGACTTATTGCCCAATCTTTTTATGAGTCCCTAAAAGCCAAGTCAGACTCCACTCCCCTTAATTGGGAACCTTCACGACAGTTGGCTATGGACAATTTAAAGAGCTTCTTATGCAGAGCATCTGCAATAGGTCTACCCAACCCAGTCAAAACTTTTTAACTTTATGTCCATGAAAAGGAGGGCATCATCCTGGGTATTTTAACACAAAAACTTGGGACCACTCCTCAGCCCAGGCTCTGAAGGTATGGCTATTAACCCTAGTGGGTGGCTCCAACAGTATGGCCAGCATCTGCTTTATCCCCCCTCACTCCTGCCTAACGTAGTGCCTAACACTTCTGTTCCAGGCCCTGCTCTAAGTACTGGAGATACAAGGGTGAGCAAGGTGGGTCCTCTGTTCCCAGAGGAGCTGCCATGTAATACAGAAACATTTGTCCCTCCCAAGTTCTGTTCAACTTGCACACTTGTGAGCAAATTAATGATTACTGCAGTGTGAAGCCACTGAGTTTTGGTTTGTTACACAATGTTAAAAAGAAAACCATAGGCCCCAGATGGCGTCATTTAGGCCAAGTCACCAAACCCAGGGCTTAATACCTAATCTAACGGCAGTTCAACCTCCCCAGAAATGTAAATCTTAACTGATGGGTCATGAATTTTCTGTTCGGCACCAATGAGGTAATTAGTCACATGGGCCCTCTCTACCCCACACCAAAGGAAAACTGAAGTTATTCACCTAATAAAAAGCCCTTGCCCTTCCCCCCACCTCCCCTAAGGAAAGGTCACCTTGCCTGGAACCTTTTTCTTTTCTTTTGCTAATAACTTTCTTGCCCCACCCTCCTTCCTTATAAAAACCTTCATTTTGTGCAACTCTCAAGAGCTCCCCTCTGCTTGTTAGATAGGAAGCTGCCCAGTCCCTGAGTTGCTTAATAAAGCCAATTAGATCTTCACATTTACTAGGGTGAATTTTTGTTCTTAAACAACAGCAATGGTAATGGAACACCACTTGTGAGCCCTCCCCCAAATTCTAGTATTTATTGATAAATGTAAGATTAATGCTAATGAAGTAGTTTTATCAAGGATAAACAAAGATATGCATTTTGAAATCAGAAAATAGTAATAGTAACAATAATAATAGCATCCATACTGATCAGTTGCCTTTCCTCTTAAGTCCATATGCACTCTTAAGTGCTTTGCTCTGAATTTCAGCGAAACCATCTTTCCCAGGCTCCTTGCCCTCTGGCTTCCGGATAGGTTTGGTCAGTGGGAGGCACAGGCATTAGACAGGAAGGAAGAAGCTGGGGTTTATCTCCATCCACCCCTCCTCCCAGCCACCACTATTTCTCGTGACATCATTTCTGGCATTGGCTACGACTCCCTGCTTCTACTACCAGCTGGACAGCCCCTCTCTCGGGGAGCCCGTTTCTGCCTGGGGTGACCCCTGCTCCTCCTCACAGCCTGCCTTCTGGGCTCTGCCAAGATTCTCTCCTGCATTTGTTCCTCCAGGCCAAGGGATGGTAGCTACTTGCTGCTGTGAGTGACTTCTGGGTTTTCTCACCAGACTGGCTTCTTAGCTCTTCCAACACAGGCTCCCTTTGTTATTTGCCTTTTGTTTGAAAGGCTTAAAGTGGTTCCTATTTCCTGGCTAAACTGTGATTGATTCAATTGCTCATATTTATTGTGTATTCTAGGAACAACTCTATTATGAAGTTACTATGATCATTTCCATTTTCCACATGAGGGAAGGCACACAGAGATTGAGCTGCCCAAGATCACGTGTTCATACTCGGTGCCATTAATGTCTATAAGCAATGAAATACCATCAGAAATAATTTTTTTAATTTTTATTTATTTTATTTATTTTTTAGTTTATTTTTATTTATTTTGGGAGAGAGAGAGAGAGCAAGCAGGAGAGGGATAGAAAGAGAAGGAGACAGAATCCCAAGCAGGCTCTGTACTGTTAGTGCAGAGCCCAACATGGGGCTTGAACTCACAAAACAGTGAGATCATGGCCTGAGCCGAAGTCAAGAGTTGGATGCTTAACCAACTGAGCCACCCAGGCGCCCCAGAAATTACTATTTTTAAATTTATGTTGAATAAAAATAAAAATCATTATTAGGGGTCACTAGGAGGCCTTCTGTGGTGCTGGAAATACGTTATTGTAACTGAGCCAATGTGAGCTGGTTCCTTGGTGAGTCAGAAACTGCACTAGGTTGAGTTGTTGCACAAAGAAAACTTATTTGCAGCAATAAGGAGATCATGGGGAATGGTTTCCAAAGCTGTGACTCCCTGGTTCCTTTTATTTATTTTTTTTTAAGTTTTATTTTATTTATTTCGAGAGAGACAGAGACAGTGCAAGTGGGGGAGGGGCAGAGAGGGAGAGAGAATTCCAAGCAGGGTCCGTGCTGCCAGCGCAGAACCAGACAAGGGGCTCGAACCATGAAACCGTGAGATCATGACCTGAGCTGAAACCAAGAGTCAGATGCTGGACAGACTGAGCCACCCAGGCTCTTCTGAATGGATTCCTTTTGTTTAGGGTTAGGATGAATATTTAGATGAGGAAGTCTTTTCATCTTATGTAGATAGAGGTGGCCATAAGGTCAAGTAAGTGCCTTAAGAAAACATGTCTAATACATACATTGTATGTTATGTAAATGAGGCTGAGGTTCCCGCTTGGGTGGAGATTTTAGTACCATAATGAAGTAAAGGTGATTGTAGGTCCTTCCAGAGGTCACTCCATGGTCCATCTGCACAGGCACAAGTAGGGGGCTTGATGGGGTTGAGCTCAAAATGTCTGGGTGGTCTGGGCCTGCGGGAGGTCTTGTCAGGGCAGTGGCCATCATCTGCAGGGTGGTTTTGGGTTTCATTTGCTTGAGTTAAGAGGTAAGCCAGAAGGAAGAGCTTAAGGAAAAAAGTCAGACAACGGTTAGTATATACAAGCAGGTTGGCAGTAAATGTCAAGTCTTGGGGCCTAGCTGGTGACACTATTTGAGCTGGGGCTGGTTACATGAAAGTGATCACTTTGTGAACACTCAGCAAGCTGTACATTGATTTGGGCATTTTTCTGTATGTTATATTTCAGTAAAAATTTTAGTCTTTATAAATATTTCAGTTTTTGAAATCTTCAGAAATCTCTAACTCCTCATTAAATCTAAAATTCCCAAATGTTAAATTTCAAGATCCATTATTTCTTCTTTAATTTTAGAGATTAGAGTTCCACTTTCAATTCAAGTGCTCATTATAAATAGTTTTCGTGGAAAAATTATGTGCCAGACATATGCTAGGTGTTGGGAATGTAACTGGACATAAACACAGTCCTTACCCCGGTAGAGCCATGGGGAAGACCACATTGAAAAGGAATCCCAATCCAGATGTGAGTCCTACCCAAGAGGAAGTTTATTAGAATCTAGGCGCTTATGAAGAAAGGAGTTAAGCCAAATGGAACTGAAACTAAGACCTGAGGCTAAAGGTGGGGCGGGGGAGGGGAAGGAGACCGGCAGAAACAATGCCAGGGTAAAGGTCGGGCACCGAGAACAAGCAGGAAGTGAAAGGCTACTGAGCGGCAGAACGGGAAAGGTGGGGAATGGTAGAAAGGAAGGCGTACACAGAAAGATCAAGCAGAGCAGCAAACACCACATTTTAGAAATGAATTTTCTGGCAGAAAAATGGTATCAGTGGCTACCAATGTCTCTCAAGTTGGTGTGCAAGGAAATACTAGAGATGCTTGGAATGACAGGATGTTAGAGATCCATCTTTCCTTGTAGCAGTGAGATGAGACCCTACCAATTCCCCCCACCATCACCATCTCATTGGGAGGAGAGATGGAGGTCATAGTAAACCGAGGACAGGATTTGAAAGTGGTGGGGGTGAGGAGTTACAGAGTAGAAGCTCCAAACCTTGAGCCTCTGTTATCATTATGCCTCTCCTCTCAAGGACACACTTGTTGATGTCCAGTCAGCTCTTTTGCTTTCATTACACACAGATGGCCACTATCTTTGTGTCCCAGGCAAGCTCTCCTTCCCCATTCCTGCTTTACAAAGAACACAGCATAAAAGTGATCCTGGGCAGTATTCTCTCCTTCAAGCAAACACATACCAATAGTGAAGACTTAAAGACTGCGTGGATAGCAAAGACAAAATAAAAATGTTAAAATAATGCCTGATTCAATCAAAAGTGAAAAGATGAGTTGAATCCAATTAAAGCACTGTGGAGGGGTGGGGATGGGTTGAGGATTCAAATAAAGGCAAAGAATTAGATAATAGTGTAACTCAAACCCAGAAGGCGGGTTTAGCAACACCAACCATTTCCATTGGAAAGTTTTGGGCTTAAAGCCCCCAGTTGGAATAAGTGACTAATTTTTTAAAAGGCGAGTGCATCTATTTTTGGTGCTGGAAAAATAACCCTGGAATTCAGATCCTGCCTTGGGCCAAAAATCTCTGGCAAGAAATCAATGCAACTTGCTTGGGATGGGAACATCAAGTCATTTTAAGATGCTGTAACTCTTCTCTTAGTCTAGTGTGTGTATGTATTTTAGTCTTGGGAAGATTTAAAATTAAATATAGAAAAATCAAAAGACCAAATCCAACTATTAACACTTTTGTATTAAATTTAGGAACATCAATCTGTGTATATTTGTATTCACAGTATTTTTAATGTTTAAAATAATTGGGTATGTGATCATATCTCAGAGATTAGGCTTCTGATTCCAACTTGAAATGTGTAATGGAGTCATTGACTTTACATTTGTAATTTATTGCCAAAAGGTGTAAGAGGATTTTATGGTTTGCAAGCAATATAGTATTGGAATATTTAAGAGATTTGCTATATTTACAAATTTAGTTTAGTCTCTAAGTACTTGAGAGTGTTTTGCTTGTAGGTGATTAATGTACTTAAGGAGAAAATTGAATATGTTAAATTTATTAGTGCAGTTTAAAAGATTTAAGGGAAATTTAATTAAACTAAGCTTGTAAACATAACTGGTTGAAAGGAGTTTAGTTTGTTCAACTTGAGTATATTAAAGCCCCTTTACTAAAATACACTAGACTTATTCATGGAATAATAAAATTTGTATGCTGAACTTAAAGACTTAAGGGAAACTGTATTTAAAACTTTATTGCTTAAAATCATCTTTTCTGTACATATATATCACCAACCCTCCACCTCACCTCCTCCACGGACACCAAGCTAAGAGAACAGTCTTTTAATTTTTTCCCTAAAAGCTTTTACTCTTTTTAAGATTGAGGAAAAGGAAAAAGAGGGTAAAAGTTCCTGGCTGTGATGAAATCCCAGGAGTTCAGAAGAAAAATGAGAGAGTAGAGAGGGAAAGAGAGCTTCAGAGACCATGAGGCCAATTTAGCTGGATCAGCTTTTCCTACAGGGCCATTTCTGCATAAGAAGCACACATTTATTGGAGCTTTCTATGTTGAAGGCTCTTATAAATAATGTGACAGTATTGTTTTCTACAATTTTCAGTTCAAATGCAATTTATTTAGCTACAATATGAATGAAATAGGCTTGGGGGAACTAGTCTGGAAACTAATGATGAAATTGTGTTGTTGGTTTTTTTAAAAAAAGATTTTATTTTTAAGTCATCTACACCCAATGTAGGGCTTGAACTTAGAACCCCGAGATCAAGAGTTGCATGCTCCACTGCTCCACTAACTGAGCCAGCCAGGCACCCCCACAAAGTTGTTTTGATTGAACGGAAATTCAATAACATTTTAGATCTTTTAAAATATGAGACATTTATAAGTTTGAAGTCAAATGTTGACTTTCACAAATGAGACAAAAATGCAAGAATATCCGGGGAAGGGGGTACTGTAAACTAGCAGCAAATGACTTTCCCTGAAGATAATGATGCATACTTTTGTATATGGCTCACTTTACAGTCTATGACATGAACAGGTGAGTGTATGCTAATGTCACTGCTCTCATTATAACTTTTATAGGACTATATCTAGTTTTAAGGGTTATTCAAGAGTGTGACAAGGTGATACTGTGGAGTTTTAGCTAGAATGTTCTCTCTCCTCAACCCCTCCAAAAATCCTTTGAATTTCTTCCTATTTCCCACGTGGTTTAGCCCCTCAAAGAGACTGGACAACTTCAGTTGCCCCAAAGGGAAGGGGAGGCTCAGCAGGACCAATGGAACATAGCCTTCAAGTTCTTGGTTTTTAGGTACAAACGAAACAAGCAGATAAAAACCAAACAAATCAAAAATCTACGCAGAGTTAAAAGATGTGGATAACTTCTGCTAAGCCACTTGTGATATCTGCCCCCTCCTCCAGGTGTGCAAAGATCCTGCAGACAGGAGGGGCTGGAAGGGATCTCTGAGAGTAGCTAAAAACAAGGGGCCAACTATGATTGAATGTCTAGATTTATTTGGGAGTTCAGGGAAAGGGAACCAGTGCCCTTTTGCCTGCCTGAACCTTGGGAGGCAGAAGCCTCTTGCAACTGTACTAATACAGTAGCCACAGTACCTGCAGAGCTCCAGCCCTGGAAGTGTGCCTAATCCACATTGAGATGTGTGTCAGCATAAAACACATCAGATTTTACTTAGTATAAAAAGGAATGTAAAATATCCTGCTGATAACTTTTATATTGACGGAATGTCAAAATGACAATGTTTTAGATAAATTAGATCAAATAAAATATATTGTTAGAATTAATTTCACCTTCAGGCAATCAAGGTCAACATCAGTGGTCATAAGTCGTATTGATAGTATATGCTTGATATGACATGATGAAAATGGCACTTTACCTCTGTGGTCTTCCTCACAAATACCCATAACCTCAATATAATCATGGAAAAAAAAGAAAAAACATCAGACAAATTTTAGTAGAAGGAGATCCTATAATATACCTGACAAAAATCCTCAAAACTCTCAAGGTCATCAGAAACAAGAAAAATCTGAAAAACTGTCACAGTCAAGAGAAGCACAAGGAAACATGACAAATAAATGTCTTGGATTGGATTCTGGAACAGAAAAGGGATATTAGGTGAAAACTAAGGAAACTTGAATAAGTTTGGATTTTAGCTGATAACAGTATATCAGTATTGGTTCATTATTTGTAACAAATATACCCTACTAATATAACATGTTCATAATAGGGGAAATTGGAGGCATATTGGGAACTCTGTACTATCTGCTCATTCCCCACCCTCCTATAAATCCAAAGCTGTTCTAAAAATGGCGTCTTAAAAAAAAATCAGGGAACAGATAACATATAGAAACAGGATTGTGTTGAGATTGGGCCAGGCCACGTGAAAAGGCTTCTGGCATAGCCAGTAAAGCCCTATTTATTACCCTGGGTCATAGTTACATGGGTGCTTACCTTATGGTAACTCAATAAGCCATACATTTGTTGTGTGAGGTTTTCTGTATCTATGGTCCTATTTTTCTTGCATTATAAAAGATAAAAACAAATCAACCAAAAATTAATTTCACATGTTCCCTTCTACTTTTCTTTAAAAACTTTCATTTATTTATTTATTTTTAAATTTTATTTATTTATTTTGAGAGAGAACGTGTGCATGAGTGGGGAGTGGGGGAGGGGCAGAAAGAGAGGGAGAGAGAAAGTATCAAGCAGTCTCCACACTGTCAGCACAGAGCCGGAAGTGGGGCTCAAACTCACAAACTGTGAGATCACGACCTTAGCCAAAGACAGGAGTCGGACACTTAACTGACTGAGCCACACAGGTGCCATCCCCCCCTTTTTGTTTTTAAGCTAAAATTTTAAATTACATATGTGACTTGCATTATTTCTTATTGGAGTGCTCTGCCTTAGAAGCTTCCAGTATCAGAATATTGTCGCATTTTGCTTTTGCATGAAACTTTCATGCAAGATGCTTGTCAGGCTCTAAAAGGGCAGAGGCTCTAAAAGGGAATTTACTACTTCACTGAAATTGTCATGACCGATTGCGTGACTTTTCATGCCTGCTTGCTAATGAATGTTTGTACATGTTGCTTTCATCGTATGATACTATCTGGTAGGGAGATTGTGCTTGGAGACAAATCAGTCCCTGTAACCATGGGACACTCCTGATTCTTATCAAAAGAACCTGACAGTTATAGGACAGACTAACTCAGGTCAGTCTGCAAAGAACAGGCGAAATTTCCAAAGTCCACACAAAAGGCTTAGAAATGAAAGAGTGGGCTTACAGAAGAATTCTTATTCCAGAGAGGGGTTGCTGTAGAAAGCAGCATGGGTGATGCAGCCTGGGGCAAGGCTCCCTCTGAGGAGGCCAGAAGAAGAATGCCCACACCCAAAGTTCAGCTGAGATTTGCCCTTTGAACCAAAGTCAGTGTTAAGACTGGGGACAGTTGCAAATCAGACATTTCCCAGCCCTGCTTCTAAGCCACCTGGAAATTAGATCAGTCCCGGGGAAAAAGGGAATTGAAGAAAAAAAGAGGGGGGAAATTCAAAATCAACTGAGTTTAAACCTAAGGTATCTCAAAACATCCCTCACCAACTGAGAAAAACGAAACTTCCAGACTTTTTTCTGCCCTCAGGCAGACTGGGAGCTCAGCTAGCAACAAAGTTTGGCTATTGAGAAATATGCTTGATATCTGTTTGTTTTTTAAACATCTGAGTTTTGTGGCTTAACAATTTATAGTTAATACATAGGCTGATGAGCCATAGTTTTCTAGCCTATCTAAGAGATACAAAACATTTGTCGTTTCTGTTGGTAGACAACAGATTTTGGCCAAATACACATACACATTTTGGCCAAATACCCAAGACTATTATAATCAGGACAAAAAGTGAATATCACCAACACAGAATTAATTTCTGGCTTATGAAAATATGATAGAGTATTGGAAAAATGGCCTCCATTAAACTCCTCTTATATTCATGGCCCCTTGTTCGATGGTGAGGATACAATTTTTTGAGGCAATTCCACACAAATAAAAGCTCTGTGCACTATCTGAAGAAGACATGCTCTATTTTCTGAAGCAGACGTAAATTATTGTCATCACTTCCATTTTTTATTCCTAATATTTCTGCATGTACTTGCTGCCTCACACCATCACTTGAGGAAAAAAAAAATGTTCTTAAATCCTGGGTCCAGAAATGTGGCAATAGGCCGATTTAATTGGCTTCCAAGGTAACGCAATTCCCTGCATTTCCATCTACAGCTCCGCTTTTGTGGTTTGCACACCAATTTTAGCATCTTCGCTGGCAGAGAATGATAGGAGAATCTTTGCAGATAAGAAATACTTGCTCTCTTAAGGAATATTGCTTTGGTTACTTCTTCAGCAGGTTCTAGCGTATGAACCACTTGCTCTGCAGGCAGCATTCTGTGGTTAGGATGCCCTGCTATATTGGTATTTTAATCTGTGAAGTGCTGCATTAAAGGCTTTCTTTTGTTCAAGCAGCCTTTTAAGAATGTAATAGCTGCTATTTCATCTTGTTTGGACATCTTGGATAAGTACATGACAAGGCAATTCCAAAATCCCTTGTCTGCCTTGTGGTTTGTCTTTGCTTGAAGGAAAATGATGAAAGTAGCCTGTTATCTTTCTGTTTACAGTCAGTAATTCTGCTTCATTAGGCTGCATGCTAATTACTTTCAGAAAATGCAACTGAAGATTCATAGCCTAAATGGAATTAAATAACTAAAAGCCAAATACACTTCTGGAGATTATTTTATTTAATGTTATGAATACTAGAACGCCACACCGTTCTAGGAAGATTAGAATTATTGTCTAATCTCTAGTATTCCGCTTTGTGTATTTAAGTTTTTATAAAGCTTCGTTGATTCAAAAAGATATGTTCTTCCTAAAGTTTTCTAGTTAATGCTGTCTCTGTTTATGTATTAGAAATGTATTAGTAATTTTTTTCATAACATGAAGAGCTTTCATAATCCTCATTAACTATTCTAACACTTTACTCTTGCAAACTAAAAATAAACGTTTAGACTTCAACTGAGTAATAGGAATTCAAAGTCCAGAGCACATAAATATTTTTTTGTTCTATTACATCTAAAACACTTGCCTATATTTGAAAATACATATTCAGATATTAATAATGACTCCAAATGACTTATCTTATTCTGTTATTGACATTGTTACACTGATTAGATTTAATGGTGACCTCAAAGTCACTTCTGTATTGATCAAAAGTAAGTTCAGGGAGGCCAGAAATGGTATTAAAGTTGCCATGCTGCTACTCAGAATGCCAGAAGGCTTTTGACCTTCAAAAAGCCAATGCCAAAAATGGATTTTGGCCAAATATTATAGTTGAAACCAAGCCGGGATACAATCCTCCTTCATAGGACACGGTAGAGGTATTTAGGCAGGAAGCAAAAGAGAAGGCACCCACAGTAGAGAGAAATGATTTGTTGCTCAACTTAACCGGGGATATAGAGTTAGGCCAGGAATAGGATTTGGTGATCTGGGCTCAAAGACATTCCTGTTAGTTAAGGGGAAGCTTAGATTAGGCCTATCCTTTATGAAAAGCCTGCTAAATATCGCACATACTATTTCCCATGTGCAGCCCGGATGTCTGCCAGATTGATGGGCCCTGATAGTTATACCACAACCTGCCCTATCAGTGCCTCCAGTTACTTCCAGAAGTCCACCAAAGATGGGACTCACATCTTCCTCCTGTTGGTTGGTATCACATGTCTGTGGACGCTGTCTATGCAGTTTTTTGGAAAAGACTTACTGCCCAGCCTGGGAATCCCTAGGCCTCTGCCAGTGATAATGCCTCTGGGTACATTCATGTACCAACCCCTGGGTGCTTGAGCAGTGTTTGGCAAGGATTTGGGTAGCGTGGTGGGGTGGTCTCTTCCAAAGTAGCTTTGCTTATGCCAGAGCCCCTCAAATCCCTCTTGAATAGACTCACCTGTCTCTAAACTCCCCTTTCCCTGGGAGCTGAAAACTAGACCCTGTTCAAATACCTTTCCCCTTTCTGGATTTTTCCTCTCCCAGTACTCAGCTGTTCCCCTCATAAAAACACTCCTCCACCTCCAGTTTAAAAAATAACAAACAAAAAAACACATGTCCAAATGTAGACAGAGATAAATCAGTAGTAGTGTGTGTAGAGGGTAGAGGGACAGGAATATGATAATGTGTCTAGCCATTTCCAAGTTGAGATGTTATTCCAGTTTTCTGTTGCTGCATAAAACATGACCACAAGTTCCGTGGCTTAGCGCAACATCCATCTCACCCACCTCACAATTCTGTAGGTCAGAAGTACAGGCCAGCTCCCTGGGGTTCTCTCCTTTTCTGCTTAGGATTTTGCAGATTTTCTCCTCTACTACCAGCTGGAGAAAACTCTCCCGCTCTTAAAGGGCTCATGTGATTGAATGAAGCCCACCCAGATAATCTCCTTTTTGGGAAGTGACATCTCACATAACCACAGATTCCATCCATACCCAAAAGGGAGGGGATTATACAAGAGCGAGGGTCACTGGGGTCATTCTTACAATTGTGCCTACCTACTACACGTTTATCAGAATTATCACTTTGATCAGAATCAAATTTCCAGATTCTCAGGCATCTCTCTTCTTCCCTGAGATTCTGGCTGAGTAGAGCTGAGCAAAACTCAGGAAGCTGTATGTTTCATGGGCTTCTAATGTGATTCTGAGGCAGAGTCTTTTGGGAAGAGGATTGGGCTATTAATAAAGAGCCCAAAGAGAGGTCTGCTGTAGGTATACTCATCTTTTCTCCTCATGATAACTTTTTCAGATAAATATTATTTTCTCTCCATTTTGGAGGTGAGGAAACAGATAGAGAGTCTGAGTAACTTTCCCAAGGTTTTACAGTACTGAGTAACTTTCCCAAGGTTTTACAGTAGTGGAAGAACCAGGCTTAGAATTCCTGAAGTGTGGTTTGCAAAACCGCGTGGCTCATCAGTCTCTTAGAAAACGGATTGATACTAAAATGTAGAGTGTTCTGGAAGCCAGGCAGGTGGAAATACATTTAGAATAACGTGGACTAGGATGTTGGGCAGGAATCCTAAATTAAGGGAACTAGTAGATGCATTCCATACTCGTTAAATTTAACTTCTCCTGAACAAAGTTAGACTTTGCCTACTTCATATATCTTTAATTGCTTACCCATGTTCAAATCAATGGAACGTATTTATTGAATGTCTTATTCATTCATTAATTCATTTAAAAAACAAACTGATTTGCAGGAGAAAAATATTTGAACACTAGGTTGATCCACACTGGTAAAATTTGCAGGAGAAATTTCATATGGAGATATAGTTGTATAATTTTATTGCACAATGCATCTGGCCATGATGCAATAAGAATACACTATCACACGCTCATTACACTGTCAGTTCCAAGGGACAACAATCATTGACAACCTTTTCATAAAAGTAAAATTCTATTAGTCCAAGCATTGTTTGATACAACATTACACATTTGTATTTCCACTCTATAACAGAAGAGTATCTTGATAAGTATTTGTAAATAAAATGTATTACGTGTTTATTTTTTTCTGAACTTATATATTATTTTACTCTTTCTCAAGCAATTATCGTCTGCCTGTGTGTGTTAGGACTTGTGTTGGGAGCTAGCAATACAAGAAAGCATAAATCCTTTAGGAATATATAACCCGGTTAAGGAAGATGGATATGTAGACAGAAAGCACTACATATTTTTCTTGTGTTTTCAGACTTTAGTATTGTCTGTTGTGTAATCATCATACTCTTTTTAGATCACACATAAAAACTTTTGCTTTAAATGTTGTGCTACTTCGCAAAAGGAGTCTGAAGATGGAAGAAACATTTATTGAGTATATTCTTTGAAAATTTAGCTCACATACTATTTAAAAATAAATGTATCCCATGTTTCCTAACTTTTCTGGCACCCTGTGAAAAGTGGAGGCACTATGGTTGAGCAGTGATTCCTATCAGAGAAGGCACTTTCTGACCTCTGAGCTATTACTTGAAGAATCTGTAGGAAACCAGGTGGTTTAGTAAAAGTGCAGGAAGAACAAACAGTCCAGGCAGAGGCAACAGCAAGTACAAAAGCACAGGGGCATGGGATATACAGGAAATGAGAAAGATCATTTCACTGAGACTAGAAGACAGAGAGCATGAGAAAAAGAGGGAGGATGTTGCCTAAAGCCATTTTAGAAAGCATCCTGTCGGTGTGCCTGGGTGGCTCAGTCGGTTAAGCGTCCACTCGTGAGATCAAGCTTAGCCTCCGGCTCTGTGCTGACAGCACGAAGCCTGCTTGAGATTTTCTCTCTCCCTCTCTCTGTGCCCCTACCCCATCTCTCTCTCTCTCTCTCTCTCTCTCTCTCTCTCTCTGTCTCTCTCCCTCTCTCTCAAAATAAATAAACTTAAAAAAAGAAAGAAAGCATTCTGTCTACCAAAGTATGGACTATGGACACTTCCTGGAATTTAAGGGAATTAAATAAGTCTTTTAAGCAGTGAATTGAGCTGATTCATAATTTAAGAAAAGAGACATTTCTGGCAGCAGGGAGGATTGACCGGACCAAGCAAGAAGACCACTCTTGGCAAGAAACAATGAGGTATGTGGCAGTGAAGATAGAGAAAAGGAAGCAAATTTGAGAAGTAATGGGAATGTGGGACTTTGATCTCCCACGAAATGCAGCCCTTGAGAGCTAGGGTGGGATCATGGGAATTAGGAAGTGGTGGTTAGACATAGAGCTTACTGTGTCAAGTTAATGGATGAGGGCTTTGTAATACAACCCAGTATCTTTATCATAATGAGATCAGTGTAAGCCAAGATCTGAGGGTAAGAGGGACACTGGTGGGAGGTGGGATGAATATCATACACAAACCGGACGCCAGCCACTTGAAATGATTTACTGTTGCCTTCTTGATGAGTCTGATTAATTTTAACTGGGACAAATATCGATTTCTTTTTTCCCCTGCTCCATTCTACCCTTGGTACCAGAAGCTTCTCCCAGATAGCCCCATGGCTTACTTACTCACTCCCTTCATGTCCCTGCTGAATGGGGAAGAAAAACTACTGGTGTAAACTAGAAGACTGAAAAAACAAATCCAAGTTACTCTTTTGTATAGTGTTTTTGGGAAACAAAGACAAGGGAATTAAGTCTCTCTGGTTTAAAATGTTATTTTTATTATTTCTGCTATTGTGCATTCATCATTCACAGTATTTCATGCATTTTTAAAAGACTATTTTTTTACTGTTTTTATTGGATAACGAATATATAAAAAGTAATAACTATAAAAGATGTGTAAACTTAAAAAATAACAGTACCTTGAACACCCATATATTCAATATCTAGTTTGTTATTTTTAGTTTTAGTTTTTAATGTTTATTGATTTTTGAGAGAGAGAGAGAGCATGAGCAGGGGAAGGGCAGAGAGAGAGGGAGACATAGAATCTGAAGCAGGCTCCAGGTTCTGAGCTGTCAGCACAGAGCCCGATACGGGGCTCAAACTCACAAACTGCAGCATCATGACCTGAGCCGAAGTCAGATGCTTAACCAACTGAGCCACCCAGGTGCCCCTATTATTTTTATTTTTTATTTTTTGGCATTGTGGGGTGATAGAGTTGGGAATGAATATTGTTCAACATCTTGTTTTAAAATGGACAATTACCAGTGTCTTTTCCTTATTTTTTTTTCATGATTTTGTCATGTATCAATCTTCAATCAATATATCATTTAGTTTTCTTTGTTGCTGAACTTTTTGTAAGTTGAATTGTACTGAATCTAGTCTACTGTGACTTGTTTTTGTTGCTCATCTTATGTTTTTGAAATGCAGCCAACGTCACTCATTTTTACTGCTGCATGGTATTCAGTTTAAAGAACAAGCCATTATCTATCCATTCTCTTACCACTGGATTTATGTATATTTTATTTTTTCATTATTATAAACATTGCCTTGGTAAATACTTTGTTTTCTGATATTTATGTACAAGAGTTTCTTTAGAAAGCATGCCTGGAAGTAGAATTGCTGGATCATAGGGTATGTGTACCCTTGAAATTATTAATTAATGTCAAATTGTTTTCCAAACAGGTAGTATCTACTTCTACTTCTACTAGAAGAGTATATGAGTATCTCTTGCTCCTCATATCCAATCAAATTTGATATTGTGAGGATTTAAATCTTTTCCAATTGGGTGGATGTAAAATATCTCATTTTATTTTCTTAGATTTTAAGTAGGCTCCATGCTCAATGTGGGGCTCAAGCTCATGACCCTGAGATCAGGAGTCCCATGCTCTACCAACTGAGCCAGACAGGTACCCCTAAAATATCTCATTTTAGTTTTGATTTGCAGTTCCCTAAATAATAATAAAGGTGAGAATCATTTCACGTTTATTTCCCATGGTTTTGTGGGTTTTTTTTTTCCCCCTCTGAAGCTCCCATTCAAGTTTTTTGCCCATTTAAAATTGTGTTGTCTTTTTCTTTTTGAAAGTTTGGAATCCTTCATAAATTTTGGGTGATAGTCCTCTGTTGGTTGTATGTGTTGCTAATATATTTTTTCCCAGTATGTGGTCTGTCTTTTCATTTTTCACACGGTCCTCTGTTGAACAGAAATTCTGCATTTTAATGTGGTTGAGTTTAACCAATCTTTTTGTTTAGGATTTATGCCTGTTTGTGTCTTGCTTCAGAAATCTTCTCTTCCAAGGTTTTAAATATATTCTCTTGTTTGTTTTCTATAAGTTTTATGGTTTTACTTTCCACATTTAAGCCTTTAACTCATCTGGATTTATATATATATCAATAAGGTATGGGTCCAATTACATTTTATTTAATATGCTTAACCCATTGTATAGGCCCTCTGTTTCTCACTAGCCTAGAATTCCAGTTGTGTTCAATAATCTCCAAAGATGGCCATGATCAGTTCCTTCCTTCCTTATAACTATGCCACTGTATCAAGAGCTAGGGCCTATTTCTTTTCCCCTTGAATCTGGTCTGGCCTAGCTACTAGCTTTAACAAATAGAGGTCATCTAGAAGAAAACAGAACCCCAGGCAGCAGTCAGCACCAAGGCCCCAGCTGTGGAAGAGCAGTCTTTTTGGACTTTCCAGCTGGTTCCAGCAACTACCTGAATGCAATTGGAATGACTGAGTCAAGTTGAGAACAGCACTAGGATTGGCCAGTCAATTCACAGGATTGTAAGAAATTATAAAATGGTTGCTGTAATTTTAAGACATGAAGTTTTGGGGTAGTTTGTGACAGAGAATTCATAATTGCTCTGTAACAAATCTGGTTACCATACATGTTGGTCTATTTCAGGGTTTTTTATTCTGTTTCACTGGTTAGTTTATCTTAATTACTCTCTGATGGGGCAAGTATTTCTACCTTGCTCTTCTTTTTTCCATTTTCATATAATGTTGAAACTAGCTTACTTGATTACATCCCTGTCCCCACACACACATACCCCCACATCTGTTATATATGTTTCTCCACTTACTTGTGGAAAACAACAGATAAATTGAGGCATATTACAATTTTTAAGGTTTATTGGAGCAAAATTCCATTGAAGTTGGGCAATGCCAAACTGGAAACGGATAGGAAGTTTTCAACAACAGGAGCTAGGGAGAAGACTTATAGAGAAGAGGCAGAAGCAAAGGACATTATTTCACTGTCTATAGTTAAGGGGTTGCGTTATCTGGGAGAGCCTAGTGGCTGTTTGTGATTGGTTGTCCTGGGTTTCTGTTTCTTAACCTTGAGGCATTATGGGCTTAGGTTTGGTTTGCTTAGTCATGAAAGCTAACTCAGTCTAACAGCCTCCTTGCTTAATTAACTTAATAGTCTTCTTTAATGTCTTTCAATGTTAGAATTATAATTTTCTCCATAGAGGTCTTACATGTCTTTTATTGGATTTATTTGTAAGTAACTTTTTACTATCATTGTAAATCCTCTTTGTTTCCGACATATACAATTGCAATTTACTATTGTATACTGATTTCATAACCAAAAATGTTTCTCTTATTAATTTTTAAACTTTATCTTTGGATTCTTCAGAGTTTTGTATGTAGACAATCCTATTATCAGCAAACGAAGACAGTTTCGTTTCTTCTTTTTCAACCTCACCTATTTTATTTCTTGTTTGTTTGTTTCAAGAGAGACAGAGAGAGCACAAGTGGGGCAGGGGCAGAGGGAGAGAGGGAGACAGAGAATCCCAAGCAGGTTCTGTGCTAGTAGCACAGAGCCTGACCTGGGGCTTAAAGTCATGAACCATGAGAGCATGACCTGAGCCAACACCAAGAGTCAGACACTTAATCAACTGAGCCATACAGGTGCCCCTATTTCTTGTTCTTATCTTACTTCACAGGTTAGAACCTCTAGTACAATGATAAATAGAAGTCTTGTTCTTGATCTTGAATATTTTTATTTTTATATCCACTATTTTTTTTAAAGATTTTATTTTTAAGTAATATTTACACCCAATGTGGGGTTCAAACTTACAACCCTGAGATCAAGAGTCACTTGCTTTACCAACTGAGCCAGCCAGGTGCCCCTTTATATCTCAGTACTCAGCATGATTTTTTGCTATAGCTTTTTTCCCTTGATAAACTTTATAAGGTTAAAAAAGTTTTCTTCTATTCCTTTAATTTTGTTGCATAGAACTTTTTTTCGCAAATCGTAATTTTTCATTACATTAAATTATTTTCCTGCATCTGTTGAGATGGTCATATGGTTTCTTCACTCTAATTTGTTGTCTTGGTATAGTAAAATATTTTCAAAAGGTAAACCAGTTTGAATTCCTGGACTGAAGCCAACTTTGTAATAATCAATTATGTTTTTCATCCATAGTTAGAGTCAGTTTGCTAAATTTTGTTTAGGATTTTTGCATTTGTAATCATTATTGAAATTGATCTATAATTTTCAATACTTAAAAAAAATTTTAATGTTTATTTATTTTTGAGAGAAAGAGAGAGAGGGAGAGAGAGAGAGAGACAGAGCATGAGCAGAGGAGGGGTGGAGAGAGAGGGAGACATAGATTCTGAAGCAGGCTCCAGGCCCTGAGCTGTCAGCATGGAGCCTGATGTGGGGCTTGAACTCACAAACCATGAGATCATGACCTGAGCTGAAGTCAGATGCTTAACCGACTGAGCCATCCAGGTGCCCCAATTTATCACTCTTTTATTGCTCTTGTCTGTCTTTGGCGTATGTTATGCTTTGTTGATATTATACATTGACTTAGAAAATGTTTCCTCTTTTTCTATATCCTAAAAGAATGTAAAATTGGATTTACTTGTTCTTTAAATATTTGATAAAACCTCCCCCATGAAACTATATGGGCATAGTGTTTTACATGGAAATATTTTTGATTAATCATTTAACATTTTAAAAGCTTGTTTGTTGAGGTTTTTTATTTCATGTAGAGTCAGTTTTGGTAAGTTACATTTTTCTAGCTATTTGTCTTTTTTTAAAAATTTAAAAATTTTATATTTTGAAAGAGAGAGAGAGAGAGACAGTGTGCAAGCAGGGGAGGGGCAGAGAGATGGAGACACAGAATCTGAAGCAGGCTCCAGGCTCTGAGCAGTCAGCAAAGAGCCCGACGAGGGACTCAAGCTCGTGAGCAGTGAGATCATAACCTGAGCTAAAGCTGGATGATTAACCGACTGAGTCACCAGGGCACCTCTAGCTATTTGTCTTTTTAAAGTTGTTCTTAATACCCTCTTATCTCTTCAACAATTACATCCCTTTTATGACCCTAATAGTATTTATCTGTGTTCTCTCTTTTTTCTTAATTTCCCCCCCCCCCCAGATTTTTCATTTTTTTTAGTTTTTAAAAAAAAAAAAAAAACCTCTTAGTTTTGTTGAGCCTCTCTGCTCAACAGAGTGTGTGCTTGTTCTTTATGAATTTCTGCATATATATATTTAACTTCTAATGTAGATGTTTAGCTAATTACTTTTTAGGCTTTATTCTTTTACAGTATATGCATTTGGGGTACTATCCATGTCCCTGTAAACACTCCCTTAGCCATATCTCATTCGTTTTGACAGGTAGTGTGATTGTTCAGTTCTAAATATTTTCTAGTTTTCATTATGATTGTGCTATTTAAAAGTATATTTTCAACTTCCAAGTGTGTTATTTTTTTGGTTTATTTTTAAAAATTGATTTCTAGGGTGCTTGGGTGGCTTAGCTGGTTAAGCATCTGACTTGAGAGCAGGTTATGATCTCATGGTTGTGAGTTCGAGTCCTGCATGGGGTGAGCTTAAGCCCTGCTTCAGGTGAGCTTGAGCCCTGCTTCGGATGAGCCCCACTTCTCTCTCTCTGTCTCTCTCTCAGCCCCTCGTGTTCCCTCTCTCTCTTCGCCTTCGCTCGCTTGCACCCTCTTTCTCAAAAAAACAAATTTGATTTCTAAATTAATTGCGTTGTAGTCAGAGATTGTGGATACTAATTTTTTTGAAATTTGTCGAGACTATTGTATGATTAGTCCACAAGTCATTTTTCATAAACTATTCTGCAAGGCCTGTAGAAAATGAATATTTTCCTGTTCTTGGGTTCAACATACTATGTATATGTAGATATTACATCAAGCCTGCTCATGGTCATTCAATCATCTTTATCTTCACTGACTTTTCTGTTGGTTTGAGTATCAACTTCTTTATATATTTATTTTATGTTTAATTTCTTGTCTTGCTGCAGGCAGTTGTGCCTGTTCTATGTACTGCACCTCCTTTCAAGCCTCTGTTTGAATCCCACTGGGTGACCCTGAAAATTGATGATCTAGTCTACTATTTAAAAACAATTTTTTTTTTACTTTTAGTTTATTGTTGAGAGACAGAGAGAGACAGAGCATGAGCATGGGAGGGGCAGAGAGAGAGGGAGACACAGAATCCGAAGCAGGCTATGGGCTCTGAGCTGTCAGCACAGAGCCTGAGGCAGGGTGTTGTAAATGATGAATCACTAAATTCTACACCTGAAAGAAACAACCCCAAAATCTCAATGGATTCAACCACAAATGTTTACTTTTTATTCATCTTATGTGTTATTCACTGGTCTGCTCTTCTCCATGTCTTCTTTCAAGGACGTAGGTTGGGGGAGCAATCCATACCTAAGATGGGCTGTTTTGTGTCAGAAGGAAAAGAACAATGTATAACTACTGGAAAGCTCTTAAAACTTCTGCTTGGATGATGCATACAACACTTCCATGCACATTACACTAGGCAAAACAAGCCATGTGGCCAAGCCTGATGTCAGGGAGGGGTGGGGTAGTATAATTATATCACAGGGAGGGAGGAGAGAATGGCCATGAACAACAATACAATCTACAACACCTGCCTTTTTTGTTCTTTGAGTAGTCACTACATAGAATTTCTAAATGAGTTCTTTTGGTAACTAATTCAGAGCTGACCCTGCCTGGCCTCAATTACAGGGTACATCCAGTTCAAAGTAGCTGAGCTGGATGGTTTGTTTATGCCTTGGTTATGTATGTTCTTGTATGTTTTGCATGTAGTATTGTCTCCCCTCAACCATGAGACTAAAGATGAATAAGAATATGAAAACAATGAAAAACGCACATAAACAAATACATCCAGTTGTGCTTCCCACTTAAAGGATATTTAAAAACTTCCCGAATCTCACACACAAGCAGTAGGTCCCTGTTATTTTTGCAACTGTCTTATCAACACATCTGCATTCTCCGGCAGACCACACTGTGAGGTCGGGTTGCATCTGTTTTGTTCACTCTTATGTGCTGTGACCAGCACAGCATTTGGCATATAATAAGCCTTCTATAAAAACGTGTGCAATGAATAAGTAAACTAAACGGGAGATGGAATACAAGGCCAAGGGTCCCACATCAAATGAACAGGGTCAAGTTAGTAAAGATAAGCTCTAGTCATTAGAAGCCCATGATAAAATGCAGAATGTATTTATACTAAATCAACATAATCTTTGGGGATTGTCTGCTTCTTTTGTATAAAGTTCAATGAACGACAAAAAGCCTGGACAAACTGAGCTAGCTTCCAGGTGGGTGTAAGTGACCCTTTCTTTCTTTTCTTTTCTTTTCTTTCTTTCTTTCTTTCTTTCTTTCTTTCTTTCTTTCTTTCTTTCTTTCTTCCCTTTTTCCTTCAAGCGTTCACAGCCAGAACTTGGCAGACTGGTAATGATTATTTCCATTTTATGTCATACCCCTCTGAGAACAGCACTATATGAGAGCCCTGGAAATGTAGGCAGCCTGGTGAGTGAGTAGGGCCACGTAAGGAGTTTTCGGTTTGAGAACCAGCCTCTCCTATATGCCCAGAGCCACCAGCAGATGTCATGCCTGATCTCTGTGGTGATCCTGCTGTCTGCTCTTGGTTAACTGTTTTCATTACACAATGTTTTTCTGTATGTGGTATACTTCGTGCATGCAGGGCATATTTTTTCTCTCATCTCCCATGATCAAGGACGGCTATGATATGCTTATTTATTTATTCATGCAGTAAAGATTTATCATGTGCCTACTCCAGGCCCTGTACTAAGACCACCGTGGTGAGCAAGACAGGCACAGCTCTGCCCTCCTGAAGCATTCTACCAGGGAGGACAATTAGTTCAAAGACTAACTTTTAGGGGCTCCCAGGTGGCTTAGTTGGTTGAGTGTCTGACTCTTGATCTCAGCTCAGGTCTTGATCTCAGGGTCGTGAGTTTAAGTTCTATGATGGGCTTTGCACTGGGCATGAAGCCTACTTAAAAAAAAAAGTAATTTTTGAAATGATTTGGGTTAAACTGGTTGAAGTAGATGGTACAGGGAAGGCAAGTAAAACAGAATGGACTAAATGTAGCTTAAGGAACAAGGGATATTATTCCAGGGAAGCAAGGGTTTCTAGGGAGTTCCAAAACATGAAAAGGTTAAGTGAACTAAGAATCAGGGGGAGAGCCTGTGATTCACCTTTAGTGAATCTTTTTTCTTTTAATGAGGAGAAAAGACATGTGTCTTGTTAAGCACATAGGCTCTGGGCTATGCTTCCTGGAATCAAATCTTCACTCTGCCCTTTACTAGCTATGCTTCAATATTTTTAAAAAATTTTATTTAAATATAAGTTAGTTAGCATATAGTGTAATAATGATTTCAGGACTAGAATTTAGTGATTCATCATTTACATATGACACCCAGTGCTCATCCTAGCAGGTGCCCTCCTTAATGCCCATCCCACTTCTAGTCCATCCCCTGCCCCACCTCCCATCCAGCAACCAACCCTCAGTTTGTTCTCTGTATTTAAGTCTCTTATGGTTTGCCTCCCTCTCTGTTTCTGTCTTATTTTTCCTTCCCTTCCCCTATGTTCATCTGTTGTGTTTCTTAAATTACACATATGAGTAAAATCATATGATATTTGTCTTTATCTGCCTAACTTATTTCACTTAGCATAATACACACTAGTTCCATCTACGTTGTTGCAAATGACAAGATTTCATTCTTTTTGATCACGATTGTATATATATATACACCACATCTTCTTTATCTGTTTGTCAGTAGATGGACATTTAGGCTCTTTCCATACTTTGGCTATTGTTGATAGTGCTGCTATAAACATGGGGGTGCATGTGTCCCTACAAATCATATGCTTCAGTTTTCTTATCTGTACAATCAGGAAAGTAACAGAACTTCCTTCCCAGGGTTACTGTTGGGGTTAAATGAATTAATTCAGCTAAGTGGCTGGCATAAAGTAAGCACTCACTGCGCATTAGCCCCTATTGTTATTTATTGGAATATTCAGCAATATCCATTGCCCCTCAATTATTTTTCAGATTCAGAAATTCTCTGTGAATTAGAATGGTGCTAACCCGCTGGACTCCAACCTGCTAAATCTTGGTTTTCGGCTTTGGTTGTTGTATACGTGACTTGCGTAGATGACATATCAGAATCTGGCCAAGTTTCAGGTGACTGCATGAGGTGTATACCTTCAAGCCACATAATACAGCAATGAGTCATATAATGTAATCTTTTTCCATCTAATTCCCTAGATAACATGACCACGTTCATAGAGAGTCCTTGAATCTTTTTTTTTTTTAATTTTTTTTTTTTAACGTTTATTTATTTTTGAGACAGAGAGACAGAGTATGAATGGGGGAGGGTCAGAGAGAGGGAGACTCAGAATCTGAAGCAGGCTCCAGGCTCTAAGCTGTCAGCACAGAGCCTGACTTGGGGCTCAAATTCACGAACTGTGAGGTCATGACCTGAGCCGAAGTTGGACACTTAACTGACTAAAACTAACAATTAGTTTTAATTGTAAATTTTCCTCTCACCTGACAATATTATTCAGTCTCAGGGCCGCATAACATCTTAAGTCATATAACTTTCCTTGACTATTTAATGAGGATCTTTGTGGTTAGATTTTGGGGAAGTGCTTTGACGTCTGTTTTCAATAACAGGGACACTAAAAAAGATATACAGGGCATAATTAAATGGTCTTAGTTTGTTGCAGAGATTAGAAGCACAAACGGCAAAAGATACAAATAGACCTAGCCAGAAAAAAAAGCCTCCGCAAAGAAGAGAACACCTTTTAAATTATATAGTTTTGTTTTTAAAAATTATACTGTATTCCAGAATATCTGTCAAATGCCCTCCTGAGCTTTTTTATGTTTATTTTTAGTCAAGGTATAGTTAACATACAATATTGTATTTATTTTAGGTACATAACATAGTGAGTCAACAATTATATACATTATGAAATATTCAACATGCTAAGTGTGATTACTATCTGTTGCTATACAGCATTATTGCAATACTATTAACTGTATTTCCCATGCTGTACTTTTCATCCAGGTGATTTATTTACTTATAATTGGAAGTTTGTACCTCTTAATCCCCTTCACCTATTTTTCCTATCCCTTCATACCTTCTGTTCTGGCAACCACCAGTTTGTTTTTGTTTGTTTGTTTTTTGTTTTGTTTTTTAGGTCCTCCCAGGTTTTGAATATTGTAAGTTTTTGTTTTTTAACTTGCCCATTATTCATTCCTTGTCAATCTTTTTGATTTTCAAAGCATGCCAGAACTTTCTTTATAGTTATTTTTAAGTTATAGATTCTATACCAATTTTACTCACATCTACATAGAAAAAATACTTACAGTATTTTTATATACTTACTGCAATACAATACTGTAAGACATTACTCATGGTTCTCTTTGAGATTAAGGGAAATGTGTGTTTTTATTTTCATTGTTCTAGTTATAATGTTAATTTCATAATAAAAATGTGTGGTGTTGGTTTTCTAAGTGGACTTAGAAAATAGTTCTCAATCCTAAGCAATTCTATTTGAATATAATTCACTTATTTTAAAACAATACAAAACCAATAAAAATAGTTGGTAAAACAAATACTTGAGTTTATTAGAAAATGCCCCAGTTCCGGAATGTTTTGCCTGTCAAAGGTTAAATGTATGATAGCTACAACTTGCCTTTATGTGGTTCTTAGGGGTCTTACCTTTGGACTGATTCATTACTGAGAAGAAGTTAAATTTTCTGGAAGAGAGAATTCCACTTCTCAGCAGGCTAGTTGCCTTCGGACTGGCTATGTTAACTCTACCTATCCCCAACCTACCCAAAGAATCAATAAAAGCTGGTGGAATAAGACAAGTCATAAATTTGACTTCTATATCCAAAATCATTTCCATTCCAGGCTGATCTCTCAATGGCGGTCTAGTCTGATTACAGGGTCATTTTCCCACATGTTGTACCCAGCAGTTTGAAAGGTACAATGTGTTGGTTAAAATCAGATTCCTGGGGAATATTTGCTCATTTACAAGCAGCTCCTCAATTTGACATAATTCACTCCAATGGGCAGTTGCTCCTTAGGGATCCCAACACACTAAACCTCAGAGTTATTCCAGCCCTGTCTCAAGGTGACCTGACAAAGCCAGCCTGGAGCTTGGCTTGGCCAAGTCATTGGGGTTCATGCTCGGCTTCCCTCCCCCTCCCCCTCCCTGCCCCCCTCCCCCGCCCCAACCTCATTCCAACTCAAACCTTTAATAACAATCTACAAGGAAGTCTTTGTGCTCCAAAAATGTTCTCATATTTATGATAGCTCTAATTTGGGGGGAAATATTCAACCTAAAGATTTGATTGGAAAGTATTTTCTTAGCCTCAGAATAGTCATTTTTATAATAATAACATTGTTTCCATTACTCTGAATTTTAAAACCACTTTAAATCAACTGAGCTTGTTGATGTTAATTTCAGAGATGAAAAGGACCAAATACACTAGAGATTTTATCTGGTAAATGAAGAAACAGACTCAAGGAGAACCAACTGAACTAGCCTCAAGTTAGATGGGTAGTTCTTCTTAATTTAGCTGCGATAAAAACCTTAGGTCTTCTAATTTCCAGCCCAATGCCCTTTCCAACTGTCTCATTCTGCCCCTGTAGTCCCCTTACCAATGCTGGCTAATTATTAATAATGATCACTACCATTTATTGAGCCCTTTTCAGGTGCCTAATGCTCTATGTCACACTCAATCTTGACAACACCCTATTGAGGTAGGTCCTCTTATTATTCCATTTTATAGCTGAGAAAATTGAGTCCTAGAAAGGGTAAGTAACTTACCCAGCATTTTAAATGACAGTGAGTAAAAGGCAGGACTGAGATTCAAATCCAATTCTTCCTGATCTTAGCACCAAAGCTTTCACCTATTTATTTAGTGCCATGGCTGGATTTCTCAGAACCTTCTTTCCTTGGCAAAAGATATAAAACTATCTTTTGAAGTGTCTTGGCCTCCAAGGCTTTAGGTTATCCTACCTGATACGAATAGCATCCTTATCAGGACCTCATATCCCATTATAATCCTCTCTCTCCTTCTAGCAGACAAATTAGAGGATAATTCTTTCAAAATAGGCTCCTTTTATCATATACTTCTAACCCCTTTAAGTCTGTCTTACACTAAATTCTGCTCTTTGGGGGATGTTAGTCACACACCCCAATAGAATGCACACAATGATTTCAAGTGCCCTAGTGTGGGAGTTGCTAAAGACAACCGTTTCAAAAGTCAGGAATGACTGGGCAGAGGTTTCTTGTCTGGAAAAGACAAGAGTTTGGGGCCCATCTGGGCCTCCCACTGGATCAGGCAAGCTTAGCACATCATAAATAATCTGCTACCCGGCCTCACTGCCAGCTCAAAATGGGTTTTGAGTGTGTTTGGTTTGTTTTTAAAGAGAGTGTGAGCTAAAGGCTGTCATTTAAAATTGCCCAGAGCCCAGGTCACAAGAACAGGTGGGCCCAAATTGAAAAGAAACTAAAGGAGAGGCTGAATTTACCAAAGCAAACATTATGGAGTGATTGTTTTCCTTTAGAACAGGGTTACCCTTGGGACCCTTTAAAACAGCCATCTCCCTTACTGCAATTAACATGTAAATTTCTCTATTCAAATTTGGTTAACCTTTAAGACCTGTCAGGAAAATGTTTGTTTTATTAAGCCAGGGATCTCTTCTGTAGAAGAGCAAATTAAAGGTTAGTTCTTTGTTATAAATACTGAGTGGGCCTACAAAGCTCTTCTCTTTTTGCTTTCTAAATGTTAAAGCTGTAATAGAAGCTCCTTTGCGGGAGAATTTTTGTTTTTAAATACTACCTGAAACTCTTTCCTGAAACATACTTACTAATGCCCAAGATTATTAGGAAGATTTAACCCTTTGAGAGCCCGTTTTATCTGCTGCCAACCACCCCCCCCAAAACCCTTTATCAGTAGGTGGCGCTCTAAGAATGAGATTGCTATACTGTGGCTGCAATGGATTCAGTTTAGAAAGCAAAACTGCACTCTTTTTTGGCGTCTCTCTGAAGGAAATGGCTTTGCCCTGTCCCCTTAGAAGACCCCCCCCTTCCCAAGCTGTCCAGCTCTGCATCTGCTATATGAGTGTAAGGAGGCCCATACTGAACCCATCTGAAGGCTGGAGAACACCTCTTATGTAATGGCTTAGCTTGCAGCCTTTGGTCCTGGAATCACAGCATCTGTAAAGCTTGGAGGAATCTTAGAAATCATCTTCAACACTCTTATTTATTATTATTATTATTACTATTATTTTTAATGTTCTGAGAGAGAGAGAGAGAGCAAGCTGGGAAGGGGCAGAGAGAGAGGGAGACACAGAATCCAAAGCAGGCTCCAGGTTCTGAGCTGTCAGCACAGAGCCTGACATGGGGCTAGAACCCATGAAATGCAAGATCATGACCTGAGCTGAAGTCGAGCGCCTAACCGACTGAGCCACCCAGGTGCCCCAACATTGTTATTTTTTTGATGAGGAAGTTGAGACCTGAAATGAAGACGTGATCACCCAAGGTCACCTAACTAGTTCTTACCTCTGCCAGGACAGGAGCCTTAGTGGGCTTGCTCTATATCCAGTGCTTCCCAGCTAATTGGTAAACATTGTGGGGGCATGTTGGAGAGTGAATAGGTACCAGTTGTATGCTGAGAGACAATGGCCTGCTTGGGGAGATGGGGATCATGGGTAGCAGAAGTTAAATATCTAGTATTTTCTTCCTCTACTCTTTACACTCATGATTGACCCTCTAGCAGGACTTAGTATAAATGTCAGGTGCTGAATCTCTCTCTCCAAGCTAACTTTCTTAGGTATCTTCTTTCCTTTTTTTCTTTTTTAATGTTTATTATTCATTTTTGAGAGAGACAGAGCATGAGCAGGGGAGGGGCAGAGAGAGAGAGAGGGAGACACAGAATCCAAAGCACGCTCCAGGCCCCCAGCTATCAGCACGAAGCTGACTCTAGGCTCTAACTCACAAGCCAAGCCGTAAGATCATGACCTGAGCTGAAGCTGGATACTTAACTGACTGAGCCACCCAGGTGCCCCTCAGGTATCTTATTTCTGCCAATCAAACCACCATTTCCCCATCACCCAGAATGCAAACTCTGGAGTCCCTATGGGCTGATTCCTGTAGCATGGATTCAACATGTGCTTGGAAATGTCTTAGGCTCTAAGATGTAGAAGTGAACATAACAGACAAAAATCTCTGCTCTCATGAGGGAAACAGAAAATAAGTACAATAAATAAGTCAATTACATAGCATGTTAGATGAGTGCTAAGAGAGAAATTTTTTTTAAAAAGCAGGAAAGAGGGATATCAAGTGTTAGGGAGCAAATGAAAAGTAGGTCAGGGAAAGCCTCATTGAGAAAGTCACTTCTGAGCTAAGATTGAAGGAAAGAAGAAAATCTATGAGGAGGAAGAACATTCTATGGCAAAGGCCATAGGTGTGAAGACACTGAGTCAGGAGCAGACTTGGAATTTTAAGAATATTAAGGAGACCAATAGATAGATTATTTCTAAATTCTTACCAAATGCAATTTTTTTCCTTTATCAGTATGTCTTCCCATTCATTTCTGTTTTCATCTACTTAGACTAAGTCCCTAAACCTGGATTTGTTTTTTTATTTTAGAGAGAGACAGAAAGAACATGAGCAGGGGAGAGGGGCAGAGGGAGAGAGAGAGGGAGTGCAGCCTCTGTGTTTGTGGGGCTCAATCCCCCTACCCTGGGATCATGACCTGAGCCAAAATCAAGAATGAGACAGTCAACTGACTGAGCACCCAGGGACCCCTAAGCCTGGATTCTTAAAATTCCCATCAGATTGGTCTCTTCATTCTGACTCTCTTTTCCAGGCTACCAGATTTTTGACCAGATGCTGAGTTTGAGACATGGCAACTAAATGCAATGTGGCACCTTGCATTGGATCCTGGAAAAGATATAGGACATTAATGACAAAACTGTTGAATTCCAAATAACATCTGGAGTTTAGTTAATAGTAATGTTAACCATTAACTATTGGTTGTTGTTTCTTAGTTGTGATAAATATGATGTTGGTTTCTTTAGTTGTGATAAATGTGATGTTAAAAACAGCAAAAACCAGGTGAGGGATATATGGGGACTCTACGTACTATCTTTGCAACTTTTCTATGAATTTAAAGTTATTCCAAAATAAGTTTATTTTTAAAAATTCTAGTTTTGATATGTCACTCATCTGCTCTAGAATTTTGAATGACTCCCTGGAGCTTTTGGGATGAAATAAAAACTCCTTACCCTAGCATGTAAAGAGGCCTATAGATAGTCACATACTCATTTAACAAATATTTTTTGGATCCCCTATAGCATTCCAGACACTGTTAGACACTGAGTGGTGAACAATATGGATATAGTCTTGCTCAGGAAGCTTAGTGACTGGTAGCCGTGGGGGTGCTCTGGCAAGTAAACAATGAATTATAAAGTGGTAGGTACTAAAATCGAGAGGCACAGTACAAACTGTAGTGGGGGTCAATGAGAGCAGTCAGGGAAGGCATCCTGGCAGAAATGTCTAAGCTGAAACTGAACAGACGTGTAAGAGTATGTCAGATGTAAGCAGTTGGGAGGGATGGAGAAAGAGGGATAAAGAGAAAGTTCTAGCATGCAATAAATAGGACTTTGTTCCCAAAGACTCATTTTGAGCCAGGCTAGAGGACTTACTGTCTTTGGAATCCACATTGTTCATTCTTCTTTTGTGGCCTGGCTGAGTATTTCCCCATTTCACCTCTTGGGGTCCCATCTCACTCTTTCCAGGCTTAGTCTTCCCATCTTGGATAATATTTTTAGGACCCAGTAAAAACACCATTTCTTTTGTTCTTTTTTTTTTTTTTCCCCCATCATTTCTTTCTTGAAGTCTTGGACAGTAACCTCATCTTCATGGGATCATTCCCTACTTGGAGTCCTATAATGGTATAGGCTACGTCTGTCATTTGCTTCTTAATCATATTCTACTTTGATTTGTTACTTACCTTTGACTTGGCTGTGGGTTGCCACACTGTTGGGAGCCACAGAAAGCAGGAGCTATATCTACTCCCCCACCCCTCATACACACACACAAACACACACACACACACACAGTGCTTTGCAGATCACTGCACCAGGAACTTGCAATGAGAAAGGCAGTTGCCTCATCTGCAAAATACAAGTAGGAAGATCTGCCTCGTTGTAAGGATTATATGAGCTACTGTAACTGAAATCCTTATTTAGGGTCTGGCTGCATTATAACCAGTCCATAAAAGATAATAGTGATTTTGTGATTAGTAGAAAGACCACTGGACTTCTAGTTCAGCTTTTGGTCCTGCTATGTTTCAGCTTTGTGACCTTGGACAGGGCACCTATCTAACAAGGCTCGTGGGGCTCTTTTCTCTCATCTGTGAAGTGGGATAATAATAATTCATCTCACAGCTTGATTCGAAGACCCAAATTGATAATCATGTGTGTGTAACAAATTTGTTGAGGGTCTCAATCCATGTGGGTACAAAAACCATGCAGAAATTTTATTTTTCCTAGTCTTGCTTGCAACTGTGGTATGTTGTATTCTTTTCCCCTGGGGTAGGGCTCCTTTACCAATGCTCTTTATTGGAGTGGCCGTGTCCTTGCAGGTGATGTGTGTGTGTTTTCTTGGGATGGTGTTCAACCTTATCCTCTGTCACTGATGACTGCTTCTCCTGGTTGGCAGCCCATCATTTGGCCCAGTGGTCACCAGGGCCATTCAGAGACTTCTACTCTTTTGCTTACCTTGGTATTTCCCAAGCCAGGAGAGCCACAGAAGTTTCCACAGTCCTCTTCTTCACCCTCTGAAGGCCACAGAGAACTGGGATGAAGTGGGGTTTCTTCCCAGCCATACCTTACTGCACCATAGATGCTTCCGGCCCTGTGGCTATGACCCATCCCACCAAGATGCTTATCTTTAGAAATTGTTCAGTGAGTGCCAGTCTGTTTCCAAAGGCTCCCAGATCAAAGGCTACACATATATCAGGCACCCATTTTTCTTTAGCATAGTGAAGAGAAGGATAAAAAGATTGATGGGTTGTTTCTGGACTTTTAAATACTCGCCAAGAGCTCTTTCACCACCACATGCTTGGGGATAGTTTGATAGTGGGTCAGTGGAAACAAGGATTCTCCACTGGGGGATGGGTAAGGGGTCCCTTCTTCTTGCAAGTACCCCTAACCTTGTAAAAGGTTTGCCTGACTTAGGAGAGGAAATATCCTCCCTCCACAAATGCTGGATTTCCTTTAAAGCCAGTGATCTTCTTCTTTCCCCAGTTCTCTTATGGACATTGAGTCCTGTGTGAAGAGTGACCAGTCAGTGATAGATGGAGGTATTTTATCAATCTGGAACTTCTTCAGCAAGTCCTCTAAGGAGGTACCTAGAAAAAGCAAGGAAGCAGGGTGCCTGGGTGGCTCAGTTGGTTAGGCGGCTGACTTCAGCTCAGGTCATGATCTTGTTTGTGGGTTCCAGCCCCGTGTCAGGCTCTGTGCTGACAGCTTGGCGCCTGGAGCCTGCTTCAGATTCTGTGTCTCCTCTTTCTTTGCCCTTTGCTTGGTCACGCTCTGTCTCTCTCTCTCTCAAAAATAAATAAACATTAAAAAAAATTTTTTAAAAAGAAAAAGCAAGAAAGGATTCTATATTAGGGTTCTTCAGAGAAATAGAACCAATAGTATATGGTGTGTGTGTGTGGTGTGTGTGATATTCATATCATAAGGAATTGGCTCACAGGATTATGGGAGCTGACAAGTCCCGATAACTGCAGTCAGCCAGCTGGAGACCCGGAAGAGCTGATGTTAAAGATTCTGTCCAAGTCCAAAAGCCTGTGAACTAGGAGAGCTGATACTGTAGTTTCAGTCTGAAAGCTAGAAAGCTTGAGACAAGGATGAGCCACTATTTCAGCTTGAATCTAAAGGCAGGAAAAAACAAAACCAATGTCTCAGTTTGAAGGCAGGCAGGCAGGAGGAATTCCCTTTTATTTAGAAGAGAGTCAGCCTTTTTTTTCTATTTAGGTATTCAACTGATTGGATGAGGCTCACCCACATTGCGGAGGGTGATCTGCTTTATTCAGTCTATCAGTTTAAATGTTATACTCATTGCGAAACACCATCACAGAAACCCAGGATAATGTTTGACCAAATATCTGGACACCTCTGTGGCACAGTCAGATTGGCTCATAAAATTAACTACCAACACTAGTCAATTTCTCAACTTGTCAACTTGCCAATTTGTCAACTTGGCACCCACATGCCTCTTCTTAAAGCATACTTAATCTATAAGCCAAGACAATTACAAAGTTATAATTTGGTATGACATGGAATAACTATCTTGAATACAACCAAAAATACACTGACTCCTTCCCCAGCAGGGGAGGTAAATGAGTGATGCTTACTCATCAGTGATGTTTGCTATTCTCCTTGATATCCCGTAATTTAAATACTATGATGTAAAATTAACAAAACTTAAATACACTATCATATAAAGTCACTTCATCTTAAGTTACATGATGAGGGAATAAGTGGGAAGGAAATGAAGATATTTGATACACACACACACAAACACACAAACATATTCATAACAAAAGAAGGAGGAAATACTCATGACAATCAGTCCTTTTTTTCTGTAACTGTTCATGTGGTCATAGCCAGTATTTATAATACCTTCTTCTACTATCCATTCTGTATGTCCTTGGCCTTCAGCAAGTACCTCAGCCCACTGTGGTGAGGTGAGCCAAACCTTCATTCTTGAAGGATCTGAACCATTAGTAGTCCTGCCTGAATTAGGTTATTATAGTTTTCCATTGGCTTTAACCATAGGGCGTGGTAATACTAACAGATGCCTTAAGAGATCTCCTGTATTCTCTTAGTGACTTCACTGTGGAATAGTAATCCAATTTCCCCTTTGGAGTCAAGATCAACCACCAAGTCAGCACAGCGACTACCTTCTTTGTTAATTTAGAGGCATAAGGAGTCCAAAGTGGCTGGTCCGCTATCTTAACTTGCAGTTCAATGGAATCATTGTGTCTCCTGGTAGAAGCATTCCTCGCTTTGGAACTAAGACCTCTGCAGCAGCAGAGCCTGTGGGACCAGGAAGCAGAAATGTTGCTGGTGGGTCACTAAGGTATAATAGTGAGTGGTGCTGCTCTCATTTGCATCCCTTGATGCCTGGACCCATAAATCCTGGCTATTGGAAAAACAGCACCATTTTTGGACACTGATTCAGAACACACACAGGCTTCTGGAGAACCTTGCCTCAGCCCTTCAGGGTATTGACATCTCGCTGTGGGTGGCTCAGTTGGTTGAGCATCTGACTCTTGATTTTGGCTAAGGTCATGATCTCACGGTTAGTGAGTTTGAGGCCCACATTGGGCTCTGTGCTGTAGCTTGGGATTCTTTTTCTCTCCTTTTCTCTCTGCCCCTCTCCCCACTCCCCTGCCATAGGTGCAGGCTGGGAGAGAGAGGCAGTGTAGCCCAAGCAGGGACCATGGGCATTTGGGCCACTTCTTCATGTAACTTAATTGTGTCTTCAGGGCCTACTTGCATCTGATGATGGAGTGCTGCTGTGCACACCCAACTCTATGACTTTGTGTGTCAGATAACACCCAGTTCATGATGAGCAGTTCAGGGCTCCTGGAAACTTGATGACCCATGGCTAAGTGTTTAGTCTCTACTAAGGTAGCAGGCTGAGAGCTGTTTCTCAAAAGGAGAAAAAAGTTATCTGCGGAGATGGCTGGGTTGTGCTACAAGTCATCTATGGGACCTGCCAAAGGCTCTATACAACATCCCTATTTGCCACTGCCACTCAAGGACCGTTGGATCTGCTGGATCAGATGGTCCAAGTGGCTGAGCAGCTTGCACAGCAGCCTGGGCCCGTTGCAGAGGCTTCTTGTTCTGGGCCCATAACAGTTTTTGCTCTGTGGTGCCTTATTAAGGCATTTCTTTCTTCTTAAAATGTTTTTCCTTCCTCCCTCTCCCTTTCAATGTTGGGTTTAGAGGCTTACAGAAGTTAGGTAAAGTGGCCCCCAATAAACAAATAAATAAATGGTGAATTGCAAAGAAGGAACTTGGAACTAGTATAACTCCAAAGTCTACGTACTGCATAGTGTATGCACATTTGTAAACTACCCCCTTAATAATATATGATGAACATTTTCTCATAACATGTATCTCATAATATTACAAATATAAACATAAAAACATTAAAAATGTGTTTCTCATAACATTAAAAATTCCTCAAAAACATAATTTTTGTGACTGCTTAATAGTCAGTCACATGAATGACCTTTTTGGCTACTGAAAACAGCATATAGTCAATGTCTTTTTGCATGTAATTTTTGTCTGACTTCCCAACTGTTTATTTAGAATAATCTTGGAATGAAATTGCTAGGTTGAGGAGATGAGCGTCTCTTCTTTTTTTAATGTTCATTTATTTTTGAGAGAGAGACAGACAGAAACAGAGCCTGAGTAGGGAAGAGGCAGAGTGAGAGAGAGACACAGAATCCGAAGCAGGCTTCAGGCTCTGAGCTGTCAGCACAGAGCCTGAAACAGGGCTCGAACTCATGAACTGGGAGATCATGACCTGAGCCGAAATCGGGTGCTTAACCAACTGAGCCACCCAGGCGCCCAAGGTGAACATTTCTTAATGCCAGATTTCTTTCCATAATGTTCTTGAATTCTGTTGTTTTAGGCACTTTTTGGGAAAGAGGTGATATGATCTGTGAAGGTAGGCATCACTTGTAAATTTTCAGGCCCTCTTGTAGCTCAGAACATAGTTCTGCATACATAGTAGGCATGTAGTAAATGGTTGAGTTGGTTGAAATGGTTGGAATCGAAATAACTTGGGGTGCCTTATTTTGTGTGGAGGGAATGAGACCCATGTGGATAATACTGAATAAGAAGCAGTGGCTATTTAGTTTGATCAGCTTGATCCAAGTAATTAGGGGGGAAAGTGCACATAAAAAGAGACATATGTCAAATGCTAACAAAGGTTGTCTCTGGATGGAAGCCATGGAAGACACTGTTAGTTGGCTGATCCTATGCCCATATTCCAATTCTCAGCCCCCATGCATGATCTCCTGAACCCATCTACAACCTTGTTCTCCACCTCCTTCCAGCCAGATGTGAACACATGACACAGTTCTGTCCAATGAGATGAAAGCAAAGTCTGCTGGGAAGGCCTGCAGAGAAGCTATTGTATTCTTGATTCTAGAAAGGCCAGATTTAGGTGGTATGCCATTTTGATTTCTTTCCCCTTTCTCCTGTCCAGAACGCTATATGATGCCGGAGGATGTGGCAGCCTTCTTGAGACCATTAGGAGCCAAACATGAGGACAAAATCTAACTTGTTAAGGCTAGCAGGATGCTAATATTAACACTGTGTAACAACACATTTTGCCAACTGCACTATTCTAGTGGTTTGCATATTTAAATTATTAATTCTTTCGATAGGTCTGAGGGGGTGGGGGCTATTGTAATTTTTATTATTAATTAAAATGACAATTTTTTAGAGCAGTTTTTTGTTCATAGCAAAATTGAGGGGGAAGGTACAGAGGTTTCCCATATATCCCCTGCCCTCACACATGCACAGCCTCTCCCATTACTATTATTCCCCACCAGAGTGGTATATTTGTTATGATTAATGAACCTACGTTGACACATCATACTCATCCAAATCCCTAGTTTACTTTAGAGTTCACTCTTGGTGTTGTACCTTTTATGAGTTTAGCCAAATGTATAATGACATGTAGCCATCATTGTAACATCATACTGAATAATTTCACTGCCCTAAAAATCCTCTGTGTTCTGCCTATTCATCCCTCCTCCTAACCCCTGGAAACCATTGATCTTTTTAGTTTCTCCAGTTTTTCCTTTTTCAGAATCTCATATAGTTGGAATAATACAGTGTGTGGCTTGCTCAGGTCGGTTTCTTTCACTTAGTCACATACATTCAGAATTCCCCCATGTCCTTTCATGGCTCGATAGTTCATTTCTTTTTAGCGCTGAATAATATTCCATTGTTTGAATGCACCACAGTTCATTCATCCATTCACTTACTGAAGGACATCTTGGTTGCTTCCAAGTTTTGGCAAATGTAAATAAACACCCTGCTATAAACAGCTGTGCGCAGGTCTTTGTGTGGACCTAAGTCTTCAACTCCTTTGGGCAGATACCAGAAAGCACGACTGTTGGGTTGTATGGTAAGGGTATGCTTACTTTTGTAAGAAACAGCTAAACTGTCTTCCAAAGTGGCTGCACCATTCTGCATTCCCACCAGTAATGAATGAGAGTTCCTGCTGCTCCACATCCCCACCAGCATTTGGTGTTGTCAGTGTTCTGGATCTTGGCCATTCTCATGGGTGTGTAGAGGCATCTAATTATTGTCTTTGTTTGCATTTCCCTGATGACATATGACATGGAGCATCTCTTCAAATGCATGTTTGCCATCGGTTTACCTTCTTGGGTGACATGTCTGGCAAGGCTTTGGCTTGTTTTTTGATTGGGTTGTTTGTGGTTTTACTGTCGAGTTTTGAGTTGTCTATTTTGGATAACAGTCCTTCATCAAATGTGTCTTTTGCAAATATTTTCTCCCAGTCTGTGGCTTGTCTTCTCATTCTCTTGATATTGTTCTTTGCAGAGCAGAAGTCTTTAATTTTAATGAAGTCTAGCTTATCAATTATTTCTTTCATGGACTGTGTCTTTGGTGTTGTATCTCAAAAAGACATCACCAAACCCAAGGTCATCTAGGTTTTCTCCTATGTTACCTTTTAGGAATTTTATAATTTTGCATTTTATATTCAGACTGGTGATCCATTTTGAGTTAATTTTAGTGAAGAATGTGAGGTCTATATCTAGATTCACTGTGTTGCATGTGGATGGATGTCCAGTTGTTCCAGGACCATTTGTTGAAAAGACTATTTTGGTCCCATTGTATTGCTTTGCTCCTTTGCTCCTTATATTTATTGGAGTGGGGGGAGCCTACTACTTTCATCGCCACTTTACAGACAAGAAGACTGGGGAATTGGAGAGAGGTTAAGTAACTTTCCCAATGTCACACAGTAGCAGAGCCAAGATTTAATAATAAGAGTTAACAAGAGCTAATAAGTAACAGCTTCATGCCAACATCCCTGTACTTAATCACTGTGCCACATTCCCTGTCTAGATATATAGGCTCATTCTGGGTTCTGGTGTCATGTTTGAGCAGTCACACCCTCCCCAGACTGCTTATATTTGTATTTCTATGTATGAAAAATAAATCTCTATTTACTTATATTTCCTTTTGTGTGTGAAAAATCAACCTCTATTTGTATAAGCCACTATTATTTAATTTTTCTACTATATGTAGCAGAATAAAGTCCTGAAACCCAACCCATAGGGTAGCTAATACCTTAAATCATGTTTATGTGCCTTTGTAGCATATCACTTTCCCCCCTGTTAGAATGTTAGTTCAATGAGCACAGGGACCACAGCAACCTGTGTATTATTATGCCTTAGTACAGTGCCTGGTAGATAGATATTAGATGCTCAATAAGTAAGTTTGAATAAGATTCTTAGCTAAGACTAAATAAATGAATTTAATCTCTTGATCTTGCTTTACTTAGCATCATGCTAATTTGCATTCTCTGTGTATAGGCTAGCAAAGAGAGAGGACACAAGTTCTATATTTTGTGCTCGTGTCAGTCTAACCTGGAACTAAAAAAAATCAGACACACAGTGAGTAAATCATCATGTCCATGAACTGTTGAGAGGTAAGTGTGCTCTTGGGTTTTTGTTCCCTTGCAATTTTCCACCCCCTTTCAGCCCTGTCTTTAGCTATCAGTTTCTTACTTCCTTTTAATTCCACACCACCTCTACCATCAATTTATCCTTTTGATTTATGTATCTCATATATGCTCTTTTCCTCTTCCTTGTCTCTCCTTATTTCCCTGGACATACTGCACGGCTCCTCTCCACTTCTGATAGAGTAATTTCTCTAAGGCATAGAGAACTGTTTGCTGCTCTATAATGTACCCTGCTTGTGCCATCCTCACCACTCATTTCAATTTCCTGGTGTGATTTATCCAGCAATCAGACCATTGCCCAAAATTGGCTTTGCAGAAAGGCTTTTAATGTGTTTGTCTTACTCCTTCGGGGACTGCTCCTGATTATCATACAGAGAAGCTCAGGTCCCCATTTTGCTGATCCTTCACTTGGGCCAGATCAGCCACGTGAGCCATTTTGTTTAATACCAAACTGAGCTCTTAATTCCCAGAGTAACGTGCGATATGTGGAAGGAGTCATGTGCCTCTGTTGGCAGGAAAGGATTCTGCTTTTTCTCTGTAATACAGCGTGCCTTTTCTCCCTGTGATGCATGAGAGAGAGCACTGGAAAACAGGTAAGCTGGAGCCTAGGCTCACCTCAGTGAGACGTTGGTCTCCAGCAAGTCATTTGATCAGTTTCTTCACTGGACCTCAGTTTACTAACCTTCAGAGGGTTGAATTTAATGAACCCTAAGATATCATCCAGCCTTGTAATTTATGATTTTATAAAGAAGAAATGGCAAAATAACTTATAAAAATCAATATTACAAAGGCAGCTAATCCAATTTAGGAAAAAGGCTCGGACTCTTCCCATAAACGTTTATTGTGATATTAATCACATTGAATCTCATAGATCAAGTTCAGAAACATGGACTATAGGAATCAAATAACAGGTAACATCAGAATTCAGGACTCAAGGTTAGATGGCAGCAATCAAGAGCAATCAAGAGCAAAGGGATTAAGGCCAACCAGTGACATGGATGGGGCAGTGGGAGAAGAGCTTCTCAGAGGTGAAATGTGTTTCTGTACCTTTCCTAGTTCTTCTATTCTGCTCTCTTGTTTCCTAACCCCAACCCTCTGCTATCCTTCCTCTCCCTCAACAAACATATTTAAAAAACATTTTTTTAACGTTTATTCATTTTTGAGAGAGAGAGAGAGAGAGAGAGAGAGAGAGTGAGTGGAGAAGGGGCAGAGAGAGAGGGAGACACAGAATCCGAAGCAGGCTTCGGACTCTGAACTGTCAGCACAGAGCCTGACTGGTTTTTAATGTTTGTTATTTTTGTTATACTTGTTATATACAATTTATTTTAATGTGTTTATAAAGAAATTTCTAAAATAAGAAATATATATTTCCTTGTTTCCCCATGATCGTACTCAGGTATGCTCAGCCTTTCTGGGCTCTAGCAATCTAACCACTGGGCAACTACAATTGTAGTCCCAGGTCAACAGGTAAATGAGCTCCTGACACTCTCTATTTTAAGATTTCCTCCGGGCAGTGATGCCAATGGGTGGAGTGGGCAGAACATCATGGATATGCAACCACATGATTTATTATCTCCACGGACCTTATCGGATGTCAATAGGAAAAGTGAGAACATCATTTGGAACCCAGAAGTTCTAGCTTCACAGGCTCAATTCAAGCCATTTACACACAACTCACATGTGTTCTCTCTACCGCACAAACCTTTTCCCAAACCCCTCCCCGACCTTCTCCCACGGTGGATCCAGTTAGACCATGTGGCTTTTTGACTTCACTTGCATGGAATTGTCTCATCATGAAGTAGGGATCCCTTAATGGAAGTATGGCTGTTGCAAGAGTCAATTTTATGTGCCATGGTTCCCAGATATTCAGTCAAACATTCTGAATGTTTCTCTGAAAGTGCTTTTTTTGGGATGAGGTACTTAAATACTTAAATTAGTGGACTTTGAGTAAAGCAGATTACTCTCCATAATGTTGGTGGGCCTCATCCAATCAGTTGAAGACCTTAACGGAACAAAGACTGACCTCCCCCAGGAAGAGGGAATTCTGCCAGCAGATAGCCTTCAGTCTCAAATTGCAGCTCTTTCCCAAGTCCCCCATCTGCTGGCCTACACCATCAGATTTTGGATTTGCCAAGTCTCCATAATCGTGTGAGCCAACTCCTTAACATAAATCTCTCTTTATATATGTATATACATCCTGTTGGTTCTGTTTCTCTGGAGAATCCTGACTAATGCAGATTTTCAGGGCTAGCCTTGCACACAGAAAACTACTGGGCAGACAGAAACAGAAAACCCTTGGCCTTGAAGTGGAAGTGCAGGTGATGGCAGACTACCCCAGGGCAGAATTTCAAGTCTTGGAACCAGGGCCATAAGCTTAGATGACCCGACTGACTGGGAAGAAGAGTTTCTGCCTTATATGGCAATATTAGTTGTCGCTAGCCTTCCCTGGCTGAGGGTGTAGGAAACATCGAGCCTGTGACTCTATGATCCTCTTATCTGGAAGATACTTCATCAGTGTGGGATAAGTTTAGATGTGACTCTCTGAGATAAGAGAGGATGGGAGCCAAGTCCATTATCCTGCATCCTTGTACTATTCATATGCTTTGTGCTACTTCAGGAGTAATCCAGTCCCATACTGTATTGATGATTACAGCTTTGTAATACAGCTTGAAGTCCAAGGAGTAATGCTAAGGAGAAGGAACTTTGAACTGAGTCTAACCTAGTCTAGAACCCAGACCAAATGCTAAGGTCTGGCGAGCACATGGGGTAAAGCTGAGTCCTACAGTTGTCAGTCTCACACGGACAGGCGGCTCCATTTGGTCAAACTCCAGCGGCTCTTGGCTACCTCGTTTTCTTGGTCATAAGGATGCGAACATTCTGCAGTTTTCTGTTTCCACCTCCTTATTTTACCTGTTTTTCCATTTGTTTTTATTTGCACATTGTACACATTACCTTAAATTCACAGGGGCGCCCGGGTGGCTCAGTCGGTTGGGCATCCGACTTCGGCTCAGGGCATGATCTCGCGGTCTGTGGGTTCGAGCCCTGTGACGGGCTCTGTGCTGACAGCTCAGAGCCTGGACCCAGCTTCCGATTCTGTGTCTCCCTCTCTCTCTGCCCCTCCCCCACTCATGCTCTGTCTCACTCTTTCTCTGTCAAAAATAAATAAACATTAAAAAAAATTTTTTTTAATTCACAGAGTCCTTATCTACTTTTTATTCCTAAATCCATACTCTTCTCCAATATGACTGATTTTTTTCTCTGATCAATGCTGCTCATTCAACAGTGCCAAGAAAAACAAAGAAACAAAATCATCTGTGACTCTACTGTCCAGAAATAGCTCCTACTAATAAATGGACCTGGGCAACAAGGCAAATGGCAGTGACCGTTTACTTAGATTGGAAGAACGAGTTCCAGAGATGAATCTTGGGGTGTAGAGGAAATTACAGAATCAATTTTGGACAAGTTTGAGATGCCTACTAGATATCAAAGTTCAGAAGTAGAGTAAGCAGTTTGACATAGGAGTCTGGAGTTCAGGGCAGAAACTCAAGCTGGAGCTAGAACTTGCAAATCATCACAGCACACAGAAAGTACATACACAGAATTTAAAGTCATGGGCAGGATGAGATCACTAAAGGAGTATGAAAAGAAAATAGTAGAGACCTGAAGGCTGAGTTCTGGGCACTACAATGTCCAGAAGTGAGGAGAATGGGCACCTGGGTGGCTCAGTCGGTTAAGCATCTGACTTTGGCTCAGGTCATGATCTCACAATTTGTGTGAGCCCCACATCAGGCACCACTCAGTGTGGAGCCTACTTGGGATTCTCCCCCTCTCCTTCTCTCTCTCTCTCTCTGCCCCTCTTCCCCCCCCCCCCCAAAATAAATAAACTTTAAAAAAGAGAGAGAGACAGAGTGAACAGGGAGGTAAGAGAACAAGAAAGCTGAGTTTCAGAAACTAAGTGCAGGAAGAATTTCAAGAATATAGAAGCCATCAACTATGTCAAATGCTGCTTATAAGGTCTAGAAAGATGTGGGGTGAGAATTTGGCCAATGGACTTGCCAACGTGAAAGTAATTAGTGACTTTGACAAAGGCAATTTTGGTGGAGCCAAGCTTGATTAGAGATGATTCCAGAAAGAATGGGAAGAGAGACTGCTGACAGTGAGTTTAGATAAACCCTTCCAGTAGTTTTACATAAAAAGGAGGAGAAAGGTGGGATGTGGGATGGAGGAGGATGTGTTGGGTCAAGCTGTCCACCATGGAAGCTATGACACAGCATGTTTGATGCTGATGGTAACAACCATAATACATTCCATTTATTATGGAATGTGTATTCCATTTATGGGTGTACCATAGTTTATCTAACTAGTCCTGCATTAGAACACATTTTATGTCTCCAACTTTTGCTCTTATAACAGTAAACAACTAAACTATTTCAGGTGCAAGGGAAACCAAACCTAAAAGCAACTGGCCATCCTTGGACCAATAAGTGATGATTGGTCAAGGTGGTGGGCGCTCTCACTGGCCGAGGCTGGGTCAGGTGCCCAGTCCTGCTTCCTCCAATCAGCAGTGGCCAGGGGGTGGTGTGGGTGGAAAGATGACATTTCTATCATGGGAAAAGGGGAATTTCCACAAAGGTGAGTTTGTGTAGTGGTTGCTCTGCACAGATTTAAAAAAAGGTATTTATAACAATACCTCTGTATGCCGATCATTGTTTGCATTTCTAATTATTTCCTTAGGATAAATTCTTGAGTGAAATCAGTGGGCCAAAGAATATGAACTTTTTAAAGGCTCTTGTTAAGCTGTTTGCAATTTTCATGCCCACCCAGTGAGTATGAGAAAATCATTCCATGTCCCTATCCTATCTCAGCATTGACTACTACTTAAGAAATTCAGGTGTTTAGAAAGTGGGAAATAATCTCTCATTGTCATGATTTTAATTTAAAAAAATATCATCAAGCTTGAATTCATGCAAAAATTCTCATTAACCAATATGTACTTTAACAGTCCACTCTTCGGGCTATTTAACATGGTGGAACTCAGAGGTGCTGACCTTCTGCAGCCACTATCCCTCACAGCAGCACCCAATGGAATGTTTCAGACACCTGCCTCCCTTTTAGAACCCTCCATCTCGAATTGATGGAGTCTCAACCCATCCACATCAGGGTCATGACAGAGTAGAGGCCAAGAAGATGCTTGGGGAGCCTGTCTCAATGCACCTGGAAGTGAATTCCAGCCTCGGCTTGGGATTTCTTTTGTGTCCTCTGTTCACCTGGGTGACTTGTCCTGTCAGCTGAAATAGAACATGCCCGAGGCCTCAGAAAGCGGCAGCTGATAGCCAGTCAGCCCAGCTCAGTCTCCTCCTTCTTTCAAGGTTCTTGTTCAGATGTCAGTATGATCCATGGGCTCCTTTCCATCCCAGGCACCTCTAGCCCCAGCCCCTGAGTCCCTAACACATGAACGTTGCTCCCAGACTGCCTGCTGCACTGAGTGAATTCTTCAAGAGTGAAAAATAAGCCTTTATTTCAAAAAGGGGAGAGGAGGAGGGGAAATAAAGTTTCATCTTTAAAATTTCCTCCTTAAGTCTGAGGCCGATGGGAACTTCACAAGCTCAGAATTACACTCCATTCTTCACCTTACTGCTAAACTGCCAGGGCTGGGGTCCTATGGCACCCCGTCAGAATGTGCTTAGATTCCTTAATTGTATTTGGGTAAGTCTCATATCTCTGTGCTTCCGAATTTTGTAAAATAAGGAGAATAACAGGTGTCACTCTCTTGGGTGTCATTAATGCCTGAAATGAGTGGATTTATACAGTGTTCGCTTCTAGCAGTGAATTGAGCATTGAATAACTAAGATGCACTGCATGATGTTGTCTATGTTCTGGCTTTTTTGTGGGTTAAAAGTGATGGGCCTTGAAAAAGGTTAGAAAAATTAAATTTCTCCCCTCAATATATATCAGTTCTGGAACGAGACAAATTTGAGTTCAAATTTCAAGTTCTTTTACTTTCTAGCCACATAGACCATGGACAAATTCCCTAACCTCTCCTCACCTCAGTTTCCCCATCTACAAAATGGGAACATGGGTTGTAACTACTTCATGGAGTTGTTAATGTTAATACACATAAAATGCTTGGCACATGATCAGTGCTTGACATAGGCTGGCTACTGTCGTTATTACTTCAATTATCGTTAGTTAGAGCTAAGCCTCTGGCATGACCTAGACCTTGGTTCAGATGTCTGGTCTCCTGTTTATTTAACCTCTCTGTGCCTTGTTTCTCTAATGTGTAAAATGGGTTTAATAACAATACCACCTAATTTCACAGGGAAGTTGTAGGGATTAAATGAAATAATGTAAGTAAAGTGCATGGTATAGAAGAAGTGCTCTGTAAACATTAGGTATTTTACTCCTGGTTCCTCTCCTGGGCCCACCCTGAGGCCTACTCATGAAGCTGGTAAAATATGTCATCTGGGCTCTAGTGCCCACTTGCCTGGCCCTGCCAGGAGCTCCTCTCCCTTTGATATCATCCCTTCCCCAGGGGTCCATCCACATCACGTTCCTTCCCCAACCCCAATCAAAACCCAGTTCAAGCTCAGAGGATACATTTCAATCCATGAGACATCTCTCTCATGGATATTTGTAACATCAGCCTTATCTTGAGTGGGAAAACAAGGCTCTGGGCACTATCCCAGGGATTTCAGGCATCAGCAACCAGGTAAGTCTACTTCTCAAGCAGCTAGCTATTTCAGTGCTCTTAACATTGCAGTACTTTGTTGGTGGCTCTTGGAGAAGGCCAGACCCGAACAGAATAGTAATTCAAAGTCAAGTGTACAAGGTGACATATCAATTAGGAATTGTGTTCAGCTGCTAATAACAAGCAGAGACCCAACTACAACCAAAATTCTCTCAAATACAAGAAACTTGTAGGCAGACATTTTAAGGAAGGGATAGTATGTCTGTGATTGCTTTAGGGGTCTGAATGTATTGTTTTTAGCCTGTAACTTCCATCCTCAAAGTAGCTCCATGGGCCCAATACAGCTACTGGAGATCAAGTCATCACATCTCCTTTCCAGAAAAGAGGACAAGGAAAGGCCAGGATCAAAAGAAAAGACCCATCTTGTTGAGTTAATATTCTTTAAGGCACTTTCCTGAAAGCCCCACTCAAAGATTTGCACATACATCTCCCTAGTTGCAAAGGAGTCTAGGAGAAGTAGACTTTTAGCTGAACACATTTCTACCCTGAACAAAATTAGAGTTCTGTTCATGGCAAAGAGGTGAGAAAGGATGATGGGTAGGTACCACAGATAATATTTCTTTTAAACCAGCTACCTTCTTTATTTTGTTTTGTTTTGTTTTGTTTTTCAGGGCTGAGTAGGTGGACATATGCTAAGGTACTTGGCAGAGTTAGGTCATCACCAAAAAATAAGTGGTTTTCCCCCAACTGATTAGTTTTCTTGCAGTCAGATCAAAAGTCTGAATTATAGGAGATGGAAGAAAAAAAGGAACACTGTAATTTTCTCTCCAAATTCTTAACCATGCCTTTAGCTTCTTCTCCCTTCTCCGTAGTTTCACTGCAATTTGGTTTTTAAGCCTGAAATTGCTCCTATCAACGTCCCTTTTGACTTTCCCAATGGCTGGGTTTAAGGGATCCACTTCAGTACTACTGTTTTTGAACTTGCTATAGCTTTGACTCCAGAGACAACTCTGTGGTCTTAAAACCATTGCTGCTCAGTGCTCTTTCCACTCTTTCTTCATTGTCTTCTTGACCCCAGGATTCTATCCCCAACCCCCCTTCTCCTCTTCCTCCAACATACTTTCTGAGGAATGTCAGCCACTCCAATGACTATTTTCCAATACTGCCAAATCTGTATTTCCAACTCAGACTCTCTCTTGAGATCCTATGTTGTATGTTCAGAGGCTTACCGGGCATCTCCACTTGGAAGACTCAACTTCAACTTCAACTTGGAAGGTAACTTCAACTTAAGTTCACAACTGAACTTATCATCTTTTCCCTTAGATCTGTTCCTTCCTCCCTCTTCTGTGGAGAGTGGCCCTACCCACTCTAGATGCCCAACCGGAAACTTGGAAATCATCCTTTTCCTTGTCTTCCCTCCCCACAACCAATCTCAAAATCCTGCTGTTCTAGTTTCCTTTATATCTCTTGAATCTGTCTCCTCCTATTTCCCCTTCTGTTAAGTTGGCTCTGATTTGCATGGTCTCTCTCTTGGATTTTGCAATAGCTCCCTCCTTGCCTTCTTTCCTTCTTCTCAAATGCATTCTCACCACTACTGACAGAGTTTACTCTTTAAATACAAGTATTGTTTTATTGTTTCCCTTGATTAAAGTCTTTCTATGTCTTCCAATTAGCTAAAGATGAAATTTAAAACTTTGGTGTGACCCACAGGGATCTTTCATGATACGATCTCTTTTGCTTGTCATGTCTTGCTTCCTGACATTCTCTCCTGACTATTTCACCACCAGACCTATAACCTGAAGTCCTACATTGATCAACTGGT